>NC_072379.2:50283181-50586212 GCF_028885625.2 Pongo pygmaeus | reverse complement strand
GACAGTTAGATTTTTTAAAGTTCTTAGTTGGAAACTTTACGCTGTTCCCCTTTGAAACTTTTTATTGGTCCATGAAGTGTTTGGTTTTTTTCTTTCCGAGATGGAGTCTTGCTCTGTTGGCCAGGCTGGAGTGCAGTGGTGTGATCTCAGCTTACTGCAACCTCTGCTTCCTGGGCTCAAGCAATTTTCCTGCCTTAGCCTGCCAGGTAGCTGGGATTACAGGTGCATATTACACCCGGCTAATTTTTGTATTTTTAGTAGAGATGGGGTTTCACCATGTTGGCCATACTGGTCTCAAACTCCCGACCTCAACTGATCCTTCCACCTCAGCCTCCCAAAGCGCTGGGATTACAAGTGTGAGCCATCACACCCAGCTGGTCCCTGAAGTTTTGTAAATCACTGTTGTAGATGAAGTGGGTACAAAAGTTTTGAAAGTGAGAAAAGGTGAAAGCAGTATGTACATCTCTGGAGTAACATACTTGATAGACTCCTTGAAAAATTTTCACAGAGCCCAATCAGGAAACTCTCCTGTTGACAGTTGGTCCAGTTTTGATAGTTTTTGAGCCATTCACATAACATATTTGAATGCTTGTCTTAAACTAAGTTTTGGGGCTACAATGATGATAGACAGAAAGTTCTCAAAGATCTCACAATTATGGGAAAAATATGGACAAACAATTATGACTTAGTGAGAAAGATGCTTTTGTAAGGTGCTGTAGAGGTGACCTTGGCAAGGTAAATTTTAATGAAGTGGAAGCAAGATGGCAGGGGATTGAGAAGTGAGTGGTGAGTCAGTGAAGATGGGTGATGGCTATTAAGGAAGGGATGAAAAGGGATACCTAGGAGTGAGTATAGAGGACTCAGAGTGGTTTGATTTCCAAAAGAGACCTGAGAATGGTTATATCCTGTGGCAAGTCATTCTCCAAGAAATGAGAGATTGAAGACAGAGGGGAAATAGTGTAAACGGTTGTCAAGATGAATCTAAAATGGAAATTAATCAGTTCCCTAGAATAGATTGAGAAATTAGCTTTAGGAAAAAGATATATTTCACACACACTGTACCATGGAAGGTACAGTGCTGATTCAGACAGACTGGGAATGGTCTCATTTTTAAGTGGAGATATGAGGTACTTCACTGAGCATTGTGACAGACATGGGCTTGGGAAGAGCCTACTGGGAAATGGGAGAGGCATGAGACTAAGGAGCACATAAGAGGAATATTAGCAGAGAAATTCTTGTTGAGGTTGAAGGTGATGAATTTTATGGTATAGGAATAGAAAGATGGGTTAATCCAGAGTGGGATTTGAGTTGGAAAGGGAAAGAAATAAAGGTTTTGGGAAGGAGGTTGCTAATAGAAAATGAGAGGGGCAAGGGATTTGAGGTCTCAGCGTAAGGAGACAGGGATATGAGAGGTAGAGAGGTTCAGAATAGAAGGCCAAGTTAGAGTTTTGGGATCAACTTTCTTAATAAAGTAGTTCTGGGTCTTGATGAGAAGGAAGTATTCTTAAGCATAACTGTTTTACTTTGGTCACTTCCTCTTTCATTTTCTTGTGGAACACGATGAAACATGTAAGATGATATTTGTCTTTTGAGCCAATAAATAAGCAAAATAGATAGTTTTTGTGTTTGAGCTAAGTGGAGTATCTCAGGCCATTCAGATCTCTTCAGAGTTTTGGCTGTAATGCTACGGCTTGAGCAAGTGAAGGTAGAGGTAAGCTCTTGACAGCAAATTTTAACCCTCTCTTCAAAATGTTATGTTCTTAATTAAATAACATTTTTTATTTACCTTAATAAGTGGGGTGTAAACATTAAGTTAGGTTAGTTTATATGAAGCTGTATAATAAACATTGACTTTTTTTCCTTAGATGGTAAAACTGAAAACTCAGTATACTGGAACTCTTGTATACTGTATATACTTAGTATTAGAAAATGAGTACCTTGGATTTCTGGAATCTCAGATGCCAAAAGAGATCTCAATAGATTAATTATGCATAGATGATACATAGACGATAGCTTTAGTTTTATTTATTTTTCAGGGAAAAACAGTTGAAAATGCCGTTGATTCATTCTTTTGGTATTAAATTATGCAGCTAATCTTAGAGAACCCTGAGTGATGCCATAAAATATGTTGATGTGACCTGCTTAAGGAAAGTGCATGGGAAAGTGGCCATTTGGAATAGATTTGTTAAGAAAAGTTTGAAATTCTTGGACTTGAACTAATTTGTTTTCCATGGATCCCATGAGGATACTTGTAAAACCAGATGATAGGATACAGTTGAATCCTGTGAATGGCACTAGTTTACAGTTATGTTTTCTGGATCTCTTCCATATGTCGCTGACTTCTTTGTAATTGACCATGTATGGATACACAGAATTTTGTAGGCCAGAGAAGAAAAGAAGCTTTATAAACATTCCTTAAAGTGTGTAAAATACAAATCTTCATTTGTCTTAGCAAGTCAATAAGTAATTAAGTTGTTGAACTGATTTTTTTTAAAAAAACGGAAATATCTTAAAATTTAAGCTGTTAAGTTAAAATGTGTAATTGGTATACAGCATATTACTGAAGGTAGAATGGGCTTCGTTTGGTAATAAAGGAACCAGAAATAGTTTGAAGTAGAATTGGGAGATGATTCATGTAGATTAACTATATTGTTGTATCACTTTCTAGTATATAGTACTATGTTATTTAAAAGAGTAAGTAGGTAAGGGAGTGGTATGATTACTTTAGATATTTCTGCTTCAGCCACAGTTACCATGAATAAATGATCTGTCTTTATAAAGGAGATGGAGGTGAATTCAAGATATTGAGATGTTAGATTTGACTGAGTTGTCCTTTGGCTAGAAGATCACCAGATAAAATGTAAACCTCCTAAACTAGATGAGATGATACCATTAAACATTTTTTTTGGTCCAGCACTTTGGGAGGCTGAAATGCGAAGATCGCTAGAACCCAGGAGTGAGGCTGCAGTCAGCTATAATCTGCCATGCACTCCAGCCTGAGCAACAGAGTGAGATCCTGACTAAAAAAAAAAAAAAAATGTTTTTCCTTTGGTTCTCATGATCTCACACTGATGAATCTGATTGTTTTCTCTAAGTTATTTTGCCTCGCTCATGTTATTAGGGTAATCTGATAATAGACATGTTATCTTAGTTGTGTGGTATGTGACAGTGATCTCCTAAATGATGTGCATCAAGCATTGATACTGAGGATGATCAGAAAATATTACAACTCTTATTGATGTTTACTTTTTTAATCTACAGATTAATGATAATACATATTAATACTTAATATTCAGATTGCCAATAGTATATATTTGGTGTAAATATCTTTTCGATCTGCAAAATTTTCACTGATAGTTTATATCAGGATCAAAGCAGTTTGAAGAACATTAATCTAAAAGATAAGAATTTGGCATCACATTTCTCTAAAAGATAAGTCATGGGTGTCCACATCTCAGGCAGTTTTTTTCAGTTTTAATAAGTTTTATTCCTGATAATAAAATTTTTTTAACAGAAAACTCTTGATTGCTGTAGAACTCTGCTGTGTATTCGGTAGTCACTAGCCATATGTGGCTATTTAAGTTAATTCAAATTAAATAAAATTAAATATCAGCTCCTCATTTGCACTAGTCAGATTTCAAGGACTAAGTAGCCACATGGACAAGTGGAAGGTGATGTTCAGTTGCTGCTCATAATATTGATACCCCAGGATTTGGAGATGTGGTGTGGATACACAACAATTCCATCATCTCAGAAAGTGTTATTGGATAGTGTGGCTACAGACTTTTCTTGCTCAGCAGTCTTAGTCTCCGCATGTTAGTCTCTTCATGCATCAGGTAGCATCTATAAAACATGCCAAAAGGAAGTAGGCTATCTCTAAAAGTGTCCCAAAGTTTTTGTCTTGTAAATTAGCTTATCAGCATACTTGGAGCCTCTGGCCTTAATAAGGACTTGTTATCCTTATTAAATGTGTTATCAGGAGAAAGCCTATCTTTTTCTGGAGGAATTATTCCCTTTTCATTTGAATCCCTGTTTGCTTTATCTTGGGTTCCTGAAAACTGATACTTTGCATTTAACAGCAGCATATGCCCAGGATGAATGATAATACATCTTCTGATACAGAGCTTGAGGTTACAGAATATCTTAAATTGTTCCAGGAACTGTTGTTATCATTTAAGTCCAATAATCAGTTAGTAAGATTTCACCCTACCAGAATACACTTTTTTTTTTAAAGAACTGTCTGGACTTTTGCTGATTACATTGTCCAGGATGTGGAGTATCACATTTGAGAAAAGTATTGGATCCTAGCCATAACATAAATACAAGGGTAATACATCCATGCTGAGAAAGATTAAGGAACGATAGTAAGTTTATTTGAGTGAGTGGTTGGGGCCAAACTTGATAGAGAATAGTCCAGGAAGACATTTACTGTAAATGGTAGATTAGATGTTCTTCTCTGATTAATTACATTTGAACTCTGTGAATTATTAAGTCACTCAGACTGCTTATTTGTATTATTAGATGCACATTTAAGTTATATAAGTGTTACATGTCTTTAGTGGTGATCACTATTTTATCAGTTCCTCTGTCTGTCTTTATACCAAGTATGAGTCATAAACCCAGTATGAATTTGCCAAGAGATTGGCAGACTATTTGTATATATGCTTTTCTTTCAAATAATCTGGATTTCCAATGCCCACCATCATCGATTCTAAAGATAATGTGGTAGTAGGTAGATTTAATTTGCTAACAGTTTCCCAGTTGGTTTTGATAAACTCGAACGTCCCTACCATCACCCCTTGTAGGAAATCACTGGTGTAATGTATGATATTAACATCTGCACCAATTACTCTTACAGGTGGAACAATCCAAAGTTTTAATCAAAGAAGGTGGTGTTCAGTTGCTGCTCACAATAGTTGATACCCCAGGATTTGGAGATGCAGTGGATAATAGTAATTGGTAAGAAGGGTTTGTCCTCACAACTTTGCAGTGCATTTGGGGTACTGGGGTGGTTAAACTTTTTCTTCTTAACATTTTAAAACTTCTCATCTTAGCAAAGGTCACCAAACTTCAAGTAACATGACTTGGGTTTGTATACCAACTTTGCCACTTATCTGACAAAGTTGTTTAACTTCTTTGAACCCATTTACTTTTCTATAAAATGGAGATAATACCTATCATAAAATTGTTTTTAAGACATATTCTAAAATAACATAGCTAAATAGAAGAATTCTCATTATTGTAAGAAATTTAAAACTGTTCACTTTAATTTTATCCATTTGTACAAATTCTATCTGAATCCTAATTTAAACCTGATATTTAGACTTTCAGTTTTTCTGTAAGTCCTAAGTGAAGAAAACAACTATGAAATTTTAGTCTGAAGTAATTATCTTAGTATTTTATAAATAATACTTGTATTTTTGTTTGAATTCACATGGTTTTTGAGGTAATTTTCTGTCAACTCTTAAAACTCCCAAGTTCACCATGAAGTATTTTTACTATTTAAAGTAATCTCTCATTTGAAATTTAAAACTGAATATAATTGTTTTCATATTATGAAGTGTGTTATTAATACACTTATTAGTGCAAATATGCTAATATTTAGCTGTGTTTCAACAATAAATAATTTATTTTCTTTCATTTGGAAAGTTTTGAAATAATGAATAAAGATTTATTCAACATAATTTATGTTTTTGAATATATAGAATAACTTGACATATCTTCTACTGGTAAATTCATTTTGCCCATTTGAAAATACTGATTATTGTCCTTTAACAGTCATCAGTTAATTCATATATAGAATTGCAGCTTGTTTTGTTTATTTGCGTTCTGTAGCTGGCAGCCTGTTATCGACTACATTGATAGTAAATTTGAGGACTACCTAAATGCAGAATCACGAGTGAACAGACGTCAGATGCCTGATAACAGGGTGCAGTGTTGTTTATACTTCATTGCTCCTTCGGGACATGGGTCAGTACCTTGATACTTCTGATTCCTTTTTTGTTGTTGTTGCTTACTGTTACTTTTATGTGCATACTTTAGTAATCTTTAAGTTTGTGAAGTACAACTGTACGCATTATGAAGTACTAAATTTCATGTAGAAATGTCTTAGTTGAAAAGCCTTTTGAAGTCCTATATAAGCTAACAGTGATTTTACTCCTTAGTTCTTCATTCATAAGGATTTTCCCTGCTTCATGAAATAAACAGTGTTGCCACCATGGTTTGAGGTCTCAGTGTGGCAAATTTAGCTTTCATGTTGACCACTCTGCTACTAATAGAAATACCAAATAAAGAGAAGCAGCCATACCAGTTAGACATATTCAAAATAAATCCAAAGATGCTGTTTATTATAAGTTTCGTAAGAGATGATTATCAAAAACACTTGCATGCCAATGTTTTCTTGTGCCATTTCTTTCTACAATAAATCTATTTGGCTTCTGTTTCACCTTAGCTGTCATAGATGTGTTGTTTAGGTACCGTATTGTCATTACTAACCTTTTGTTTATTAGGACTTAAGACGTAAGAATCTAGACATTAATTTAATCTGATTGTTCTGTTTGTTATAGTTAGCCTGTACACCCTTTTTTTGTTCTTTGTACTTCCCCTGTCGTTTTGAGTACATATATGTGTCATTGACAACTGCAGAATTTTCCAATGATTCTTCCTCAGTCTTTTCCTTTGGGTAACTCGATGTATATAATTCAGCCACCTGATGATTATAAGTCCACCATCTCTCCACCAAAAGAACTGTAGTAGCATCAGGCTAAATAGCATTACGTTATCTAACACTCACATTACAGTAGTGTAAACCAATTCCTTCAAGTATACCTTTCTCTTCTATTTTTGGCTTCTTGCTCTCTTTTATTTTTTTATAGATAGGTCTTTGCCCATTATCACTCTGGATGGATAAGGGAGCCTTAATTATATACTTACATTTTTGCACTGCCAGATTGTAGTGGGGTAAAGATGTTTCTTCTTTATGTCTAATATTCTTTTACAGTGCTCTCAGTTTACATATTTAAATCACTAAACTGACTCTGACTTAAAAGGCTCAAAAAAGTAATCTCAAAAATAAACACACTATATAACCTTTTATGAGTATTTGTGTAGCTACTTGAATTTGTATTTTTAAGTCATTCTCGTTTAACTTGTCAGGGCCTTTTCTTTTAAGCCAGCAGAGTGAAATCTTAACCTGCAGTTAAGTCAATAAAATTTGTCAGCTTATAACCAATTTTATTATTTTAGATCTTCTGGACTCTCTCCAAGTTTAGTAATTCTCATGAAATCACATTCCTCCCATCCCCTTGGGGAAAATTTCATTTCTTAAAATTGCATGGGAAATGAGAGCTTTTTTAAAAGAACAAATTTTTATATTCAAATGATATGTAGTGGCTTTGTGCCATTTCTTATTTGTCACAAGGGGTAAGATGTTTAAAATTGCTATTTCTTATATATAAAAATGTACCTTTGAACAATTTCTCAGTTTATTTTTAGAAATGGAGCAAAGTTTTGCCCTTTGGTACATGATATTGTAGATTAAGTGAAGGAATATGACACAGAATTTTATGTATAGAGTTCCAGATATCCTGCTCATTACAGACTGAAATTCCATGCAGTCTAATAGATGAATCAGAGCCTTTCTGTCTTGTCTGGGTAGTCCCTGGGTTCCCTTTTTGGAGGGATTTGTTTTTAGAGTAATTATAAATTGGTCCACAGTGTCAGTGCCTCCTACCTCCCTCTACAAGTATGAACTGCATGCATGGCTAATTCATGATTTCAGCTATTATTGCTTCATTTGCATTGTTCACTGTTTTGTAATTGTTATTAAAATAAAAAACTGACTTGGAACATGAATTTTAAAATGGTGTTTCATCCTTCTACTATTGATTACCACTTTTAGAAAAATTGGTATCATCCAGTGAGTTTTATACAGAAGGATTTTTTCTCTTATACATACATACATACATACATACAAAAAAAATTTGTGATTTGTCCTGTGGTTGTTCATTATGCTGTAGACTTTGAGGTTAAATAGTCTTTTCTCTCTAGTATGGGTTTATCTTCTAGAAACAATAAAGGATTTTCTGTTGCTTAAAAACAAGATTTAAAAACTAAACTTGTTGATGAAAAGACCAACCAATATAAAACTAAATGGACAGAGGAAAAAATTCAGCCAGAATGTAATATACATGTGAACTAAATGTTTTCTGTTGCTGAGATTTTGTAGGCTTCTGAAATTTAATGGGACTTTTACAAGGTTTACCTTTTTTCCTAAAGTTTAATTTTTAAACTGACTTAAATGTTCTTTGACCCTTTGGTTATACTTAAGAAGCTGACTTCCCTAATTTCCTTGTCATGTATATTTTTAAATATCTTTCTTTCTAGAATTTGGGATATTATAATAAACAGCAAGTATTGTTTTGCATTTAAATATAAAATCTTGTTATTTGGATTTTAGTAGTTTATATTAAATGCCCTTAAGATTTATTAAAATTTTGGATTAACAGAACTCTGATTTTTTGCTACTGGATTAATAAGCAGGCTTATATCTGACATAACAGCTTAATAAGATAGTGGCAATTTAAATTTGTCATGAGTATAAATTGAAAAACCATAACAATTTAGAAATCTGAGATTGAATATTTCATGGCATTTATATTTAGTGTTTTATATAATGATTAGTGAAAAGCAAAACTTAAATTTTTTTTCAAAAATGGATAGGTTCAGGCCACGTGCAGTGGCTTACACCTGTAATCCCAGCACTTTGGGGACCAAGGCAGGAGGATTGCTTGAGGCCACAGACTAGGCAACATAGTGAGATCCCATCTCTACAAAAAATTAAAAAGTTAGTTGAGGCTGGGCGCAGTGGCTCACACCTGTAATTCTAGCACTTTGAGAGGCTGAGGCAGGTGGATCACCTGAGGTCAGGAGTTCAAGACCAGCCTGGCCAACATGGTGAAACCTCGTCTCTACTAAAAATATAAAAATTAGCCAGGCTTGGTGGTGGATGCCTGTAATCCCAGCTACTCAGGAGGCTGAGGCAGGAGAATTGCTTGAACCCGGGAGGCGGAGGTTGCAGTGAGCCAAGATTGTGCCACTGCACTCCAGACTGGGCAATAAGAGTGAAACTAAAAAAAAAAAAAAAAATTAGTTGGGCCTGGGGGCACACTCTGTAGTCCTAGCTACTCAGGAGTCAAAGTGGAAGAATTGGAGGCTATGGTGAGCTATGACTACACCACTGCACTCCAGCCTGGGTGACAGAGCAAGACCTTGTCAAAAAAATAAATAAATAGAAATGGATAGGTTCTTTTAGTTAACGCTAGTGAGGCAAGAACACAGTTTATGGATAATATAAACAGTGTTATTCCATCTACACACACTTTTTTCATTGTGCTCCCTATTCTCTGAATGCCAGTGTCAATTTTCAGGGGATTTAAGACAAGGAGAATTAGAATAGGAGGCAGCTATCTTAATTCTCCATGTTTGCTTTCTCCCTCTCACTGTCTCTGTCTTTCTGCCTGTCAGCCTTACTACTACAGTAAAGTATATACAGTAATCTTTGTTAGTAAAAAGGACTGGACTATCTTATTAATCTTAGGGCCCTAATCCCCCCAATTTTAATATATATGTTTCTCTTTCTTCATTTTAAAATGTCAGTCAATTCAATTATTAGTATTAGTCAATAAAATTAATAGAATGAGACCTTTATTTCATTTTTCTCATGTTTTTATAAAAGTTAAGGAATACCACTTTAGAATGGCAGTCCTTTGCCAAATATTTCTAGTATCTTCATTTATTCTTGTGAAACATTCAATTTTAGTCCACAGTATATTCCAGATTTGAGGACTTTGGTTCTCATTTAGAATTACTAAAGGACATAAAGGAAATCATAGCAGCTTACTTTTTTTGTCAACAAATATTTGGTCACCTTCTCGAGTGTTAGATAACACGCTGGGTGCTGAGGATACAGATGAATTGAGATAAGGCCCTCACTGTAGAGGGTATTTCAGTGAGAAGATGGGAGAAACAAATACAGATGCTCCTCAACTTGGGACAGGGTTACATAAACCCATCATAAGTTGAAGATATGTTTAATAGCGTAGCCTACATTTTGGGCAGAATCATCTAACATAAAACCTATTTTGTAATAATGTGTTGAATATCTCATATAATTTATTGAATACTGTACTGAAAGTAAAAAGCAGAATGGTTGTATGGTTTCTATTCTATGCGTATTGCTTGCACACTATCAAAAAGTTGAAAAATTGTTAAATGGAACCATAGTTAGTGAGGACCCATTTGTATGCAGGCAGGCAGTTATGGTACAGCACATTAAGTGTTGTCACCACATAGAACTATGCCTAGTCTTAGGTTAGAGAAGGATTCCCAGTGGAAATTGGATCGTAAGCCAGTGTCCTAAAGGATGAATAGGAATTAGCCAGGCCAAGGAGAAGGGGGATGAGAATGGAGGGTGTTCCAGCCAAGGTAGTAGCCTGTTGCCAGATGTCAAAGTATGATGCTTTCAAGGAATTGTAAGAAATTCAAAAAGGCTGGCACATTGGAAGTAGGAGGCGAAAGAAAGGCCAGGAATGCTAAGAGATGAGGTTAGCTTGAGAATCTATGTCTTCACAAGCTTTGTGGGCCATTCTAGTTAAGGCATCTGGCCTTTAATAAGATTTTTGGTCAGGTCATAACTCCATAAGATTTGGATTTAGAAAGACTACTCTGACTTCAGTATGGATGATTCGTATTATAGTTATTCATTCCAAAGGTCTTGGTGGCCTAGACTAAAGTAATGGAAATGGAGATATACATACATCATACATACACACATCTATATACATACCATATATATGGGAATAGGATTAGAGGAGGGGAGGAATCCTAGGTTTCATGCTTGAGTAATTGGGAAGATTGTAATGCCATTCACTGAGATAGGAAGTGTAGAAGAGGGAAAATGGGGATTCAGATGAGCTTTTGATTTTAAGGAGCCCATGGAACACCCAGGTAGCATATCCACTGGGTAAACACAAACCTGGAACTTAACAGTGAGATATGAGCTGTATATGAAGATTTGGAAGTCAGTTGACCAATTGAAGATAATTGAAATCTATTGTAGTCATAATAATTGTACTGAATGTAGAGTAAGAAGAGAAAGCCTGGTAGGGAATTCTAAAGAATGTACTTCTTAAGGGACTAGCTTACTAAGAGGATCCTGAAAAGTATCCTAAGGAAGAAGAGCTTGTGAGAGAATAAGTAATGGTAAGCACCATGATAGAAGTATTTAGTCACCTTCTTGAAAGTACAGAGGCAAACTGGAGGCAGCAGCCAGATTGTAATGAATAAAAGGGATGTTGAAGATTATCTTGTGAGCATCTTGTCAGAGAAAGATAGTTGGTAGCAAGAACTGACTGTGGAGTTGAAAGAGGACTACCATTTTTCATTTTTAAAAAATCCTCCAGCCTGGGCAACCTGGCGAGACATTGTGTCTACAAAAAATACAAAAATTAGGCAGGCATGGTGGTGCGCACCTGTAGTCCCAGCTACTCAGGAGGCTGAGGTGAGAGGATCTGAGCCTGGGAGGTGGGTTGCAGTGAGCTGAGATTACACCACTGCACTCCACCCAGGGCAACAGAGTGAGACCCTGTCTTAAAAAATTAAATAAAAAAATAAAATTTTAAAACCTTGTAAATTTTGAGTAATAAATATAGAGATAATTCTAGGAAATTCTATTAGGAGCCTTTCTGGTTTTTCCAATTCCTCTTTAGGGCCAAAACCCTGTGACCAGGGTTCAAGGGCAGGAGTCAAAGCCTTAGCCACTCCAATGCTTCTTGAAGTCCTGTTCTACCTAACTTTTGCTGGCCTAATACATCTTCAGAGTGTTTCTGATAAGTAAGTAAAGTAGTTACGTTGTATTTAACTAGCATTGGGGATGTGAAGAATCTTGTTCTCCCAAACTGATCAATTCAGTCATATTAAATACTGTGTATTTCAGACTTAAACCATTGGATATTGAGTTTATGAAGCGTTTGCATGAAAAAGTGAATATCATCCCACTTATTGCCAAAGCAGACACACTCACACCAGAGGAATGCCAACAGTTTAAAAAACAGGTGAGCAGGTTGTGTTAACCCAGGTTTCTTATACCATTCTCATAATTTGCAGCTTTTACTATTTTTAGTATAATGTGTTGCAGTCCATTCCTCTTACTGCTTTATTGTCATTTATACTGTATCAAAAATAACTCTTCAATCTTCTGCCTTTGTCAGTTTTTAAATATGACTGTTTTAAGTGTTCTGTAATAACACCCCCACACAGACAATTTCGCCCCCATACTCTTTAGAATTCTTTTCTTTTTTCTTTTTTTTTTTTTTTTTTGAATTATTTTCTTAGAATGAATTCCCAGGAAGCGGATTATTCTTTCAAAGGCTATGATTGTTTTTATGGGTCTTTATCTCCCCACTCCCCATTTTGTCATGGTGCTTTCCCAATAAAACAAATTTGTTTTATAAAGCGTACGTCTGTTTCACTGTGACGTTGCCAGCATTGTTATTTTTATTTTGAAAACTTTTTTGGAATGAAGTGGTACCTAATCATTTCTTTGTCTTTTCCTTTTATTTTCCAGAAAGGCTGAACATTTTAAAAACAAAGTAGTTTTTTTTCCCCCTTTTTGTAAACATCTGTTCAAATCCTTTGTCTTTTTGACCAGTAGTACTTGGTATTACCCGTATTTATTGATATGGGTTCTTTTTATTCTGGGTATTTAGTTCTCCCTCATTTTCACAATATTTTTTCTGTTTTCTCTTTTGCTGCTTATATCCTAATTTTGTTTTCAGTGCACTTTATGGGATATTTATAGTTTAAGTTATTGTTCAAACCTATGACCCTAAGATTAAGAGTCTCATGCTGTATGACTGAGCTAGCTGGAAGACCACTCAACTGTTTTTCTAGACTCATGTCTAGTTGTCTCAATAATATTGAGTTACACAGTCGCACATATTTCTAATTTAATTGTGTTTAGTTCGTTATATATTACATTTTATGAAATGTAAGGTCAATTCTGGAACCTGTCTCTATTCCAGTAGTCCAAAGGCCAGTAGTATATTGTTTAAACCACAGCAACTTTGTATAATATTTAAAAATAGATTGTAATTATCTGTATTGTCCATATAGTCCTATTGTAACAAACTATTTTGTTTTTCACCTTTTTCAATATGAATTTCAGAATACCTTGAAACCTGTTATAAAAAGCCTGTTAAAATTTGCTTTGAAGTTGTGCTAAATTCATATTAATTTTCAGAAAGTTTTAGTACATTGTTTTTACTGTATCTAGTATTTTTCTGTTTTACACTTACCCATTCCCATTTTTATTTTGTAATGTGCTATTTCTAAGTTTCAAATACTATCATATAATACATTTCTGTTTATTATGTATTTCAATTTGGATTTTTACTGATAAAGGTAAAAAAGATGAATATGAAGTGACCTCTTCTTTCAAATTGGTCACATCCTGGTGGCTGTACTCAGGTCATTTTAATATACAACCTCTGACTAAAACCACTGCTTTTAGAGCTAGCTACTATTATTCATTTTTCTCTTCATCATGTATTTGTCAATTCCTTGTTTATTCTTTTTTTTTTTTTAAATATAGGTACGTACCCTAATTGTAAAAGATGTGTGGTCCTATTTTTTTTCAGTGACAATTTTACTTCTGTTTACTTCTGTCTAGTATAGTAACCATGTAACACAATTTGTTCAGGGTCCTTTTATAGCTTCTGGGAACCTTTGCCAAGAAAGTTGCACCAAAATATAAGTATAGACAGAGAAGCTAGGTTTAGGTATATTAGCCATTGGTTTGTTATGGGTTCAAATAAGGATAGGTAGTTGAAAATTATTTGGATGTCTGTATTCTGTTTAGAATTTGGAGTGATTTTGGACATGATAATTTAATTTGAACTAGGTCATTTCTGATGTTATTAGTAAGTTGTGTTCTTTAGTTTTCTGCATTCTCCTTATTAATTCTTGAGCTTCTTAATTTCTAGGGTGTGTTTTCTCCCTGTGTCCTTCCCTAATCTTATACCTGTTGCTCCTCAATTTGTGTGTATGCACATGTACATGTAAGGATTTTTCTGATGAATGTGCAGGGAGCAGTGCTGTACTTAGTTTTACCTTACTTTTGCCAGATTCTACTAAAAATTTTAGGTGAGTTTAGCCCTGTTTATTCAACTAAATAAGATACTTGGAAGTTTATATCTAAAGGAAGAATCTCAGTCATTGTAAATAAATGACCTGAAGTCATTATTGTGGAAATCAATCAGAGAAATCCCTTTCTGGAGTTTTACATCCTTTTTGGAACTCTTTTGGTATGATAGCTATATGACTTTAACACTTCGGAAGTAATTGGATTTGGTGTTTACAGATCAACTTCACAGTTAAAAAAAAAAAGACTAGCATAGTACTTTAATTTTAGATTACAACTTTGCATCATTAAAAAACAGTAAAGGATCTGGAACCAAGGACCCATATAGGAATCGAAGAAGCATGTAATGAACATAAGACTAATGTACTAATTATGTATGGTGCTCTTTTGCTGACTACTTCTTCCATTTTAGATAATGAAAGAAATCCAAGAACATAAAATTAAAATATATGAATTTCCAGAAACAGATGATGAAGAAGAAAATAAACTTGTTAAAAAGATAAAGGTAGGTTCATCCCTGTACATACACTAAAGTAATCTGAGGCCTTAAAAACATACTACAACGTCCACAGGAAAGATCAAAAGTATCAGCGTTTTAAGTAGTTGGCTTACAAAATACCTAGGGATATTTAATGTTGAATTCAACTTTATAGTTAACTTTGAAGAGTAGCTAGTATATATAATAAGGAATTGTATAAACTACTGAGGTGAATAACACAATTCTTATTTCAAATTGTTTTTAATTAACTGGCTTTCATATTATGTAATTTTTTTCTGTCTTAAAAAACAAGCGATGAGAAAGGAGAGAATTCGTTCTGTTATGTTTTAATTGCCGGACAAAAATGTATTTATTTTGTCTCTATAAAAGCCAACCAAAATTACAGCTAGATAGGAGGAGTAAGTTCTAGCGTTCTGTATAGCATTGTAGGGTGGCTGTAGTTAACAGTAATTTAGTCTATATTTTCAGATAGCTAGAAGAGGGTTATGAATGTTCCCAATACAGAAAAATAAGTTTGAGTTGATAAATATGCTAATTACCCTAATTCAATCATTACATATTTGTATAAAGTATCAGAATACCATACTGTACCCCACAAATGTGTACAATTACGTTTCAATTAAAAACAAAACGAACCAAAAATTCACATCAACATATTTTCTGTATTTTATCATGGTTTTCTATGTACTTTGGCCCTAAAAATGGTATACTGAATAATGGCATTATGTAGGCAAATATCTTGGAATAATGAAATTCTTATACGTTGCCTGTGAAGAATTTTTGCAGTTGTAAATAGCTGCTTAGATATTTCTGGGAGCCACAGAATTGTGAAGGGCTATACATGGATGAACACAAATCCAGTCACCAGGATTTGAAATTCCAAAGTTATTGCTTAACAAATATACTATTACCTGCTTTAGGTACTGTTATAGTTGGTTTGTGATCAAGTAGGCAGGCTAGTCATTAGCCCCCCCCCTTTTTTTCCCCAAATGCCAATATATTTTTTACCTTTTATCCCCCCCAGGTATGGGACAACTTTGTGTAGTGATTTTTAGTAAATAATTTGACCAGTGTATGCTTGAATATTCTTAACATTAAAGAGAAAATTTAATTTTATTTATTGTTTACCTTGGTGGCAATACCATATGATGGCAGTTTACTAAATATTTGTTAAATGGCCTATAAAAACTAATGCAGAAACTATGGAAAGTAAATTTTTTTTTTTTTTTTTTTTTTGGCTAACCTGTTGAGTAATGTAACTTTTTTTATTCTTGAATTTGTGAGGACTACAGAGATGTATTTGAACAAGAATACTTTGTTTTATAGGACCGTTTACCTCTTGCTGTGGTAGGTAGTAATACTATCATTGAAGTTAATGGCAAAAGGGTCAGAGGAAGGCAGTATCCTTGGGGTGTTGCTGAAGGTAAGATTTTCTTCAGTGAATGACTTTCTATAAGATCTCAAAACTGATTAAAAATTTGTATTTATAGTAAGTAGTACAATATGCATACTGTATTGATGTAGTCTAGATTTTCAAGGATAATACTGATTTCAGGTTCTGGTAGTCTCAATTTCCTCTTTAAGTACATTGATATTTTTCAAACCTGTGTCCTACCAAGTCAGGCAAGTATGTGTTAAGTCCTAAAGTTGTAGTATAGGTTGAACATTGTTAAAGAGAAAATTCAAAATGTGAATTGCTCTAAAATCTAAAACGTTTTGAGCACTGACATGCTGCTCAAAGGAAGCGCTCACTGGAGCATTCTGAATTTTGGATTTTTGGATTAAGGATGCTCAACCAGTAAGTATAGCACAGATATTCCAAAATTCCAAAAAAATTCAAAACACTTCTGGTCCCAAGCATTTCAAATAAGAGATACTCAACTTGCCCCACCCTGGCTGGCACCCTGCCTCCTCATTAAGTCTATTTCTGTTTTCATATTTGAAAACATTCCTAAAATTTAGGGGTTCTTTACCTGGGGCCCAAAGTTTGCTCCCAGGGAATCTAATGAACCTCCTGGAATCAAACATTTTGGAGAGAAGGCCAGTCACTTTTATCGGAATGTCAGATGGTCATGGACCCTCAAGAATGATTGAAGAAATCTGTAAGCCCAGTTAAAACATTCACAGTCTTCTTTCCTCAGTGCAAAAGTTGCCCTTTTTGATATCGCATATTTAGAGTAAAATTTCATTAATAAGAGATCCTCTTTACTAGTTTTGTAAGGAGTTTTTTGTTTTATTTTTTAACCAGCTATCTTAAATTATTAAGGGTTAAGTAAGGAGTTTTAAATACCAATAAAATCTTAGTTATAACACCAAGCCTCAGAAGTCCTTCCTCTTGGCAATAGGTTTATTGTATTGGTTTAATCTGATATTTAATCTTCTGTGTTATAGTAAGCTGAAACCAAAATTGAGACTTGATTGTTTTATCTGTTTGTTGCTATTATTTTTGAACTTTTTTTTTAAAGAGACAAGGTCTTGCTATGTTGCCCAACTGGCCTCAAAATCCTGAGCTCAAAGTGATCCTCCCATGTCATGTTCCTCCCACATCACGTCACTATAAGCACACACCACTGCCCCTGGTTTATTTTGAACAATTCTTTAATTTTTATGATGTTGTTTCAAGTAACTGTCCTTATTGGCAATTTTCCCATCAGTGGGCAATTTTCCCACCCATGTACCTTGTTCCCAGCTCTCTCTATCATGCCCAGGCAACTTTTACTTGCTGAGCTGAGGCTTTAGAACTTACCCCTTAAAAATACACACTGGAGAAATTGATTTGCATCTCTCTTTTGTAGTTTACCCCCCTACTCCCAAGTAGTATTCCTATTTGTGATACATTCTTTAAAAATAAAAGTAAAGAACCTTAAAGTTCTTGACTCCCTTTTTCATTTTGGTTACCTTAAGATTTTTTCTAAAGTGATTCTCCCTTCACTCACACCACTGAATTTTTTAAATGTATTATAGAATAAATATATTTTTTACCAATAATAAGAAAATACATGATTTCCCCTTTCAGAATTTCAAAGTTGTTTCTGGAGAGCTCATTTGTTAGGTTTACATATCTATTTCTGAGGATTAAACTACAATAAGGCAATAATAGAGTACACTTCTCTGTCATGCCCTTACATTGAATGTACTATGTTAGTGTTAAATCTCAAAAAAATTGATCTGTTTTGCATTTCCTCTTCTTGTTTTTATGCCCTAAGTTCCTGTGAAATATTTTTTGAAAAGACTAGGTTTAGTGGAAATATAATATATGCGGTCTGTTTTTTTCTTACAGTTGAAAATGGTGAACATTGTGATTTTACAATCCTAAGAAATATGTTGATAAGGTAAGTGCAAGCAATGATGGAAATAGCATAAAATTTTCCTTCCCTAAGTAAGAGTTGGACAGATTTACTTTTTGCCTTCTATAAATGTAGCTAATTTAAATGTATATCTTCAGTCTAGCAATGAAGTAAACACTACATGTGGATGATTCTTTCTCCAAGGCTTTGAAGTCATGAGCAAAAGTTGCAAAGTAATTTGTCTAGGGATACATAGGAAAATTAGTCTCTTTATCATTATACTTTGTGTTGAGATTTAATACTGAAATAACTATGGAAAGTGAAGTAGAAGAGGCTCTTTTTTCTTAATGTGAAAACTGTATAAGAGAAGGCTAGTTTTTGAGTCCAAAGCTAGAATTTGAATGTTAAAAGGTGCACAGCCTGGTAGCTGGTGAGTAGGGCACATTTTATGTACTGGAATGTAGTGAACAAAACCAGTCTTCCTACCAGGTGAGAAATCCCCAAATTGTGTCTTGCACACCTGCTGAAAGAGAAGGAAAGCCTATGGGAGCAGGACATCGAGGCCATCCTGATTAGAGGACCAGGACTAGTAAAGAGGATCTCTTACTAATGAATTAGAAAAGCAGCAGCAGAGAGGAAATCATGAAGAAAACGTGTAATAGGACTGGAGATGTTAGTAGACAAGGAACAGAAAGGGCATCAAAATGATCCTCAGTATTTTCATGTTGAGAAACATTCATTCCTCTCCCTACCTCACTCTGCATTTCCCGCTCTTCTCTCTAGCTTCTCTACGCCTTTACCACATACTCTCTTTAACCTTCAGTTTTAGATGTCTGTCTTAAGTTGATATCTATTAATTTTCATACCTCTACCCACTTTTCCAAAACATAAGAATCTCTTTTGCTGTGTAAAGAAAGGTAGTTACATAAATATGGATAATAGTTGGAAATCATGGAATAACAAGAAGGTCATTCTCAAGGTGAGAAGTGAGGGGGAAAATTTAAGAGAGTCAAACTGCTACCTCAAGAAATACAATAGAGGTGAGAGTGAATTTTGAAATTAAATAAATGGCATGTAATTGATCTTTATTTTCAAAGGAGCAGGTGTTCTTGGTAAGAACTACATGATAGGGTTGATTCAGCAGTTGGGGTTGCCAGGCATCACTTAGTGGAGAAGAGCAGATGCACGAGAAGGTCATTCTCTGGGTTTTGAGAATACAACACTTCAGGCTCTATTATGAACTATTCCCTTCCTCTTCCATTCTTAAGGTGTGACTTCAAAAGAATACATATGAATAATATAATCTGCTATGACAGTATATAAGTAGAGAATGTTTAATAAATACTAATTACCATTGCATTCCTCTTGTTTTTAAATCTTCTATGGTACTTGCCCAGTGCTTGACACGGTGGCATTCTATAACTTTTTCTTGTGTATTTTAAAAGTATACAGTCAATAATTGCCTACATACCTAAAACACTGTAGAGGGGAAAGCTAGTTACTGAGCCAGAGGCTACTTTGTTGAGATGGAGTCTCACTCTCTTGCCCAGGCTGGAGTGCAGTGGCACGATCTTGGCTCACTGCAGCCTCCACCCAGGTTCAAGTAATTCTCCTGCCTCAGCTTCCTGAGTAGCTGGGATTATAGGCATGCGCCACTACACCTGGCTAATTTTTGTATTTTTAGTAGAGACAGGGTTTCACCATGTTGGCCAGGCTGGTCTCAAACTCCTGACCTCAAGTGAGCCGCCTGCCTCAGCCTCCCACAGTGCTGGGATTACAGGCTTGAGCCACCACACCCGCCCAGCCCAGAGACTACTTTGAATATTCAAAGGATCACAGCCTGGCGGCTAGTGAGGGACCTCCCTAGTATAAGCATTACAGAGCAAATTGACCATGCTTGCAGGAAGATTTAATACAGCAGAGCAGCAAGACTTGTATGCCTAAAAATTCTAAAGTTATTATTAAAAAGATGTATATTTAGTTTAGCTCATGTCTTTAAGACAAAGCCATCTAGTGGATATTTAATAAATACTTGAAGGAAGGAAATATTATAGCAATACCAATATTACAGATGTCTGTAAATCCCAAATAATTGAAATCTTGCAGGTCAAAGGAATAGTGATTGCTTCTAAGAAAGAGGCAAGTTCAAAGAAGTTCTCTTGCTAATTAAGAGAACTGACTTACTCCAGGCAAACCAAGGAAGACAATGGAAAGGAGGAAAACTATACAAATATTTTCAGGGTGTGGAGATGGGTGTTTCAGAAATCAAATGGGGAAAGAAAACAAAAGGAGAACAGGAAGAGTTATGGTATCAGCAATGGGAAATGGAAGAGACAAATTCCTGAAACTGTGGGGAAACTGTATTGTTAATTAACAAATTATTTTGAGAATGGAAGAGTGGGTTGACTCATAAAATGATAAAGCATATT
Source organism: Pongo pygmaeus (assembly GCF_028885625.2). Lineage (NCBI taxonomy): Eukaryota > Metazoa > Chordata > Mammalia > Primates > Hominidae > Pongo > Pongo pygmaeus. Next base: position 50,565,797 of record NC_072379.2, on the reverse strand, counting down.
TAATTAAATAGAAATAAAGACTTTCGTAACCTGAAAAAATCAGAATTATGTAGTCGTATAGAAGACTTTAGTGGTTTTAGTGAAAAGAAAAATTATTCAATATCTAAAATGTTAGATGACACTAACAAAAATAACTTAACAATTAGTAAATTCACCTTACTTTTATTTTACACATTCATGCAAACATTTCATGTACGTTTTCTTCCTTAGGACCTTTAATGATTTTTCAGTGATGCAGTGATGATATGTAATATATAATAAATAAAATTAGGCCAGGTGCAGTGGTTCACACCTGTAATCCCAGCATTTTGGGAGGCCAAGGTAGGAGAATTGCTTGAGCTCAGGAGTTCAAGACTGGTCTGGGCAACGTGGTGAAACCTCATCTCTACTAAAAATACAAAAAATAGTCGGGCGTGGTGGTGCATGCCTGTAGTCCCAGCTACTCAGGAGGCTGAGGTGGGAGGATGGTTTGAGCCTGAAAGGCAGAGAGTGTAGTGAGCCGAGATCGTACCACTGCATTCCATCCAGCCTGGGCGACAGAACGAGACCCTGTATCAAAAAAAAAAAAAAAGGAAAAGAAAGATTACATAAACATTGTTTTATATTGGCATAGGTGTTTGTTATTATTCTCCACGTAGAGAAACTGGTTCCAAAAAGTGTTTATAATATCTCAGCTTCAATCTTGAGTTATGAATTATGTTAAAATTCTTATCATCTGCTGTCTGCATTGGGACACGAAAGGTAATGGCATGTTCCTTGTAAAGGGAAGCTTACAGTTGATGAGATATGATGTCACCTGTGACATATACGTGTACCAAAAATGAATGACAACCAAGGAGAAAATGGTCATGGTTGGAATGCTTTGATGTCAAGGCTGGGAAAAAGGTTTCCAAAGCAATTGAAGTCTTTGACGAGAGAGTGACAAATTAGCATGAACTGTTCAGTGTCAACCACCAGATATACCAGCAGTAGGGAGCTGCCTGACTTGCCTGAAGTGGAGTGGTAGAGCTTTAGAAGTAACTATTGTGGCTATAAGAGAATGTGAATTTATTGAGGGACAGAGTCTGGGCGATGAGATTTTTGGAAAAACCAGACTTAGGACTAAGGGGAGTGAACTATCAGAGAATTGCATGGAAATGTCAGTACGAAATGAATCAGAGTAATTGAATATCACATTTTATTCACAAAGGGGGGGATTCAAGAAGCTGGATTGTGAAGTAACAGTAAAGGTTTTCTGGATGTAAGGAATGATAAAAACAGTACAATACACTTTTTTTTTCTTTTTAAGATAGTGTCTTGCTCATGTACTCAGGATGGAGTGCAATGCGTGATCTTGGCTCACTGCAACCTCCACTTCCTGGGTTCAAGCGATTCTCCTGCCTCAGCCTCCCAAGTAGCTGGGATTACAGGTGCCTGCCACCACGCCCAGCTGATTTTTGTATTTTTAGTAGAGATGGGGTTCCACCATGTTGGCCAGGCTGGTCTCGAACCCCTGAGCTCAGGCAGTCTGCCCGCCCCGGCCTCTCAAAGTGTTGGGATTACAGGCGTGAGCCAGTGTGCCCAGCCAACAATACACTTTTGTGTTTGTCTCCCAGAAGGGAGTTTTAGTAAAGTGGTGAAGACGAATGATGGCAGATATAGGAAGTTTGAGATAGAATGGATGATGAGAAGAGAGAGAACTGACAATACGGTATTGTCACACCATGTGTATCCAAGAACACTACATTGGTAAAGGATATCCATAGAGCAGCTAAGGGTATCTTCAGTGTCTTGAATTATTAAATAATGATGACATCATCTCATATGTATTGTAGACTTATCTCATATATATTGATTTTATATATGATAGAAATACTGTAAGCAAAAATTTGTTTAACCGAAATGCCACATTCACTAGACAGTTTGAAGAAACAGAAAATTATTCTAAAATTTCCTTCTTTGAAAACAACTTGATATGTGATCAGAAATTTATTATTATGTATTAATAAAAACTCATATATTACCTTAGTAATATTGCTAAAAGGCAGTTTCTTTTAGATTTTATGAGCTTCAGTAGTAGTTAATCTGCACTCTCTTGTCTAGTATTTAAATAGATAATATAAAGATGAATACTCTTTCATAAAAAGGTCATCCTTCAGTAACTGTTTTGGGGGATTTATAGGTCTTAAAATCTCATTGAATCTAAATTTGGTGTCAAGTTAGCTTATTTTTTGTTGGTCTACTTTGAGTGTAAATGAAAACAGATGAATGCCACCTTCCTTAACAATAGTCTTTTGTTCATTTTAAATCTGAAATTTTTGTTGTGGTAAAATTTTGAATTTATATTAAAACTTTAAGCTTTTTCCCCCTAGCTATTAATAGAAGCAAACTCTTGCTGTTTGTTTATGACAGAACACACATGCAGGACTTGAAAGATGTTACTAATAATGTCCACTATGAGAACTACAGAAGCAGAAAACTTGCAGCTGTGACTTATAATGGAGTTGATAACAACAAGAATAAAGGGCAGCTGACTAAGTAAGTATATATTTTTTTCTCCAAAAAGGTATTATTTCTGTAGTCAACAATCATATTGTTTCATTTTCATTAAATTTCTCCTGGCTACTCAGTAGAAAATTTGGATAATGTTCTTTATGCACAGCAGCATAAATTTATATTGTTATGCTTTGTTAATAGTAGAAGCTTTTTTGAATGAACCATTTTGATAGTTTTCACTTACAGATTATGTGGAAACAAAGGACAGGCTTTAACAAAAGGAATATTTAGATGAATTTATTCTTGGTTACCTTCTCTATTCCTATTCCAGGGAGTAAATTAGCTGGAGTTTCGTTTTCTTCTTTTGGTTGTTAGAGTGGTGTAAGTGACTACAAAGTGTGTAGCTTTGCCCTGTTGAGCTTATATCTCAAGCTGTGGTGGTTTCATGTTGGGGTCGAAAAAAGAGATGTGTGAGGAAGCTGGTAACCATGTCTGTGCCCTGCTTTTTAAAAATCTCATTATTGAAGATCATAATTACATCATATGTCACTTAACAGTGGGGATACATTTCTGAGAAATGTGTCATTGGGCTATTTTGTCATTCTGTAAACATCATAGAGTATCTACACAAACCTAGATGGTAGAGCCTTCTACACACCTAGGTTATGTGGTCTAGCTATTGCTTGCAGGCTATAAACCTATACAGCATGTTACTGTACTGAATGTTATAGACAGTTGTAACATAATGTTAAGTATTCGTGTATCTAAACATAGAAAAGGTGCAGTAAAAATACAGTATAAAAGATTAAAAATGGTATATCTGTATAGGGCACTTGGTTTGAATGGAGTTTGCAGGACTGGAGATTGCTCTGGATGATTCAGTGAGTGTGCAGTGAGTGAACGTGAAGACCTAGGACATTACTGTACACTACAGTGGACTTTATGAACACTGTACACTTAGGCTATACTAAATTTATTTTTTAAATTTCTCTTCAATAATCTTATTTTGCTGTAACTTTGTATCTTATAATTTAAATTTTAAAAAACTTTTTGATTCTTTTGTAGTAACACTTAGCTTAAAACACACATTGAACAGATGTAGAAAGATATTATCTTTATAATCTTTATAAGCTTTTTTCTATCTTAAAAGTTCTTTCTTTTTTCACTTACACCTTTTTTTTGTTGTTGTTAAAAACAAAGACATAAACTTACACATTAGCCTAGGCCTACTCAGGGTCAAGATCATCAAGATGCCACTGGGCAGTAGGAATCTATGGGCCACCATCATATATGCCATCCCTTGTTTTCTGAAATGTCATTAGGCTGTACATAGCTGTATTGCAAAACCATTTTAAATAATGTGCATTTGTAGCTAGGTGTTATCTACCATTAGACGATAATCCTGAAGGATCAACTATATAAATATGAAAGACCAAGTTCTCAAAATAGCTATAGTGTTTTCCATAGTGGTTAACATGCCTTATAATGGAATAGAAAAATGTCCCTTCTTAAATATTTAAAATACAAGATTCTGTTTGAGGTAAGCCTCAATATGTGAACAAAAGGAAGGCTTTTTATCTCTTTTTAGCAAAATGTTTATTGAGTAACTTTGGCACAAAAATGTAAGGATCCATCATAGTGAATATTGTTAATAAAATCCTAATTCACTTTAAACTCATCATTAACGATGAACTTTTTAACTCATTAAAAGAAACGCATACACAAAGCTACTGATAATTTTGTATGTTAAAATACTACTAGTACATATTTTTTGTTAAATATGTGTACTTATTCAATTTTTTTTAAACATTTGTTATGTTGTAGATACAAGGAATTATTTATTTGTTCCCATGTCTCAAATATAAGGCTTTTTAAAGTAGTGCTGTTGGATGCAGGTAAGATAATTCATAGAAAAATAGAAAACTTTACAGTATCATGAAGTTTTTTTCTGCATATACAAAATTCTGTGTGGATACGTGAGTTGAACTGTATCCCAGGTGAAAACATAATTAGTAGAATTCTACTGGAAATATATCTCTTAAAGAAAGGAATCATGACCATACTTTGCCTCTGCAAATAAAAAAAAAATGTTTGCATTGCTAAAAAGCAAATTGGCCCAGGAGCTAGCATAATATTTTATTTTATGTTAATAATAAATAGGAATTAGATTGTTACTACTTCATTGAATAACACATACTGAACCTGAAAGAAATCACTTAGAAGTTTTATCAATTGGTTGTATCTTACATTGTCTTGAAAATGTTAGCAATTTCAAAAAATATTTTTGTTAAATTTTTCTTTAAAAATCATTAACAACTTATGGTGCTTTAGCTGATGTAAGGTGCTTTTCCTCATAGCTCAGTACATATCCATGAATAACTGAAAAGAAAGACTAGTGTTTAAATGAGTAAAGTAGGTGGATGAATGGAGCCAAGATGGCCGAATAGGAACAGCTCCGGTCTACAGCTCCCAGCGCGAGCGACGCAGAAGACGGGTGATTTCTGCATTTCCATCTGAGGTACCGTGTTCATCTCACTAGGGAGTGCCAGACAGTGGGCGCAGGTCAGTGGGTGAGTGCACCGTGCGCCAGCCGAAGCAGGGGCGAGGCATTGCCTCACTCGGGAAGCGCAAGGGGTCAGGGAGTTCCCCTTCCAGAGGTGACAGACGGCATCTGGAAAATCGGGCCACTCCCACCCGAATACTGTGCTTTTCCGACGGGCTTAGGAAACGGTGCCCCAGGAGAGTATAGCCCGCACCTGGCTCAGAGGGTCCTACGCCCACGGAGTCTCGCTGATTGCTAGCACAGCAGTCTGAGATCAAGCAGCAAGTCGGCAGCGAGGCTGGGGGAGGGGCGCCCGCCATTGCCCAGGCTCGCTTAGGTAAACAAAGCAGCCGGGAAGCTTGAACTGGGTGGAGCCCACCACAGCTCAAGGAGGCCTGCCTGCCTCTGTAGGCTCCACCTCTGGGGGCAGGGCACAGACAAACAAAAAGACAGCAGTAACCTCTGCAGACTTAAATGTCCCTGTCTGACAGCTGTGAGGAGAGCAGTGGTTCTCCCAGCACGCAGCTGGAGAACTGAGAACGGGCTGACTGCCTCCTCAAGTGGGTCCCTGACCCCTGACCCCCGAGCAGCCTAACTGGGAGGCACCCCCCAGCAGGGGCAGACTGACACCTCACACGGCCGGCCAGGTACTCCAACAGACCTGCAGCTGAGGGTTCTGTCTGTTAGAAGGAAAACTAACAGAAAGGACATCCGCACCAAAAACCCATCTGTACATCACCATCATCAAAGACCAAAAGTAGATAAAACCACAAAGATGGGGAAAAAACAGAGCAGAAAAACTGGAAACTCTAAAAACCAGAGTACCTCTCCTCCTCCAAAGGAACGCAGTTCCTCACCAGCAACGGAACAAAGCTGGACGGAGAATGACTTTGACGAGCTGAGAGAAGAAGGCTTCAGACGATCAAATTACTCCGAGCTACGGGAGGATATTCAATCCAAAGGCAAAGAAGTTGAAAACTTTGAAAAAAATTTAGAAGAATGTATAACTAGAATAACCAATACAGAGAAGTGCTTAAAGGAGCTGATGGAGCTGAAAACCAAGGCTCGAGAACTACGTGAAGAATGCAGAAGCCTCAGGAGCCGATGCGATCAAATGGAAGAAAGGGTATCAGCCCTGGAAGATGAAATGAATGAAATGAAGCGAGAAGGGAAGTTTAGAGAAAAAAGAATAAAAAGAAACGAGCAAAGCCTCCAAGAAATGTGGGACTATGTGAAAAGACCAAATCTACGTCTGATTGGTGTACCTGAAAGTGACGGGGAGAATGGAAACAAGTTGGAAAACACTCTGCAGGATATTATCCAGGAGAACTTCCCCAATCTAGCAAGACAGGCCAACATTCAGATTCAGGAAATACAGAGAACGCCACAGAGATACTCCTCGAGAAGAGCAACTCCAAGACACATAATTGTCAGATTCACCAAAGTTGAAATGAAGGAAAAAATGTTAAGGGCAGCCAGAGAGAAAGGTCGGGTTACCATCAAAGGGAAGCCCATCAGACTAACAGCGGATCTCTCGGCAGAAACCCTACAAGCCAGAAGAGAGTGGGGGCCAATATTCAACATTCTTAAAGAAAAGAATTTTCAACCCAGAATTTCATATCCTGCCAAACTAAGCTTCATAAGTGAAGGAGAAATAAAATACTTTACAGACAAGCAAATGCTAAGAGATTTTGTCACCACCAGGCCTGCCCTAAAAGAGCTCCTGAAGGAAGCGCTAAACATGGAAAGGCACAACCGGTACCAGCCACTGCAAAATCATACCGAAATGTAAAGACCATTGAGACTAGGAAGAGACTGCATCAACTAACGAGCAAAACATCGAGCTAACATCATAATGACAGGATCAAATTCACACATAACAATATTAACTTTAAATGTAAATGGACTAAATGGTCCAATTAAAAGACACAGACTGGCAAATTGGATAAAGACTCAAGACCCATCAGTGTGCTGTATTCAGGAAACCCATCTCACGTGCAGAGACACACATAGGTTCAAAATAAAAGGATGGAGGAAGATCTACCAAGCAAATGGAAAACAAAAAAAGGCAGGGGTTGCAATCCTAGTCTCTGATAAAACAGACTTTAAACCAACAAAGATCAAAAGAGACAAAGAAGGCCATTACATAATGGTAAAGGGATTAATTCAACAAGAAGAGCTAACTATCCTAAATATATATGCACCCAATACAGGAGCATCCAGATTCATAAAGCAAGTCCTGAGTGACCTACAAAGAGACTTAGACTCCCACACATTAATAATGGGAGACTTTAACACCCCACTGTCAACATTAGACAGATCAACGAGACAGAAAGTCAACAAGGATACCCAGGAATTGAACTCAGCTCTGCACCAAGCAGACCTAATAGACATCTACAGAACTCTCCACCCCAAATCAACAGAATATACATTTTTTTCAGCACCACACCACACCTATTCCAAAATTGACCATATCCTTGGAAGTAAAGCTCTCCTCAATAAATGTAAAAGAACAGAAATTGTAACAAACTGTCTCTCAGATCACAGTGCAATCAAGCTAGAACTCAGGATTAAGAATCTCACTCAAAACCGCTCAACTACGTGGAAACTGAACAACCTGCTCCTGAATGACTACTGGGTACATAACGAAATGAAGGCAGAAATAAAGATGTTCTTTGAAACCAACGAGAACCAAGACACAACATACCAGAATCTCTGGGATGCATTCAAAGCAGTGTGTAGAGGGAAATTTATAGCACTAAATGCCCACAAGAGAAAGCAGGAAAGATCCAAAATTGACACCCTAACATCACAATTAAAAGAACTAGAAAAGCAAGAGCAAACACATTCAAAAGCTAGCAGAAGGCAAGAAATAACTAAAATCAGAGCAGAACTGAAGGAAATAGAGACACAAAAAACCCTTCAAAAAATCAATGAATCCAGGAGCTGGTTTTTTGAAAGGATCAACAAAATTGATAGACCGCTAGCAAGATTAATAAAGAAAAAAAGAGAGAAGAATCAAATAGATGCAATAAAAAATGATAAAGGGGATATCACCACCGATCCCACAGAAATACAAACTACCATCAGAGAATATTACAAACACCTCTATGCAAATAAACTAGAAAATCTAGAAGAAATGGATAAATTCCTCAACACATACACCCTCCCAAGACTAAACCAAGAAGAAGTTCAATCTCTGAATAGACCAATAACAGGAGCTGAAATTATGGCAATAATCAATAGCTTACCAACCAAAAAAAGTCCAGGACCAGATGGGTTCACAGCCGAATTCTACCAGAGGTACAAGGAGGAGCTGGTACCATTCCTTCTGAAACTATTCCAATCAATAGAAAAAGAGGGAATCCTCCCTAACTCATTTTATGAGGCCAGCATCATCCTGATACCAAAGCCTGGCAGAGACACAACAAAAAAAGAGAATTTTAGACCAATATCCTTGATGAACATTGATGCAAAAATCCTCAATAAAATACTGGCAAACAGAATCCAGCAGCACATCAAAAAGCTTATCCACCATGATCAAGTGGGCTTCATCCCTGGGATGCAAGGCTGGTTCAATATACGCAAATCAATAAATGTAATCCAGCATATAAACAGAACCAAAGACAAAAACCACATGATTATCTCAATAGATGCAGAAAAGGCCTTTGACAAAATTCAACAACCCTTCATGCTAAAAACTCTCAATAAATTAGGAATTGATGGGACGTATCTCAAAATAATAAGAGCTATTTATGACAAACCCACAGCCAATATCATACTGAATGGGCAAAAACTGAAAGCATTCCCTTTGAAAACTGGCACAAGACAGGGATGCCCTCTCTCGCCACTTCTATTCAACATAGTGTTGGAAGTTCTGGCCAGGGCAATTAGGCAGGAGAAGGAAATCAAGGGTATTCAATTAGGAAAAGAGGAAGTCAAATTGTCCCTGTTTGCAGATGACATGATAGTATATCTAGAAAACCCCATTGTCTCAGCCCAAAATCTCCTTAAGCTGATAAGCAACTTCAGCAAAGTCTCAGGATACAAAATCAATGTGCAAAAATCACAAGCATTCTTATACATCAATAACAGACAAACAGAGAGCCAAATCATGAGTGAACTCCCATTCACAATTGCTTCAAAGAGAATAAAATACCTAGGAATCCAACTTACAAGGGATGTGAAAGACCTCTTCAAGGAGAACTACAAACCACTGCTCAAGGAAATAAAAGAGGATACAAACAAATGGAAGAACATTCCATGCTCATGGGTAGGAAGAATCAATATCATGAAAATGGCCATCCTTCCCAAGGTAATTTACAGATTCAATGCCATCCCCATCAAGATACCAATGACTTTCTTCACAGAATTGGAAAAAACTACTTTAAAGTTCATATGGAACCAAAAAAGAGCCCGCATTGCCAAGTCAATCCTAAGCCAAAAGAACAAAGCTGGAGGCATCACGCTACCTGACTTCAAACTATACTACAAGGCTACAGTAACCAAAACAGCATGGTACTGGTACCAAAACAGAGATATAGATCAATGGAACAGAACAGAGCCGTCAGAAATAATGCCACATATCTACAACCATCTGATCTTTGACAAACCTGAGAAAAACAAGAAATGGGGAAAGGATTCCCTATTTAATAAATGGTGCTGGGAAAACTGGCTAGCCATATGTAGAAAGCTGAAACTGGATCCCTTCCTTACACCTTATACAAAAATCAATTCAAGATGGATTAAAGACTTAAATGTTAGACCTAAAACCATAAAAACCCTAGAAGAAAACCTAGGCAATACCATTCAGGACATAGGCATGGGCAAGGACTTCATGTCTAAAACACCAAAAGCAATGGCAACAAAAGCCAAAATTGACAAATGGGATCTAATTAAACTAAAGAGCTTCTGCACAGCAAAGGAAACTACCATCAGAGTGAACAGGCAACCTACAAAATGGGAGAAAATTTTCGCAACCTACTCATCTGACAAAGGGCTAATATCCAGAATCTACAATGAACTCCAACAAATTTACAAGAAAAAAACAAACAACCCCATCAAAAAGTGGGCGAAGGACATGAACAGACACTTCTCAAAAGAAGACATTTATGCAGCCAAAAGACACATGAAAAAATGCTCACCATCACTGGCCATCAGAGAAATGCAAATCAAAACCACAATGAGATACCATCTCACACCAGTTAGAATGGCGATCATTAAAAAGTCAGGAAACAACAGGTGCTGGAGAGGATGTGGAGAAATAGGAACACTTTTACACTGTTGGTGGGACTGTAAACTAGTTCAACCCTTGTGGAAGTCAGTGTGGCGATTCCTCAGGGATCTAGAACTAGAAATTCCATTCGACCCAGCCATCCCATTACTGGGTATATACCCAAAGGACTATAAATCATGCTGCTATAAAGACACATGCACACGTATGTTTATTGCCGCATTATTCACAATAGCAAAGACTTGGAACCAACCCAAATGTCCAACAATGATAGACTGGATTAAGAAAATGTGGCACATCTACACCATGGAATACTATGCAGCCATAAGAAATGATGAGTTCATGTCCTTTTTAGGGACATGGATGAAATTGGAAATCATCATTCTCAGTAAACTATCGCAAGAACAAAAAACCAAACACCGCATATTCTCACTCATAGGTGGGAATTGAACAATGAGAACACATGGACACAGGAAGGGGAACATCACACTTCAGGGACTGTTGTGGGTTGGGGGGAGGGGGGAGGGATAACATTGGGAGATATACCTAATGCTAGATGACGAGTTGGTGGGTGCAGTGCACCAGCATGGCACATGTATACATATTTAACTTACCTGCACATTGGGCACATGTACCATAAAACCTAAAGTATAATAATAATAATAATAATAATAATAATAATAATTACAATAAAAGAAAAAAAAAAAAAAAAAACAAAAAACAAAAACAAAAAAAAAAATAAGTAAAGTAGGTGTGAGTTTAGGCTTCTTTTAATGTTCTTTTTGTATTGCTCTCATGCGACTCTCCATAGCAATGTATTCTTTGACAGTGGTAGTGGGGAGGGGTTGAGAGTTGCAAGAATTTTGGAATGGAAGGTGAACCTATTGAAAATTTATAGTTAAATTGATCTTTGGCAATGTATGTTTCACAAAGTGCTAATCACACTTTGGTTTTAGAATATAAGCTAAACTTTTTAAAGATGTTAGACATTGAATAGTAAAATACATTCATGTGCCACATAATGATGTTTCAGTCAATGACTGCATATACGACAAGATCCCATAATATTGTGTGTCTATACCACAGAGCCTAAGTGTGTAGTAGGTTAGTTGACGCGATGACAAGTGAATTTCTCAGAATGTATCCCCATTGTTAAGCAGTGCATGACTGTGGATCAATTTATCTTATATTTAATTTTCTGAGGTAGTTTTGGGCACACTGTAGAGTCTATTGAAACGTGAAATAAACATTAAAAATACATGTGTAGATGTCTGAAAATGTGCCTTTCTGTTATGTCAGTAGCCCTAGAACAATTCTATTTCAGAGGGACTTAAAACAAGAAACAGATTGTGTGGTTTAAATCTGAAGAATAGCTGAACTTGTCCAGTCAGCTGTAATTTGTCTCAAGGTTAGATCTGGAGAAGTGAATGCTGTTCTTAGCAGCTATCCAGTAATTACCTGTTTCTGACAAAGAAAGTGTGGAGCCATCCAAGTACTTCTTGCATCCCTGTATGGAGGGTAATAGGTGGTTGAAAGTCCCAGAAAGGGTAACCTCTCAAATCAAAGAAAATTCAGCAAGGGTTTGTAAAGGAAAGGGGAGAAGAGTTGGACATATGCAGATTGCTGATCTCTTAAAGGAAGTGTGATCCCCAATAAGAGGAGGGCTTTTTTTTTTTTTTTTTTTTCTTTTTTGGCTAAACTTCCTTCTTGAAGTGTTATCTGCCTCCTTTTTCCTTGATCTTCCTTGTACCCTTTACTTAAAATCACATGTTATTGGTGACTCTTTTTCAGAACTGATGTCTATCATTGGTACCAATTGTGACAATACATACCTTCCTTCAAGTTGGGGCACACCCTAGTCTCTCTTTCCCTTATGTTAATTTATTTTTCTGTTCTCCATAGCCTTCTCCATCAGTCATCTTGGGAAAACTTTATAAGTGAATGACTAAAAATACAAGTTTCAAAGGCAGATTCTCAGAATTCTTGATACATGACAGAGTTTTCATTCATCTAAATAGAAATAAAGACAATTTGCTGAAAATTTCAAGTTGTTTCAAAAAATTACACTTATTTATATCTTTTACTCTTTATTCAAGTGTCCTTTCATGAAATTATAATGATAGTAGTTGGAAGTTTTGTTTATATTTGGTTTTAATACTCTCGTGGCAAAACAAAATGTTGGCAACCATTATTACTCAAAATTTTTAGAAATTTTTATTGATCTTTGAAATTATTTAAGTGAAATTCCTTTGGAAAATTTTGCACATAGTGACCTACTAACCACTGGAGCAAAAGTATGTAAATCTACTTGCTTAATTTGTTCTTTAGGAAAGACCACACACATAATTTAAATGAAACATGATTGTCTTTTATTACACTCCAAATGTGGGTCATATGTAATGCAGCAAAGTAGAACTTGACTAGGTCATCCTTATGTGGTGTGGTGGCTATAATTCTCTTATTGGTCACATGAAGGGGTGTGGCTTGCAGGAATTTTAACCTTATAAAGACAACCCTAGAAAGAGCTAAATGTTTGGGGATTTAGTTTCATATTTGGGTTATGTTGTAACCATTTTCTTTTTCTTGTTTTACTAGGCTTTCTTCATTTCTTTGTCTGGGTTTTTAATTTCACTGATAGGTTTATAAGCTTTACTACTATATGTGGGTGGGTAAGAGTTTCCTATTAAAAAGCAGGCAGGCAATGATACAACTTAAATGGTTTTTCCAGCCATTTAATAAAAGGTTTTACTTGGAAAAAAATAGTAAATGTGAAGATAAAAAGTGATCTCCCTACATTTTCTACATTGTAAGCACAATTTTTTGTTTCGATTTTCTAAAAATTAAGATGACTAGAAGTGAGGTGTTAATTTAAAAATTAAAAATTTGAAAGATCATTTTTACTGGTGAGAGACTTCAAAAATTCATTTTAAATATGCATGAACATTTTTTCACAGTATTTGAGTATATTTGGTCAGATTATTTTTACATTACTTACATTACAGTATCTTAACTGTTAAATAATTGCAAATTTCTCTTAGAAACACACATTTCCAGGTTTAAAAACTTTCAACAGACTTTCAGAAGATAATTGCACAGCATATTTATTTTTATAGTGATTTAGTGTAATGATTATGAACATCATTTGGGAAATAAATTAGCTTTAGTGAATTTTACTGTAAATTTTTTATTTAGGGCACATACCTTAATAATTTAATTGTGAAAGCTATGCATTTGCCTTTAATTGCAGCTTTTAGCATGCTTTACTTTAAATGTGCCAAATCTCTAATTTTTTTTTTCTTTAGATATGATACAGTTGAAGGCATGTAAGGTGGGGGTTTTTAATACTTAAATTTTGAATTTAAAAGATTTTTTTTTCTTCGAGATGGATTCCTGCTCTGTCACCCAGGCTGGAGTACAGTGGCACGATTTTGGCTCACTGCAACCTCTGCCTCCTGGGTTCAAGCAATTCTCCTGCCTCAGCCTCCCAAGTAGCTGGAATTACAGGCGTGCGCCACCATGCCCGGCTAATTTTTATATTTGTAGTAGAGATGGAGTTTCACCATATTGGCCACGCTGGTCTCAAACTCCTGACTTTGTGATCTGCCCGCCTTGGCCTCCCAAACTGCTAGAATTACAGGTGTGAACCGCTGTGCCCGGCCTAAAAGAAGATTTGAAACATCATTGCATGTTTTATCCGCAGTCTCTTATTTTCCCCCCTAGAGTTATTTAAATAATAATTTTGGTGGCAAAATTACTTGCTGTTTCCCAAGGATAAAGTAAGATAAACATTTTATAGATGAGTTGTATAAGTAGGAATAGATATTTCTCTCTGATTTCTAATTTAATATATTTACAATCATAATTATATTGTTGGAAGTTGCTTACATACACATATTCAGTTACTTAAGGTTAGCAATTAAAAAATTGTTTTTAGATTATTTCTTTTTTAGAGACTAAAAAAGATTTTTGGGGTGTTAGGGGACAGTGGGAATTATAGACTCTTTGAAAATCTAACAAAAGCTTTGGACCCTTTCACCGGAAGAATGCTGGCAAACACAAACACACATTTGGTATGCTGTTTCAGGGCAGTCACTGACACTGTGTGTGCTCAAGAGATCAGAGGCAACTGTATTAAAAACACCTGCCATTAATATGAGGAATATATTATTAAGAAGCATCTCAACTTTTAACAAAAAAAAAATGATATTTACACTTGAAAATGTTTTTCAGCCGACTCCACTTTTAAAATGCAGGTTCTTGTTCTAAGTTAATATGTCTGGTTAGTTTCATTTTCAGAACTTTTGATTCATTGTTTAATTGGAAAAATATGTGTCAGGTTAGCATGTAGAAGTAAGTTTTCTTTTAGTGAAGAAATATCCTTGAGTTAAATAACATTTTATTCTAATTTTATGCAATTGCAAAAACAGATCATCTTAATTCATAGCATTATATCACATCTTTGTTCTTGCCTTTTTGTTAAGAAAAACTGGTAGCCAATATTCTGTCCTTTTTGTTTTGTTTCTAACATTTTCTATCTAGCTCTCTTGCCTGCTTCCCTGTTAGAAAATTGCTGTGATGGTCAGAAATATTTAGCCTAATAAGGAGAAAAGTCACCATAATAAGAGTGTGTCAAATCAAGGTTAAAATGACTAGCCTTAAAGTTATGGGTGAAATCCAAGGTCTGGTTTTTGTTTTTAAGCCATGAGTTAATTTTTTAAAAAAAATTTGGTGTATTACAATAAAATTTACCCATTTAAAATATAAAACTCAATCAGTGGTCAAAGCCTGTTTTTATGGAGGCAAAACAAGCATGCTTTATTAACAAAGTCAAAGGACCTATCTCTTTAGTATGTCCCAGGGTATTGAATAATTTTCAGAGATTCTCAAAGCAAAGAGCCCACTTTCTGCTCCTGGGCTGAAAGCACTAGGTACTTTGGCATTCTCTTGTGTCTCTGTGTAAGTATATTAGCCTTAACATAAAGCCCACCTGTAAATATATCTCAGTGTGAAAATTTTGAACACAATTCGACAAAGAGATTTGAGTCCATGGACTTTAACATCAACAAAGTGAACATTTTTTTTTTTAATTTAACTGTGCTTATGTCTTTTTTTGGGCATTTAAAAATAATTATTAACAAAATATTTGCTCCTGATTATCTCTAAAGTATGTGTGTATGTTTTAAATCACTGTGAACATCTTTAAAACTTAAGACAGTAAAATATTTGAGTTAAGTAGAATGAATTTTCAAGAGCATTGAAGTTATCATAAGGGGCCTAGAAATATTCTATATGCCTAAATAGTGCTCTAGGTATTGACTAGTAGTTGTTTCCAACGTATCAGTTCAGTTACCAAAATAAATAATAATTTTTGTGTTGTTAGTAGCTGTCTTAGAAGAGATTGTAACACTAGAAATTCTGGTAAAACTAAAAATATTCTACATATGTTAACTTCATTTCTCATTTTCTATTTTTCATGTTAAAATGTTTAAAGAACAAAATTAAATTATTTTCTTCTAATGTTTTATTCCGTGAATGTATTTTGGGAATTTTTTTCCCATTTTCCTTCTACAGTTTATTTGGTATGTCATCCTTAGATTTGATATGCAGTAGGTTTAGAGAACATCTTTGTTTTTTAGATTTTTTTCATAATCAAGTTTTATATATGAAATATGGAAAGAAGTTCTAGGTTATAAATATATTAATAATGACATATATAGCATCTCATTTGTTTTCATCAGCTGTTTCATAGTTCTGTATTATAATTTTTATTCACAGACATTTAATGATTACCCTTAATATTCGTGACAGGAGCCCTCTGGCACAAATGGAAGAAGAAAGAAGGGAGCATGTAGCTAAAATGAAGAAAATGGAGATGGAGATGGAGCAGGTGTTTGAGATGAAGGTCAAAGAAAAAGTTCAAAAACTGAAGGACTCTGAAGCTGAGGTAATCAGTCTAATATTCCATCTCTTAGCAGACATTGGGTTCCTTTTTTAAGTAGTATCTTCAGTAAAATTTATAGATAATATAATCTTTTTATACATATTTTTTCAAAGTTAATACCCTAGTGTAACAAAACGGAGAAATTTCTAGAAGCAAGCACTGTGTTTATAATAAAATAATATATACTTCAATTTGTAAGTGCTTGGACATAGTATATTAGGTAGGACAGTGTAATAGAATACTTACAATGAATTATTAAAGTTATAATGAACAAGTTTGAGTTGTGAAAAATAAAATTACAAACCATTCCATACAGGTGGCATAAGAACACTAAAGATGAGAATTTGGGGGTGGGTTTATGCACAAAAACTAGTGTTAGGATAATAATAATTGACCATACTTATTTGTGTATGAGTGAAAAAGAGGGAAATAACCTTTATTGAACTAAAGACATGACTGGATAAATTCCACACAATTAAAGGAGAGAAAATTAGGGAATGTGATATTTTTGTCATGTTCGGGCCTTCTTTATTTATAATGTAGTGTCAAGGTAGTTCGTAGTGTTACAACATTGGGCAGGGTAATGACAAAACATCCCAGAAGACATATCTACTGTCTTGAAACCCTTCTAGATGTTGAGTTATACATGTAGTTTCTATTAATCAAAAAGACCTTGGAGACATTTCCTTCAATAGGTGGCAAGAAAGAAAAGATGGAGAAAAAGATAAACTGAACATAAAAATCCATAGAGCAGTTAGTTTGATAGATGTCTGAGAATAGCAGGAAAAAAACTATGAGTAATCCCAAAATAACAGTGGTTTCAGTATGAAGTTTTCTCCACATAAATTTGTTATAATTAAAAATTATAAAATAGGCTGGGCATGGTGGCTCATGCCTGTAACACCAGCACTTTGGGAGGCTGAGGCATGCAGATCACTTGAGTTCAGAAGTTTGAGACTAGCCTGGCCAACATGGTGAAACCTCATCTCTATTAAAAATACAAAAATTAGCTGGATGTGGTGGTGAGTGCCTGTAATCCCAGCTACTTGGGAGGCTGAGGCTGGAGAATCGCTTGAACCTGGGAGGCAGAGGTTGCACTGAGCCGAGATCACGTCACTGCACTCCAGCCTGGGCGACAGATCAAGACTTTGCCTCAAAAAACAAACAAACAAAAAGCCCTATAAAATAATAAATTATTTCAAAATACGTGAGATGAGGTCCAGGTGTGGTGGCTCACATCTGTAATCCCAGCAGTTCGGGAGGCCCAAGAAGAAGGATTGCTTGAGTCCAGGAGTTTGAGACCAGCCTGGGCAACATGGCAAGACCCAATCTCTACAAAAAATTTTTTAAAATAGTTGGGCATGATGGCCTGCACCTATGGTCCCAACTACTCAGAAGGCTGAGGCAGGAAGATTACTTGAGCCTGGGAGATCGAGGCTGTAGTGAGCCATGATTGTGCCACTGCATCCCAGCCTGGGCGACAGAGCTAGACCTTGTCTCAAAATTATATACATATATATATATGGATGACAGTAATATAAAATACTTTTAAAACAATCTTTAATGATAAAATTTAGTAAGATCCCTGTTTTATGTGGCTTCACTAATATATTTGTATCTAAGTGTATTAAAAAGAGATTCAGATCTCTCTTGTTATATTCTTACAGTTGATCTCATTGCTTTTGTAATTACCGCATAAAATACGGAAACATTTTTTGACTAAAGGCATAACAAAAGTACTCTAATCCATTGAGTAAATAGAATGCACGGAATGAGAAAGTATTAAATAATTTCGAGGAAATGTTTTTATTCCACATCATTTCTCTTACATTATTGGGCTTCTCTTGTAATTTCTTATTAAAATCTTTCACTGTTGTTATATTTGTTGTGAGTTTAATTTAGCAGGGGTATGGAATAATTCCTCCTGGTTTGAGACTGCTGAGCACTACAGGACTAGCATCCCTGGCACTGCCACTAAATGCTAATAGCAGTGACCTCCTATCATAGGGCAAACCAAAATGTGCATGCATACACACCCCCAATCAAGAGTCACTGTCTTAGCTATTGCTATTTTATTATAAATGAATAATTAAAGTTCTTAACATGACATTTTGGAGATTAATTTATCAGCCTGTTGTTAAATATATGCATTGAATCTCTACCTCTTCGGTAATTCATATATAATCTGAAAAATCTATATCTAAAAGGGGAAAAAAACAGGAATAATCAAGAGTCTACTACATTATCTCCACACTTAGATTCCATTGAGAATCTAAAAGTAGTTTAACTTATATTTGAGGCAGGTGTATTTTAGGACATGTTGCTAAGAGTAAATATTACAAACAAGTAATTGTGAACCTGTAGCCAAGGAACCCTTTGGGAATTTTAATGATTACTGTGAATGGTGAAGATAATTTTGAAGAACTATTCTTTGAAGGATGGAATGTTAACATTTCAAGGACCTGTGAAGAGCTCTGGGCCAAGGTTCCCACCAGATACTCTAAGCCATTAGAGAATTAGGCATGCTTATTCTAGATTCTTTGTCTTTTATGAAACCACATCTAGAGTGTATTTACCAACATCCCTGTGATAATGAGTTTGCAAATCATCATGTATATGATAAATGATATATATTATGTAGATATACATGTGAATACATAAATAGGTAAAGAAACCCTTTTAGCCTTGTTTAATACAGTCTCTCCTTAAATCCATTATGCTGGAAATACTTGTTTGGGGCACAGCTAGCAGCACAGTACATCAGCCACAGCACCAAGCATCTTTCATTTATTGTGTTGTCTAGTGCACACCACAGCCCTACAAGGTAGATATTATTGCCCATCTCTCCTTTATAAGAAGAAGGATAAATTAACTTAGTATGCCAGCATTTGAACCCAGTTAATTTTTAAGTTAAGCTAGATAGGTCCACAGTCCTGTTTTTCACAATTTCAGAATGGAAAAAACTCTGAAAACTGCAAAACCTAACATGAACTAAGTTTTAGTCCTACATATTGTGAATATTTATATATTTTACTGAAACAAATAAAAAGTAATGTGTTTGATTATACTTGTTGACCCAGATAGCCCAGGAGGTATTTTATAAATATAGTATATACTCCTTTCTAAGCGGTGTTGTCGTTTTAATAACTGAAAAATGTTGAACTTCAAAAGGCATCTGACCCCATGGGTTTCTTGAGTGAGATTGTGACCTATACCTTTATCTACATGCAGTTAACACAAAAGATAATTACTTATATGTAACATAAATTAAGTTAAAGAATGATGAACACTGTAAGCCTACCACCTGGCTTAAAAAAATAGAATGTTATCAACTCATTTGAAGACCGTACCTGTCCCCTATTGTATCCCTCTCTCTCATTCCCAGAGGTAACTACTGTTCTGACTTGTGTATATGTGACTCTCTTCATTTAAAAAAAATAACTAGAGACATTTTCTTATGTTCCTACTTTCTGACATTACTTAGTAACTTGTTTGCTGTCAGGAAGATTTCACCTCAGATTTGACTCATGTTTGCTTAAGTGTGTCTTAGGTGATTTTGTTTTGTAGAAATTGCATGAAATAATTGAAATAGGAATAAATATGAAGTCACTTCGGACTTGTAAAAAAATTGTATGCAAAATTATAATATACAATATGTATATAATATATAATATATATAATAGTTATATATTAACATTATGTTAATGTTAACTCACCAGTGTAGTAAAATCTATAACAGAACATAATTCCTGGATAACTGAAGGTTTTAAATAGTCCTTGGGTATTTGGCATAGAAGGATTTAATCTGATTTTTAAAATTTGTTGACTTTTTTTTTTTTCAGAAATGGATTGACTTGCACCTAAATGAAATTATTTATCTAATGATCTCTTGGACTTAAAGCACTTTGTTTCTGCAGTTACTTTGCATGAGTGTTTACTACCTCTCAGTCAGCATTCTTTACAGTATTAATACACAGAGGAGGAAGGACCGTCTGCATTAGAATCACTGTAACTTGTTGCAAATCCACATTTCCAGACTTAACACCCAGATATTCTAATTCAATACGTCTGAGTGAGGTCCAGGATTCTATATTTTTAACAAACATCCCAGGTGATTTGCATAAAGACCAATGTCTGAGAACCACTGCTTACAGGAATCAGAGTACTTTGCTGGCATCTTTGAGCTCTTAGGGTCCTAAACTACCTGCTTTCTTTTCACTTGTCTTAGCTTTCTAAACTTGGAATTAGGAGGCTTATTCAAGTCCTGGTTCTTCCACTTTCGGCTAGCAATCTTGGGCAAGTCACTTAAATTCTGCAACTGTTTCCTCATCTGTACAATGAGAACAGTGATGTCTTCACTGCCCAGCCTCCAACATATTTGTGATTAAAGAAAAACGAGATAAGATAGTAATTTTCCATTATAAAGTACTCCACAATGTTAAGTTTGTTGCTTTTTTTTTTTTTTCCTGTTTCCCAAGATTATTGTCTTGGGTCACTGGCCTTTTGGGTGGTCCTAAATGAGGAGGAGTCCTTGACAGTGCTTTCCAGGTAGTACTCTGAATTTACAACAGGGCTATTCAAATAGTGCTCATACTCCTTATCATTAGGGTATCTGGATGAAACATACTTCTGCTTCTGATTTCTTAGTTTTGTTTTATATATTGTGCTGTGATTTAGCTCCAGCGGCGCCATGAGCAAATGAAAAAGAATTTGGAAGCACAGCACAAAGAATTGGAGGAAAAACGTCGTCAGTTTGAGGATGAGAAAGCAAACTGGGAAGCTCAACAACGTATTTTAGAACAACAGAACTCTTCGAGGTAACTAATAGCAGATTACTAAGAAATGTGTCTATTAATGTTTTAAAGAATTGTTTTCCTACTTATTTAAAAAACATTAGAATAACACTTAAAAAGTCATCACCCCTTATCATGCATTCCAAACATAATGGTTTTCATAGATAAATATTTTTATATGGATGGATACAGTCTATGTCCATTAGCAGTATTTTTTCAGTACATCTTTCATGACTTAATCTTCATAATTATGATTTAGCAACTTCATAACATTCTCCCCAGTTAACTCACCTTAATTGGATTTCTTACCTCCTCCCCTCAATTGTTGGACATAAGGGTTGTTTTCAATTTTTGGCACACAAAGGGAACATTCTTCAAAATCTATTACATATTTAGGGGTACGTTTTAACTGTGTTGAATTATGTTTTTACGATAAAATTCTTAAGACAAAATGTTAGATATTTAATTTCCAATACAGCTAATCAATTACTTTCTCTTAATTTATTCAAAATTCAATAATATTTGTACCTTGGTTTTCTTTTCCTTAATAGTTTCATTTAAAACTGAAAAGTGGCATTCCTATAAGGATTATATAGTTTATCCTCGTTACTAAACATTTTCAGATTTGACATATGTTCTGCTACACTACCCTACTGTTAACATTTTCCCCAAAGAAGAGGAAAATAGGTTTGTAAAAGCAATTGCACTTCAAAATGCAAATGACAGTGAGGGAAAAGAACACCCTGTTTGACGCCAGTTGATAACTTCTTAGTTTGTGCTGTTTCATTTGGGAAGAATTGTTCTTGTATATTAAAATGGGGTTTTGCCATATTTTTTTACTGCTTATCCTGGAGTTTTGTCAAATATTTGATTGCCTAAGAAAATGCTATTATAGATTAATGTTGTCTTAGCTGTTTACGTCTAAATCTTTTAATATTTTCAATGAAAAAGTAGTATCTGAAAATCCCAACATTGTTGTAATTGGGTTAGCTGTTGTTATCATGTTGTCTATCATGTTTATAAAATGGTTATTCATCTTGTTTACTTTTCTTTCATCCTTTAGAACCTTGGAAAAGAACAAGAAGAAAGGGAAGATCTTTTAAACTCTCTATTGACCACCAGTTACATATTAGTTGCCAATATGCCAGCTTGGACATCAGTGTTTGTTGGATCCGTTTGACCAATTTGCACCAGTTTTATCCACAATGATGGATTTAACAGCATGACAAAAATTATTTTTTTTTTTGTTCTTGATGGAGATTAAGATGCCTTGAATTGTCTAGGGTGTTCTGTACTTAGAAAGTAAGAGCTCTAAGTACCTTTCCTACATTTTCTTTTTTTATTAAACAGATATCTTCAGTTTAATGCAAGAGAACATTTTACTGTTGTACAATCATGTTCTGGTGGTTTGATTGTTTACAGGATATTCCAAAATAAAAGGACTCTGGAAGATTTTCATTGAGGATAAATTGCCATAATATGATGCAAACTATGCTTCTCTATGATAATTATAATACAAAGGTTCCATTCAATGCAGCATATACAATAATGTAATTTAGTCTAACACAGTTGACCCTATTTTTTGACACTTCCATTGTTTAAAAATACACATGGAAAAAAAAAACCCCTATATGCTTACAGTGCACCTAGAGCTTTTTTATAACAACCTCTTTTTGTTTGTTTGTTTTGGATTCTTTAAATATATATTATTCTCATTTAGTGCCCTCTTAGCCAGAATCTCATTACTGCTTCATTTTTGTAATAACATTTAATTTAGATATTTTCCATATATTGGCACTGCTAAAATAGAATATAGCATCTTTCATATGGTAGGAACCAACAAGGAAACTTTCCTTTAACTCCCTTTTTACACTTTATGGTAAGTAGCAGGGGGGAAAATGCATTTATAGATCATTTCTAGGCAAAATTGTTAAGCTAATGACCAACCTGTTTCTACCTATATGCAGTCTGTTTATTTTACTAGAAATGGGAATCATGGCCTCTTGAAGAGAAAAAAGTCACCATTCTGCATTTAGCTGTATTCATATATTGCATTTCTGTATTTTTTGTTTGTATTGTAAAAAATTCACATAATAAACGATGTTGTGATGTAATAGTGTGTGGGGTCTTAGATATCCTACAGTTGATGTACAAGAGTAGAGTATGTTTGGGAAGAAACTTTTCAGCTTGAGTTTGCCTCCTCTACGATGATATCTTTTATATGCTTGTCTTATTTAGAATGCATATGTGCTGATTTTCTAATTTAAGAGATACCATATCTCTCTATTCATTTCTATCTCTCATTTGTATGCTTATTTTTCTGAGAACAATTTTTTTTTTTTTTTTTTTCCAGACAAGGTCTTGCTTCACTGCCCAGGCTGGAGTGCAGTGGCACAAACACAACTCGACTGCAGCCTCAACCCTCTGGGCTCAAGCAGTCCTCCTGCCTCAGCCCCCTGAGTATCTGGGATTGCAGGCGTGCACCATCACGCCTGGCTAATTTTTGTATTTTTTGCAGCCTCCCAAAGTTCTGGGATTACAAGCATGAGCCGTCATGCCCGGCCTCTGAGAACAGTTTCTGACTCATTCCGGTTAGGTATACTCTCAAGTCCCTGGAAACTGAAATTTTTTTTAACTGTAAAAAGGATGGTGTCATTTCTTTTCTCAAGGTCAAGTGACATAGATTTTAACATAATGCATAATTTAAGTAAGAAATTAATGTAGCCTAGTTTATTATCTTGAAATGTTTTACCCTATTTACTTTTTTAAATTAGTGACCTAAGCAGAGGGAATAATTATAAGTCAGTAGCAGAGAGATTGTTGTTTGGGTGTTTATTTTTTTCAGTTTTTGTGTTGAGAGATTGGGTTAACACCTCTAGCCAAAAATGTTTGGTTTTAGGGAGGCTAACAACCTACTGAATTTGGAGAATGCAAAGGTAAAAAATGTATATAGACTGCCTGCCTAACTGGTTAAGTACTACTGCTTCTGGGAAATATTATGTCAAAATTCTATGTATTATAATAATAAATTTGTAAGACACATTCATTATTCTACCATCCTAATGAAAACTTTCAGAAGTCTTTCTTTATCCATGGCATGCCCAGGGTTTCACCGGAATCTGATACAGGATCTGTATAACTTTACTAGGACTTTTGATTGTTGACTTCAGGCTTAAGTATATCAGAAGGCTCTTTTTGCCATTTGACCTGTGGATTTCTGAGAGGATCATTCACAATACATGTAAAATTCAGGTAGGCCTAAGGAAAGGCCAGCCTGTAGAAAGCAAAATGGCAGTGTCTGTTCTCCACTGTTGGAGGCATTATGTAATTGAAGTATCCTGTTAGCCACTGTCTTTCTGCTAATTAAGTGGGGCTGAACAAGTAAGCACTAATAATACCAGTGAACCACTTGGGCACCTTGTGGATAGAGTTTTGCTGCCACCTAGTGGAATGGGATATCATTGCTTCCATATCACATTCACAAGCAAGTTAAGTGGACACAGTTTATTTTTGTGTAGCTCAGGTTGTAATCTTGAAAGCTGAGGAGATACCCATGCCTCTCAGACTCATGAGCTGGGTGTCACATTACCTCCTGTACATTCTGACCCACCACATCTGAATATGTTTTGTCCTCTTGGAGAAACTAGGAGTAGAAGTCAGAATATGGGAGGTAAGGGGAAAAAAGGAGAGATGGCTTGATAGCTATAAATGCATCAGGAGCGAAATGTTGACTCAAAGTTATCTAGATCACGGTCTCCAAACCTGATGCTGTTTCCTTACAAAAATATTTGTTGAGCATGTGTCCATAATTATATGTATTGATCAATGAAAATATGTGTCAACAAATATACTGCTACACTAATGTGAACATTATGGAACAAAATTTGAAAGAGTGAAATAAAAAGGTTTGCACTCTTTCCCCAAGCTCCAATGAATTATTACTTTGCACGTTGGAGGCCATCGATCTAGGCAGTATGTGGATAGTTAATAGTTATTGTTGAATCACCAAGGAAGGTCCTAGTGAAGACTGCTGTGGTGTCCTACTTGATTTGAGAGGAAAATTTGCCACACCAGTAAATTGAAGTCCTTTCTAATAATAAGCTTGCAAATGTAAGCCCTTGTACTTCATCCAGAATTTTACCTGCCCCTTTTGTAATAACAACTTCCCACAACTGTCCTGTTCCAGATGGTAACCTAAGTAGTTACATGTGTTATTTAATCCTTAGTGATAACAATTGGATAAGTTATCTATTAAGGTAACTTACCAATACATTATCTAATAAATGAATAAACATCTTAAACCCTGTTTCCTCATCTGCAAAAGGATGAGGAAACTGAGGGTTTAAGATGTTTAGTAGCTTATTCAATAGGTGGTAACTAGCAGAACAAGAGTTTGAACTGGTCTTAGTTACACCAGGGCCTGTGCTTAAATCTCATGCCTTGCAAGTAGCTGGTCTGCTACACTGCCACATTTCTGAAGCATGATCTTCTACAGAGTTGTTAGCACAGAGCAGATGCTCCCTGATTAAGAGGGGCAGCTGGCCACCAGGCAGCCTGGAGAAGCAGAAAGCACCAGACACGCTAATTGTCTCAGTTTAGACCCCAACTCTGTGAATTGGGCATGTAACTTCTATGAATGTTTCCTCAGCTATAAAACGGGCCCCATGCCTTCCTTGCTGGTTTGGAGTGAGGATTACATTGTGACTGCACACGTTAAGGTGTCCAGACCTCGAGAATGTGACAATCTGCTGGGGTCATGACAGACCAAAAAGTATTATTTCTTAGTTTTAGTGACGGTTTATTTTTAGGAAATGTGCATGGTGCCATGGTAAGTCTCTGGATCTGCTTCTTTGTGCACAGAGATAGTCTTTTGGAGTTACTTCCGTGGAAATAAGGTAATTTTGGTCAAAAGAGGAAAGGTGTTAGTAATTGGAGTTATAAAATACATCATTCTTTGTAAGTAATGCCGAGATGGTTTATCAGAGTCTCTCATCTTTAATGAAAACTTCTGCTGCTTTTCAAGCAAACTTGGTTCCCATAATTTGGGATTCATCCACAGAATGTTCAAAGTTTAGTGTCAGCCATTTTCAGCAGAAAATAGAGGCTGACAATTTCCTGTGTTCTAAACTTTAGAAGACTTTGAAAGCTTCATGGGAAGAATGACTAGTCTTGGCCTGAACATTTGCCCCATGGGGTGCTGGACCCAGCCAAGCAGCCTTGTATTGGCAAAGGAGGGCCAAGTGAAAGGAGACCTTGTTCTGTGCCAGGCTCTCAAAGGGTAGCCTGAAACCCTATTGGCCACACAGAACCTCTTTTAGATGCTGTTTGTGGACCTGCCGAAATCTAATGCCACTCAGGCTTTCTGAAACTGTGTGGGGGTGGAAAGAGGCAGTAGCTGACACCTCTGAGAGCAGAGGTTTGTGAAGATGTGGCATAGATGAGGAGGCTAGCAGAGGGGGGATAGTCAGACACTACCAACAAACTTCCTTTTTGTTCTCTTTGTTCTCTCTTCGAGGTGGGCCACCCTGCTTAGCTCCCTTTTGTCCAAGTGTGTTGCAAGGGAGCAGCATTTCACCCGGAGATTTGCATGTAAGTAGAGCACAGATTCCCCTGGGTGAGGGGCTGGCTGTCACCCAAGTATGGGGATACCAAACTAACTTGTTCTGGCAAAGGCATACAACTTTTTTACCCCTCATTTAATTCTGTTGTCTCTGAATTTTTAATGATCTCTTTCATATTTAAATGTACGCTGTACTCTAGTGTAGCACAGAAAAGTTCCCTGTGTCTTGGATAAGCCAGTAGTTTTAAGCAACTTGGCAAATGGTGAGTGAAGCAATGAGCACCCTGGTATGGCCCCTGGTGTTAATGTGAGCTGTTTTCCCTGTGTTTCAGAAGTCAGGGAATATATCAGTGGGACGTAGTGGGAGCTGTCCAATTTTTTTTTCCATAGGGATAAATCTCAATGTGATTATACAAATCTCTGGCTTACCCTGATAAAGTTAAAAAACAAAACTAAATGTTGTATTCAATATTTTGGGAACACAGTTCTCTCACCCAGACACAAATGAAATATTCCCTTAGACCTTTGTATTGCTGGGCAGAGGTGCCAGGAACTCAAATTGACATTTGCTCAAATCTCCATCTCATTAATGCCTAATTAGACCCCATCCCTAAGAGTCAGGTGCTTTGGAAGATGGAATGGAAACCACTGATAAAAATCCACTTTCTGTAGTCTCCATTCAGGTATGATTGGCCTGATGATAGCTCATGTCCTGAAAAGGAGATAGGTTTTTTTCACCAACTTGTCAGAACTGATGAACTCATCCCACCAAATGCAAATGTTTTAGACAATATTCAAACTGGGAAAAATACGTGCCTATTAAGGGAGAGATAACTCACTTTGAAGTCTAAGGGAAGGAAACAAAATTGGAAAAGTGCAGCAACAAGTGTTTGTGGAGTACTTGCTGTGTGCCAAATACAGAGCATTCACATAGATTCTGAACTAGAGTTCCTGAAAAGGCTATGACATGGACATTTCCACCTCTTTATAAAAACAAGCAAGCTAAAATATCACGATGTGATTCTGTAACATTTGTATTTGTTATCCATTGTTCCACAATAAATGCCCCTCAATCCTGGCAACAAAATTTAAGCCACAACAATCTGTAATAGTAACATTCGTTATCTTAGTTTCTGCAGGTTAGGAATTAAGCAGTTTAGCTGGGTGGTCTGGTAGGGTGCCTTGCAGTAAAGATGTTGGCTGAGGCTACAGTCAACTGTGGGCTTCAATGGAGCTGGGGGATCTGCTTCCACGATGGCTCATTGACATCACTGGCAAGTTGACGTTAAGAGGCCTCAGCCCCTTGCCACATGGACCTCTCCACAGGGCTGCTTGAGTGGCCTTGTGACATGGTGGCTGGCTTTCTCCCAGAGCAAGTAATCCAAGAGAGAGCAAGGCATAAGCCATATGGCTTTTATGACCCAGCTCTGAGAGTCACACACATAATTTCCCAATATGCTATTGCTAATGCAGCTTAGTCCTGTTCAATGCGTGAAGGGGCTGTACAAGAGCGGGCGTACTAAAGGTGGCTGCCACAGTATTTTATTCATTTTCTGGGTAATAGACATCTGTTCATTTTTACAAATTGCTACAGTGAATATTTCTACATACATCTTGCCTAAATATGCAAGTGTTTCTATAGGCTTCTGTACCAACATGAACAAAGCCAGCAAATATATCATTTTTAGGTTCATAAGCCTCTGTGTAGGTTTCCAGGATGCATCATGCAGAATGTTTTATTTCCCTGCCTCTTCCCCACTCAGACCAGATCTCTCTAAAGACCACCTTACATCCCTTATAGTCTCTTGACCAGAGAAGGGGATGGGATCTCTCCCTCTGCCTTAGAGTTTGGAAGTCTCAGGGAAGAACTTTGACAGTCCCAGTAAGGAGGGTTGTACAGATGTGGTCACTGAGAACCACTGTGAGCCACACATTACCTCTGATATCCTGCAAATCTGCCTTGCCCCTAGGGACTGGATAAATGAGGTGCCAGTTCTGCAGCCCACCTAGGCCTTTGAATCAGACTCACCCATACCTCATGTACTAGCTCCAGGCATAACAAGTGGGCCATCCTGGGGCTTTGGATATGTTGCTGTCATCCCATACTCCTCTTCCCCACACGCAGGCAGGCCATCATGAGACTCCAGGTCTTTCCATCCCTCCTTGCTGCCCATCCTGGATGTAGGTTTACAATGGCCCCTACTCCATGGGCCATGCATGCAAAACCCTATATCCCAGGACGCGCTCCCCCTCTTCCCAGTGCTGGCTTCCTGCTGGTACCCCCAACAAATTGCCAAATGCCCCTTCCCCGGACTTTTGACTTCATATTTTGGCATAATTTCAGACAATTTATGAAAAGGTTGCTAAAACACTTATTGGTCTGAACTATTTTTGAGTCATTTGCAGCCTTGATGCCCCTTATACTAAATATTTGTGTGTATTTCCTAGAAACTCTCCTGTAATAACAGTAAACAATGACCAAAATGTGATGAAATTTAGTGAACTTTTAATAAGACTTAAAAACATGTATAGAGCTCTTAACTACCTTATCTTTAAGTATGTATTCATATTTATATACTTTGCATTTTGTATTAAGTTCAAAGCCCGCAGTTCAGGCTGTTGTGCTTGCATGTTCCTTCAAATGAATTCAAAGGGGGGTCACCTCAGTGTCCCTGGGCCTGGCCCCCTTTGGTGCCAATAGATCCTTGGGTTGACTGGATGGAATCAGCTGCAGGATTGCCACGTGTTTGGGGTTCAGGCTCCCAGTTCACTTCTCCCTCCATACTGTGGGGCAGCCTTATTCTTTTCCATCCCTCCCTCCTTCCCTGAGCTCCAGGACATTGAGAGCATGGGTGCAAGTGCCCGCTCTGCATCAGACACGCGCGTGCACGATGCTCCTGCCCTCCAGGACCGCGCGGCCTCAGAAAAACGGCATGAAGCATTCTGAGAGGGACCCTTCTTAGCGCAGGGTCACAGTCTGCAGAAAATCAGGTGTGGTCAAAATCAGTGTTCCCTTCTGAGGACCCATTAAAGACCCAAAGCTTCAGGCTTCCGTCCCCACGTCCAAAGCGGCGCTGGACCCCGGCCTGGGCTCTAAGTGTCACCCGCCCCAGCTGAGACTTGCGCTGGCCGCCTCCGGGTGGACTCCAGGATACCGGAGACTGAGGAGCCGCGCCCAGGCCTGGCTGCGGTCGGCGCGGGCTCCTCCGCGCCCCCTGGCGGCCGCCGCTCCGCACCGCCCGGGGCTCCCCGTGCGTGTAGCCGCCCCCTAGCCCCGCGCCTGTGGGTCCGTTCTCCGTGGGGCCTCCGGTGTCTTGGGGTCGCCGGAGGCTGGAACCCACAGGGCCACCCTCCAAGGGTCAGCAGCGGCCGAGGCCGTTGCCACAGAAAGTGGCAGCACCTCCTCGCGGGTCGCAGGGAGTGGGCTCCCCCAGGGGCTTCAGGGGCGCGACCCTGCGACCCACGCCATTCAGCAGTCGGATTTTATTTTGTTTCAGAAATACTTCAGGACCGTCTAGTCTTTTTCTCTATTTAGGGAAGAGTTTTAAGAACGTTACAAAAGAAACAGACTCCTGAAACAGAACGTTACACCCTAGCATGAAGAAAGCGTCCACAGAGTGTGCTTCCCCCAGGGGTTAAGCATAGAATCTCCGTGTGGCCCGCAGTCCTGGAAAAGTAAGGCAGGGACCCCGCGGATAGTGGGGGCAGTGCCGCACTGTTTCCCGGGGCCGCAAGCAAACTCCCGTTAACAGGCTGAACGGTAAGCAAAACGTGGGTATTCCCTGCTATGGAATGCTCTTTAGCCTTAAAAAATGTGAGTCTGATGCGTGCTGCCAGGTGGGTGAACCGGGAAAAACTTACGCTAAAAGTGAAAGAAGCCAGACACGAAAGGACAAATACTGCATGAGTTCACAATGAAATATCTAGAATAGGCACATTCACAGGGACAGAAAGTAGGTTACAGCTTACCCGGGGCTGGAGGGAGAGGAAAATAGAAAGTTATTGCTTAATAGGTACAGAGTTTCTGTTTGGGGAAATGTCATGCCTGCTACTGAATTGTAAGTTAAACATTGGTTACATGGCAAATTTTATATGATATATTGTTTCCCATAATTTAAAAAATAGTGAAAACCCATTGCGTTTACTCCTCTACCTCCCATTCACCTCTCTTAGGCCAGGGGCAATTGAATGACTTAACTGGAGTCGTGCAAATGGAAGGCACAGGATTTGAGCCCATCGCAAACCCAGCAGGACCAGTGAGGCGCAGCGTCCCTCTGAGCAGCCAGCAGGCGCCTGGGCCTGGAGGGGCTGCACCCTCACACCCCCTCACATCCCTGGGAACACCATAGGTTACTCATCAACTTCCTCATTCTTCTCCCTGTGCTTTCTTTGGCCTGGGCCTGATCTGGGCCTTAGGGTGCTGGTCCCAAGCTTCCCCAAGTCAGGGAGTGACAGGGACTCTTCTAGAATCCCATCCTGTCTGTTCCCCGCCCAGGTCAGCACAAAAAGAGGGAGACTCTGGTAGCTTCCCAGAGACCCTTCTCTCCTCCTTAGCAGGTGGGGGGCAGGAGTCAGGCCAACACGGTCCCCTCATCTCCAGGGACTTCCCCTGCTTCACTGCAGCCCCTCCCTGTGCCCTGTCCCTCTGAAAGCACAAGCTCACTCTCCTCTCCCACCACTGGTCCTCACCTATTCCTGTCCTCACCTCAGGGCCCCAGGTCCCCACGCTTGGCCTCACCTCCCCGCTCCCTAGCTGTGTGCATTGCCCAACAGGCACATCAGATGCCGCTTAGGTTGCTAAAGCTTTGGGAGGCAAAAAGCTTGAAGTTTGATACTGTTTTAGAAAAAGACATCAAATCACTTATGGGAAACCAGGATTCGTTGACCTTCATTGCACCTGTGTAGAGTTTAAGCTGGTTTTTCTTTTGAATTGGATAGGTGGGTGGTGGTGGCGCTCATCTTGCAGGGCTGACATCCCCTATGCATGTTGTTCTGGCCCTGGCCAGCTTGCATGGGGGTCAGTCCCTTCTCCAGCTTCTCACTTACTCTCACCAGGGCCTGAACATCACAGGGAGGCCAGGGCATGAGAAGAGCCAGAGAGAGGAGAAGGTGGGAGAGCCCTTCAGTCTGGAGTTTGCTGACTGTGAGATGGGGTGCAGGGCAGAGTGCAGGGCACAGATGGGAATGCTGGGGAGGGGTGGGACTGGGCCAGGGAGAAGCTAGGGTTGGCGTCAGCACAAGGGATGACAGATCACCCTAGGGGTTCCCATTTTGGGTAGTGGTCAAGGACAACAGACGGCATCAACTCCCTGATGGCTGCAGAGGGGGAAGATACAGGCCTGTCCTCAGAACATCAGCCTGACCATTGGAAGTGGAGCACTGGATTAAGAGTCCCCAGTGACCTCATCATGTCCTTGGTGGATGTGGGACCTCTCTGGAGAAAGGCAGTGTCAGCTTGGGTTTGACAGACACTCATGGAAGGACCTCCATGGGTTGTGACTGCACACACTGGGCTCACCATGCTTAATTTGACCACATGGACAGCCTTTTGGTCCCAGCTACTCAGGAGGCTGGGACAGGCGAATGGCTTGAGCCCAGCAATTCAAGTCCAGCCTGGGCAAGACCCTATCTCTCCAAAAATATAAATAAATTAATAAAAATATGTCAACACTGTCTGGTAGGTAGTCTGGTTATGGGAATGGGGGTGTGAGTGGAGGCCTTTGAGGCCCCTCCCTGTGCCCTGTCACCTTCTGTCCATTTAGAGGAGTGTGTATGTGAGGAAGATGAGGCAGAAGAAGCAAGTATGGGCCCCGACTGCCCTATCAGGTGGGAGAGCTGGGGACATAACTCCCAGTGGGCACCAGGGGGCAGTGCAGCCCCAGAATCAGGCCCTTCCCACCGGGGAGCCCTGGCGTCAGCAGCTGCAGAGGCAGTAAACTCCTGGGGCTAGATCAACGTTTTTGGATTTTAAGAAGTAAAAGACGTTTTGAGGGTCATGAACTTGGTGCAGGTCTTTGCAGTACCAGGTGGACAAACCTCATCTGGGGAAAAAATCATGAGACCAGGTTCTGCTCTCCAGCTCTGATAAGAAAAGCAAGTTTTCCCTCCTCTCTTTGCCAGTTTCTCTACTCATCAGACTGAAATGGTGTATTCCCCACCTACTGCTCAAAGATCTCTCGTGCCATTGATGTGAAACACCTTTCCCATGTTCAAGGTGGCTGGCCTAGTCATTGGCATCCCTGCGGCAAAGAAATGTACCAATGTTATGCCTTTACAAATGGATTCATAAAGAGTCTGTTTTTTTTTTTTTTTTCAGGCTGGGCACAGTGGCTCAGGCCTGTAATCCCAGCACTTTGGGAGGCCAAGGCGAGAGGATCACTGAGGTCAGGAGTTTGATACCAGCCTTGCCAACATGGTGAAACCCTGTCTCTACTAAAAATACAAAAATTAGCCTGGCGTGGTGGCACGCACCTGTAATCCCAGCTACCCAGGAGGTTGAGGCACGAGAATCACTTGAACCCAGGAGGCGGAGGTTGTACTGAGCCAGGATTGTGCCATTGCATTCCAGCCTGGGTGATAGAGTGAGAGTCGGTCTTAAAAAAAAAGTCTGTTTTTTGGAATTAATTTTCCGTAGATGGAAACATGCAGCAGATGCGTGATGCTCTGGCTTCCATGGCCACAGTTGGCCCGGAACAGTCACTAGCTAGTTTGTCCTCAAAAGAAGTGAGACCCGCAGAGAGTCAAAGTCATCAAACCTGGCCTGCAGGGGACCTCAGCAGCACCTGGGAGCCTCTCAACTGCAGGGGTGCGGGACAGTCTGTGGCTATCCACTGCTGGATGTCCACTGCTAGGGCCTTCCCTTTACTAGAAGTTCCTATGGCTAAAAAGCAACAATCCCCTCAAAATGAGAGGAGGGAGAAGAAGGATATGAATTTCTGCGTGGCCAACCTGACAACATTTTCTGAAAGAGCTTGGGTCTGCCCAGTCTGAAGAAGGCAGTGAGGACAGCACAGGACAAGACAACCACAGGATGAATTCCCAGAGCCAGGTTTTGAGCACATCCCCTGGGAGGGGCAGGCAGTGCATGCTGGAATAATCCAGTGAGGCCATACTTGCTTACTGAGAGGAAGACTTTGCAGGTGGACGCGACTTTCTAATAGGGCATCAGGTTCTAAAAGTCTATTCCACCCAGATAATTTATATGAATCTCAACCATGTGCATCAGGTAGGTGCCAGTTCTCACTCGATCCTGAGACAGTTCCCTAACTTGTTTTTTTAAGAGTCAAATTTCTTATTTGGAGAACACAGATGATTGTCTCTACCTCATGGCATTGTGGTGAAGATAAAATGAGATTATATCTACCAAGCGCCTAGCAGAGCATGTAGGATGCAGTATAAGCTCAATAAATGTTAGTGTGGCAGGTTGCTGGGTGAGCGACTGTGAAATTTTGGTTGTTTAGTTCAGGGGTTTTTGTTTAAGTGCTCTGGTAATCCTTGTTGGGTGGGGGCAGAAGAGTGGGTTTGTGGTTTATTAGGGAAAAAATGAAAGGTATTTTCCTTCTTCCAGGAAAAGAGCCAGACTTTCCTGTTCAAGGTCTTGACCCCTGTTCCAGCCCCACTTATAGCCAAAAGTAGGAATGAAGATGGCCTTGTGGTTTTAAGGCTGATGCCCTGTCATGGCAAAAAGAGGCAGAATGGATGCCTTGTGTTGTGGAGACTTGAAAAGGGGTGGTGGCCTGAGGCTGTTATCTGTCTCCTGAGTACTGGAGAGAACCAGCCTTCCCCTCAGCATGGCCTCTGAGGAGAGGTCAGCTGTTGCGTACTGTGGGGCCTGCACAGGCCCAGTGAGGAGGGCGGAGGTGGCCTGGAGCCCTTCTCCTTGGCACTGCCCTGCCAGATGCAGAGGGGTGGCCCAGGAGTGAGTGCTGTGGGTGAGGCTGCAGCGCTGCCCAGGTGGTGTGCAACTTTCCTGCCAGATATGGGGAGCTGCCCTGACCTGGGACCCCAGATCTGGACCACTGGAGGACCTTTTCAGGGCTGTGTAACCCCAGCCCCCCCCCAAGGTTCTTGTGGAATCCATAGGAGGAGTCCTCATGTGACTGATTTTAAATACGTGCCAGTCTTAGTGGGTAGGAGAAGGAATCCGTTCAAAATAAACCAGAGGACAACACATTTGATGTGACCGGCCCCTTGGGAAGAACATGGATAACACTGGCCTAGGTCTTGGGATCTCAGCAAGTCAGTGCCAGACAAAACTGCTCAAGTGATTTTCATATTGTGGTTTTGATGTTCTCGACATCAAATGGGCAGAGGCCTGAGGAGTCACAAACTATACACACACATACACACACACACACACACACACACACACACACACACACACACACACACACAGCAGCAGCAGCAGCAGCAGCAGCAAGTAAGAAGTAGAACGAGCCAGGACTAAAGCCGAGTAAAATGCAAATATAAAATATACACACAGTGACACCAGGCAGCCATGAGGAGGCACACATCCAGGGATACATCTCAAACATACTGGTGAGGAGATGGGTATGGGAGCAAAAGGAATCATAAGCAAAAAAAAAAAAAAGCCAGAAGAGGGGTCACGTGCCCTGTCAGTGATGATAGTGTTCCGAGGCTGGGAGGATGACAAGCACAGTTCTCTGCAGAGGTGGCCCACAGAGGTGAGAGCCAGGCAAAAATGGTGGGCAGAAGCCCCAGAGGGTCTGTCCAGATGCCGTGAAACCTACAAGCAATGCCATGAGGCTGTGGGGAATTCATTAGGCACATGGAGCGATTTCCAGGCCTGTGTCTGCCCTTCTGTCCATGTTGAGTTACCAGTGTTGACTCATACCCTGGCACCTGGATGGATTTGTGTGGGTCGCCTGGCAATCGCGTAGGTTCCTGTAAATATAAGCAGCCTAGGTCTGACAGGAATTTCCTTACTGCTTTCCTTCAGAATTGATATTAGAAGTAAATTGTTCTCTTTAAAGTGTTCAACCCTAACATGTCCCACTGGGAAAACTCTCTCTTTTTCTGTGGCCAAACACTATCAGGCTTTGTGAATTTTACAGAAGAACCAGAACTGAGGGCCAGACCTCACCCTGGGCAGCCCTGGCCATGTCTTTAAGTGATGGGGCTTGTCTGTGAATTGTCCTTGTTGGAAAGATGGGGGATAGCTTTAGTGCTGGCCACCATTGCTGGTGACACACAGCCTTATCCAAGGAAGTACATTAAGAACTCAGTGCTTGTGGCCATCAAAGAGATTCTAGTCTCTTTTTGGAGGAACTGGTTAAATCTATTATGATCTAATCAGACAATGTAATATTTTGCCCCTACAAAAAATCCTGCTTTTGAAGCCTTCTTATTGACATTGGAAAATGTAAATGTTACATCTGCTGAAATAATATTTAGCGAGTGCATTTGCCCAGAACATGAACTGATTAGGGCCAAGCAGAAGCACAAACAAGTCACATAAGAACCTGCTGGGAAAAACTCTGGCAGTAAAAACTGTTTTCCATACCATAGCTGACTGGTTTGCTTTTCAGACCTTGTGAGCCAGAGGAGATGTTCCCAGAATCACACAGTGCAGGAGGCTTGGTCCTGGAAAACTGTCAGGTGGTCAGCAGTGAGTGATGAACGATGTGATCACACCGGTGTTTCCCAGCCAGGCCTCGTGCAGGGGCCATGCCTTCCTACCTCCTCGCACACCCTGGTCCCAAAGTCATCTTGGAAGCACAGGCTCTGAACCCTTATCTAAGGATTAAAGAATAGCAGAAAAACCAGACATTTAGAGGTATTTAGACATGTAAAAGAGCCCAAGAAATCCAGGCGGCCTGTGTGACCTTCATTTTCTCCCATGAGAGAGACGCAGGGACTTGGGTGCTGTGCTGTCCCCGAGGCCATGGGACAACCCCCCCACCCCGCAGGAGTAGGGGTGCTCTGTCTGTA
Source organism: Pongo pygmaeus (assembly GCF_028885625.2). Classification (NCBI taxonomy): domain Eukaryota; kingdom Metazoa; phylum Chordata; class Mammalia; order Primates; family Hominidae; genus Pongo; species Pongo pygmaeus. The sequence goes on along the minus strand of NC_072379.2, from coordinate 50,529,302 downwards.
GCTGCACTCAGCCTCTCCACTGCCTCCTGTTCCAGGACACTGTCATTCAATAGGGCTAAGATTTTGTTTTTAATGTTCATAAAGCCTCTTAATCCTGAGAACAGCTTGACTGTGCATTGAGTTCCTGAGAACAGGACTAAAATATCTATACAATATGAGTCCAATTATATTTATAGCTAAGCATCCAAATATACCTAGAAAAAAAAACTTAGAAGGAAATGGGCCAACGTATTAACAGCTTCCCTCCCACCTTCCCCCACACACAAATGTGATGGTTTTAAGGGAAGTTAAAATGTTTCCTTAAAAACAGCTTTATTGAGATATAATTGATACTGAACTTTGCTTTAAGCAAACAAAAAATGAACATTAAGATTTATTTTTTAAGATTTAGGGTATAAGAAAATGAAATAAAGGCTTTCAGATTGTAAAAGATGAAGAAAAACTGTATTTGCAGATGATATGATCTTATATATAGAAAATCCTAAGGAATCCATGAAAAAACTATTAGAACTAATAACCAAGTTCAGCAAAATTGCAGTATACAATGACAATTTATATACAAATAAATTGTATTTCTTTTTATTTTTATTTTTGAGACGAATCCTTGCTCTGTCGCCCAGGCTGGAATGCAGTGGCATGATCTCGGCTCACTGCAACCTCCACCTCGCAGGTTCAAGTGATTCACCTGTCTCAGCCTCCCGTGTAGCTGGGACTACAGGCACCCGCCACCACACCCAGCTAATTTTTGTATTTTTAGTAGAGACAGGGTTTCACCATGTTGGTCAGGCTGGTCTTGAACTCCTGACCTCAGGTGATCCATCCACCTCGGCCCCCCAAAGTGTTGGGATTACAGACGTGAGCCACCGTGCCCAGCCAAATCAATTGTATTTCTATACACTGGCAATGAACAATCCAAAAATGAAATTAAGAAAACAATTCCATTTATTAATATAATAAAAAAGAATAAAATACTTAGGAAGTTAATAAAAGAAGTACAAAACTTATACTTTATAAACTACAAAACACTGTTGAAAAATGTTAGACAATGTAAAAAAATGGACAGACATCTCATGTTCATGGATCAGAAGACCAAATATTGTTAAGATGGCAATACTCCCCAAACTGATCTACAGATTTAACAGAATCCCTATCAGCACACACAACTACCCCCTGCCCCCCAGCTGGCTTCTTTGCAAAAATGGGCAAATTAATTCTAATATTCACATAGAAACTCAAAATACCGAGAATAGCCAAAATGATACAGAAAAAGAAGAACAAAATTGGAGGACTCAAACTTCTGATTTCAAAACCTGTAAATCTACAGTAATCAAGACAGTGTGGTACTGGCATTAAGATAAACATGTTGTGGGGTGGGGGGAGGGGGGAGGGATAGCATTGGGAGATATACCTAATGCTAGATGACGAGTTAGTGGGTGCAGCACACCAGCATGGCACATGTATACATATGTAACTTACCTGCACATTGTGCAAATGTACCATAAAACCTAAAGTATTATAATAATAATAATAATAGAAAAAGTGCTGAGAAAAAAAAAAAACAACAACATATAGATCAGTAGAATAGAACCAAGCATCCAGAAATTCTTACGTTTACAGTCAACTGATGTCCAACAAAAGTGCCAAAATAATTCAATCAGAGAAAGAAGAGTCTTTTCAACAAATGATGCTGGGACTAGATATCCACATGCAAAAGAATGAACTTGGACTCCTAATTTACTAAAAATGGATCAAATACCTAAATTTGAGAGATAAAAAACTCTTAGAAGAAAACACAGGGGTGAATCTTCATTACCTTGAATTTGGCAATGGTTTGTGAGATATGACATCAAAAGTATGAACAACAAAAGAAAAAAATAAATAGAAATTCATCAACATTAAAAATTCTGTGCTACAGAGGACACTATCCAGAAAGTGAAAGACAACACACTCAATGGAAGAAAATATTTGCAAATCATATATTTGTTAAGGGACTTGTATTCTAGAATATATAGAGCTCTTAAAACTCAACAATAAGACAAACCCAATTAAAAAGTGGGCAAAGAATCTCAATAGACATTTGTCCAAATATACAACCACATGAAAAGAGGTTCAGCACAACCGTCAAAGAAATGCAAATAAAAACCACAATGAGATACTATTTTACATCCACTGTATTAGTCCATTTTCATGCTGCTGATAAAGACATACCTGAGACTGGACAATTTACAAAAGAGAGAGGTTTAATGGCTTACAGTCCACATGACTGGGGAGGCCTCACAATCATGGCAGAAGGCAAGGAGGAGCAAGTAGCATCTTAGGTGGATGGCGGCAGGCAAAGAGAGAGATTGGGCGGGGAAACTCCCCCTTATAATACCATCAGATCTTGTGAGACTTATTTGCTATCACGAGAACAGCATGGGAAAGACCTGCCCCCAATGACTCAATTACCTCCCACCAGGTCCCTCCCACAACACATGAGAATTCAAGATGAGATGTGGGTGGGGACACAGCCAAACCATATCATCCACTATGATGGCTTTCCTCAAAAAAGCAGATAACAAGTGTTAGTGAGAATGTGGAGGAAGCAAAAGTTCCACATGCTGCTGGTGGGAATGTAGAATGGTGGATCTACTTCGGAAAACAGTCTGGCAGTTCCTTCAAAAGGTAAACACAGGGTTATCATTTGACCCAGCAATTCCACTTGTTAAAAACAAACTGAGGGCCAGGGCATGGTGGCTTATGCCTGTAATCCCAGTACTTTGGGAAGCTAAGGCAGGAGGATTGCTTGAGCTCAAGAGTTTGAGACCAGTCTGGGTGACATGGCAAAACCCTGTCTCTACAAAAATACAAAAATTAACCGGACATGGTGGCACGCACCTGTGGTACCAGGTACTCCTCCCACCCAGGAGGCTGAGGTGGGAGGACTGCTTGAGCCTGGGAGGCAGAGGCTGCAGTGAGCTGAGATCATGCCACTGTACTCCATCTTGGGTGACTGAGTGAAACCCTGTCTAAATAAATAAATACTGAGACACATGAAAATTTTAATGAGTTTATTTGAGCATTCAGTGATTCATGAATTCAGCAGTACCAGACCACAAGCAGTTCAGTAAAGGCGTGCAAGAGGAAACTTTTATAAGGTGTTTGTGGAAGCAAGACAATGAAAATATTTAATTGGTTAAGGTGGAAAGTCCTTAGTGAGAGGTTAGTTGGTGGCTTCTGATTGGTTAAGCTTTAGTTTCATTTACTGTTTACATTGAATTGGGTTTTGGTTTGCTTACATAGGAACCCAATGTGCTGGAGCTGTCTCAGCCTAATAGCCTCCCAATTAACTATTTTAACACATTCCTAGGTGTATACCCAAGAGAACTGAAAGCATGTGTTTACACATAAACTTGCCTGTGAATGTTTATATCTGCATTATTCATAATAGCGTAAAAGTGGAAAGAACCTAGTGTCCATCAACTGATGGCTAAACAAAATGTAACATGTCAATACAATGGCATCTTATTTGTCATAAAAAGGAATGAAGCACTCATACATGCCACAACATGGATGAAACTGAAAAACATTATGCAAAATGAAAGAAGCCAGTCACAAAAGACCACATATTCTATGATTCCATATATAGGAAATGTCCAGAACAGACAAATCTATGAAGATGGAAAGAAGATTAGTGGTTGCCTAGGACTGGGAGGTGGCGTGAGGAGATTGGGGAATGATAGCTAACAAATACAAAGTTTCTTTGGGGGATTATAAAAATTTACTAAAACTGATTGTGATGACAGTCACACAATTCTGTAAATGTACTAAAAACCATTGAATTGCACACTTAAAATTGATGAATTGTAAAGTATGTGATATCTCAATAAAACTGTTACAAAAAAATTTAGGTGCTAATTGCTTTGGAAGAGTCATTACTTTAAAATAATTCACAACACTATTTCCTTAACTATCAAACTTAAAAAGTGCATTTAAAACTATGGTTCAATTCCAAGGAGGTATAAGATCTCTATGAGGAAAACAAAAACACTGCTGAAAGAAATCATAGATGACACAAACAAAGGTAAACACATTCCATGCTCATGATGGGAAGAATCAACATTGTGAAAATGACCATACTGCCCAAAGCAATCTACAGATTAAATGCAATTCCATCAAAATACCATCATCATTATTCACAGAACTAGAAAAAAAATCCTAAAATGCATATGGCATCACAAAAGGGCTCACATAGCCAAAGCAATACTAAGCAGAAAGAACAAACCTGGAGGCATCACACTACCTGACTTCAAATTGTACTACAATTGGTGGCTCACGCCTGTAATCCTACCACTTTGGGAGGCCAAGGTGGGTGGATCACTTGAGGTCAGGAGTTCAAGACCAACCTGGCCAATATGATGAAACCCCATCTCTACTAAAAACACAAAAATTAGCTGGGCGTGGTGGCATGCTCCTGTAATCCCAGCTAATTGGGAGCCTGAGGCAGGAGAATCGCTTGAACCCAGAAGGTGGAGGTTGTAGTGAGACAAGATTGTGCCACTGCACTCTAGCCTGGGCAACAGAGTGAGACTCCGTCTCAAAAGCAAACAAACAAACAAACTAACTCATTCCACTTCTGGTCTGCTTTATGCTTCTCCTGGGACATTGACAGGAAGTTGCCAAGTCTAAGTAAACAATGAACCAAATATGTTTGTACAGACATGTAGGGAAGAGGTGAACCACAGGGCTGGGCCTGCCTTGGGAGTCCAACACAACGAATTCATGGCTCATGAGTGTTCTGTAAGCAAGAAATAGATCAGCCATGGTCCAGAACTGCAGCATGGGAAGACAATCCATTCAGACTTATGAATAATCACTGTTCACTGGCTTATCATCACATCCACTCTAGAACACAGGACTCCTCAGGGATGTAGTTTAAGTTCCCTACAATTGGGGTCAAAGGTCACACCTTTACAATGGGGTGACTTCTATTCCCCATTCATCGAACCTGAGTGGGTTTTACTTATTTGTATTTTTAGAAAAAGAAGCAAAACTGTATATTCCTCCTTAAATTTAATCTTAAATTTCTTTATGCCCAGCTTCTTGGCAGATGCTTCTTCATGAGACTGTTTTAGATATTTGCGTATATCACACACACACATACACATATCTGACATTCCATTCACAGTGTGACATTTTCCATCAGTGCCTTTCCTGGGCACTGATGAATTCACAATTGCACTTAAGGGAGTAGATAAAATTCTGAATCCCGGATTGGCTTGAATTCACATTAAGACAGCCATGATAAGTCTGCGAGCATAATGAATGTCTTCTGCATCTTAGAATTCCGGAGACCTGGATTCTTATAATAGACTCCCTCCCCCACTACCATTTACCAGCAACCAGACTCAGAGTCCTCAGCTAGAATGAGGGCTGATCACACCTGCGCAGCCATCCTCGCCAGTCTGGGGAGGTCACGAATATGAAAGTGCTTTGTGAGCTGCACAGACAGACTTGGGTTTGAAGTTTGTTTCCATCTTTTTTTTTTGAGACAGAGTTTTGCTCTTGTAACCCAGGCTGGAGTGCAGTGGTGCGATCTTGGCTCACTGCAACTTCTGCCTCCCGGGTTGAAGCAACTCTCCTGCCTCAGCCTCCTGAGTAGCTGAGATTACAAGTGCCTGCCACCACGCCCGGCTAATTTTTGTATTTTTAGTAGAGACAGGGTTTCGCCATGTTGGCCAGGCTGGTCTCGAACTCCTGACCTCAGGTGATCCACCTGCTTTGGCCTCCCAAAGTGCTGGGATTACAGGCGTGAGCCACTGTGCCCAGCTGTTTCCACCATTTATTGATGAGGGGACCTTGGAAATTTTACTTCGCCTCTTTGATCCTTAGATCTTTTATCTGTAAAGATGGACACTAGTATCTGCCCACAGATGAGCTATATAGATTAAATGGGATCAATGTATTTAAACAGCATGAGGTAAATGCAAAATAAATGGTAGCTATTGTTATTGCTATTACCCTGGCATTTATAGCAGTTCCATCAATACTATCACCAGTTTTGTCAGCCTCATCCATATGCTTGGAACAACAAAAAAGATATTTTTGGAGTAGAGGATGAGAAAGTTTGGAAAATGAGGAGAAGGATGCATCATGGGTACGGGGAAAATTAAGAGGAAATGGCCTTTCTGAAGTGAAGGGCTGTGGAGAGTGGAAAACTGGGGCCAAGAAGTCAGCAGGAGCCAGACAGTGAATGCCTCGGAAAGCTGGATTAAGACCTTTGATCTTAGTCCTGAAAGCGTCAGCCTCTGTGACTGGTTTTAGTGCTGGCCAGAATGACTGGAGCCCTCTCTGGTGACCCAGACCCCGGAACCAGGTCCTCACAGCAGCAGAGCTTCTGAGCAAATAAGGCAGTGGGCAGGGCCCACGGTAGAGAGAGGTCCCAATTGGGTCTCCTCACTTTGCCAAGGGCTCTCATGGTTAGCCCCAGGGGTCACTGGCTCCCTGTGGCCATAGCACTAGCTGGACTCACTTGGGCATCAGGCCCTCAGGCATGGCCTAATACCCTGACTATGCTTTTATTTTTAAATCTTTTTTTTTTTAAGTAATAAATGATTATTAGTGTGGAAAATCCAGAAAATTCTCCAAATGGCAAAAAAGAAAATAAAAACAGCAATTTCATGTTTTAATTCTGACTACTGACTTTTTGTATCTACACAGTTTTAAAAAATAGTTTTGTAATATACTTTTTTAATTATGATAGAGCGTAAACATTTTCTCAAGCCTTAAATATTTCTATTCAATCGCACTATAATCGATCACATAGGCTAAATGAGTTAATATATGTATAGCTCTTAAATCAATGAGTGGCATATGGTAAGCACTCAATGTATCTTAGCAATTATTATACTAGCGATCTGTATTTAAACCACATGTATGATTAAATCAGCCCTTTATTATTAGACTTGAGGATGGTTTTCACTTTTTCATTTATATTGTAATGCTCCAGTGTGCATCTGTGTGAACAAATGTGTACTCACATCTCTGATGACTTCCTCAGGATGTATTCCTAGTACAATGGCTGGGCCACAGAATATGCAATTTTTTTGATTATCAGTACAGGTTCCTAAGTACCGTTACCATTTATAGGTGCTCTCAGATATTTAAAAAAAAATTTTTCTCTCCTGATGAGGCTGGGTTTGGAATTGGTTTCCCTCCTGAGAGAGAGGAGTTCTGCAGCTGAAAAAAAAAAAAAAAAAAAAATGACTGCTCCATTTTATGACAGCAGATGCAAGGTGTGACCCCAGAGGCTTAAAGAAAAGCTGAGAACAGCTCTGCCATGTAACCAGTTATGAGGTTTTGGGTAAGGTAACTAACTTTTCTACATCTCAATTTCTTGACCTGTAGAATGGTTTTAACAACACCTGCAACCCTTAAAGTTGATGAGAGGATTGAATGAGAATTCTAAATCTCTTCCAACGGTGGTCAGCACATAGGGTTCCTACATGAGAGTACGCATTAGTAGACACAGAAGCTGCACAATCACAGTACAGTAGCACGCCAGCAATAGCTGTACCAGCCAGAATTGAAAAGCCCAGCTACAACCCTTACCACTGCCTCCTCTAACGGCTCTAGCCAAATGGAGACAATATCGGGGTGCTTTGGGCTGGCCCTTCCCCCCGGCCCCAGCAATCTGGACAAGAATACGAGTCTTCATCTTTCCCCCACCTCTTCTGCTGGCCACAGTGGGAGACATCAAAAACCTCACAAGTTTACCCCTCCCCACCAGCCATGGAAGTGACAGAGACCCAAGCCTGGGCGGCCTGAGGCCTACCTCACCCTTGGGAAGCCAGGAAGCGGTCCTGATCTGCCAGCAGTGGGCCTGATCTGCCAAAAGTGAGCCTAATCCATCAGAAGCCAGCACTATACTATATTCTGGAAATGAGGTGATTCTCCAGAAAGAGGCCTGACCTGCCAGAAGTGGGCCTAACCCACGGAAGTAAGCTTGATCCTGTCAGAAGCTGACTTGGCCAGCCAGAAGTGAGGATGAGGCTTAGTTGGCAAGGTTGGGATGAGAGGGCCTAATCCTTCTCAGGGGCCTCCTGCTTTCTGCCAGATGCAGTGCAGTTTCTTACCATTTTTTTTTTTTTTTTTGAAGATAGTTTTTTTTTTTTTTTCCTGAGACGGAGTTTCACTCTTGTTGCCCAGGCTGGAGTGCAATGGTGCGATCTTGGCTCACTGCAACCTCTGCCTCCCCAGTTCAAGTGATTCTCCTCCCTCAGCCTCCCAAGTAGCTGGGATTACAAGTGTGTACCACCATGCCTGGCTAATTTTTGTATTTTTAGTAGAGACATGGTTTTGCCAGACTGGTCACGAACTCCTGACCTCAGGTGATCTGCCCACCTTGGCCTCCCAAAGCACTGGGAACACAGGCGTGAGCCACCATGCCAGGCTGAAAATAGTTACTTTTAATAGTAATGTTATTCATGTTAGCATATAATGGGTTCGTTGTTATTTTTATAATAAATGAATTAATGCATTTCTTTAAATTCTCAATTTTAATTTATAATATGGTATATACAGATAGATTTAACCCATGTAAATAAAATTTATTTGGGGTCTTCTGATTTATTAGCATATAAATGGATACTGAGACCAAAAGTTATGTACTGTTCTAATACATAAGGCATGTGCCTCTATTTAGATCTTCAGTAGTTTCAACAAACGTTTATAATTGTCACTCTACAAATCTTGCACATCTTTGATTATATTTATTGCTAGATAGTCACATATTTTGATGCTATTGTAAATGCTATATTTAAAGTTACATTTTTAAAATTGTTGTAGGTATGTAGAAATACCATTTTCTCCTGTTTTGTGTACAGTGAACTTGCTAAATACTCTTGTTCATTTTAATAAATATAGTGCTTCGGATATTTTTAATAGGTAAACTAGGAATAAAAGGGAATCTTCTTTACCTGATAAAGGATATCTGCAAATATAAAATTAAGCAAAAATTATACATAATGATGAAATGATAAAAATAATTCCCTTTAATATCAGAAAGAAGAAAAGAGTGCTTTCTATTCCCTACTTCTTTTCAACATTGCAACTGGAAGTTCTAGCCAGTGCAGTGAGGCAAAGAGGGAAAGAAAGGTACAATGATTGGAAAATGAAATAGGGGCATATGGCTGTCAGATAAGTGGCAGTTGTCCCTACTGTACTTTGCTGTAGTTTTTTTGTTTTTTCAGACACCTTATCAAGTTGAAGAGGTTTTCTTTCAATTCTAGTTACTAAAAGTTTTTTTAATCTATTTTAGAATTAATCCATGTGCCCTTGGCATCTACCACTGATGTGGTTTGGGCTGTGTCCCCACCTACATCTCATCTTGTAGTTCCCATAATTCCCACATGTTTTGGGAGGGACCCAGTGGGAGGTAACTGAATTATGGGGGCGGCTACCCCCATGCTGTTCTTGTGATAGTGAGTGAGTTCTCACGAGATGTGATGGTTTTAAAAGGGGCTTCCCCCCTTGCTCGTCTTTCATTCTCTCTCTTGCCACCCTTTGAAGAGGTGCCTTCCGCCATGACTGTAAGTATCCTGGCTGGGCCGGTGGCTCATGCCTGTAATCCCAGCACTTTGGGAGGCCGAGGCAGGCGGATCACTTGAGGTCAGGAGTTTGAGACCAGCCTGGTCAGCATGGTGAAACTCCATCTCTACTAAAAATACAAAAAAAGATTAGCCACGTGTGGTAGTACATGCCTGCAGTCCCAGCTACTGAGGAGGCTGAGGCAGGAGAATCGTTTGAACCCAGGAGGTGGAGGCTGCAGTGAGTTGAACTGCGTCACTGCACTCCAGCCTATGCAACAGAGCGAAACTGCCATCTCAAAAAAAAAAAAAAAAGTAACTTTCCTAAGGCCTCCCCAGCCATGCAGAATTTTGAGTCAATTAAACCTCTTTTCTTTATAAATTACCCAGTCTTGGTATTTCTTCATAGCAGTGTGAGAATGGACTAATACAACCACAGATGCAGACTCTTTTAAAACTTTTTATTCCTAAACAATTTCAAATATACAGGAGAATTATTGAATAAATAATACAAAGAACTTTGCTGTATCCTTCCCTGAGATTCACCAATTGGTAACATTTTAGTACATTTGCATCTCTCTGTCTAGATATCTACACAGACATCATTATTGTTCTAAAATAATTTGACAGTAAATTGTAGACATTATGCTCCTTTGTCCCTAAATACTTCACTATGTATTTCCCAAGAGCAAGGATATTCTCTTTACTAACCACAAGGTAGTCATCAAAATCAAGAAACTTAACACTGATATAGTACTATTATCTATAGTCCATTTTCCACTTTTGTCAATTTCTCCAGTAATGTCCTTGATAGTAATTTTCTCCTGATCCTAAGATCCAATCTAAGATCATATATTGCATTTGGTTGTCATATCACTAGTTTTCTTCAGTCTGGAATACTATGAGTTTTAATCATGAGTAAATGTTGAAACTTAATAAATGTGTTTTTCTGCATCTATTAAAACGGTAACATAATTTTTTCCTCTAATTTGTTAATGTGAATTACCTTAATTGATTTTTCTAAAGTTAAATGAACTTCGCATTTCTTGGATTGATCCCAACTTAATCATTATGTATTAATGTTTTAAAATATTACTGGACTTACCTTTCTAAACTTGGTTCAGAATTTTTGCATCTACTGATAATTTCATAGTGGGATTGGCCTGTAATTTACTTTCTCGTTATTTTTCAGGTTTTGGTGTCTGATTTATATTCATTTCATAAAAATGAATAGAGTGTGTACTATCTTTTGTACTCTTAAATCATTTCTGTAAGATTATGTTTCTTTACCTGGCTAGTAAACCAGGTAGATTGTTTGTGGAACTATTTTAAGCTGGTGATTCAATTTATTTATTTTATATAATAATAATATCTTCTTGTTTTTATTTAATTTTTATAGGGGAAAAGCTCAAACATGTTCAAAATAGAATAATATAATGAACCCGCTCATTAGTCATCTTCATCAATGATCAACACATGGCCCATTAAATTTTGTCTTTAACCTCATATACTTCCTCCTCTTTTTACTGGATTATTTTAAAGCAAATCTAAGTTAGTGTATCATTTCATTTAAAAAATATTTTGGTAGGTTTATCATTTTTAATTAACAAATTTAAATTTTCGTTTTGAAGTATACTTAGCCTTTGAAAAAGTTGCAAAAGTAGCGTGACAATTTTCTGTGTAACTTTTACCCAGCTACCCAAGATGTCAACATCTTACGTAACCATAGTACATTAATGAAAAACAGAAAATTAACATTCTTATAATATTATTAACTACTCTATAGACCTTATTCAGATGTCACCAACTGTCCAACTGATGTTCTTTTCTATTCTGGGATCCATTTTATGATTCTACATTTAGTTGCATTTAGTTGTCATTTGTCTTTAGTCTCCTGAAAGCTGGTACAGTTCCTCAGTCTTTCCTTGTCTTCCATGACTAGGCCCATTTGAAGAGTATGGCCAGTTATTTTGTAGAATCTGCCTCAATCTGGATTTGTCTGATGTTCCCTCATTATTAGATCGAGGTTATGAATTTTTGGCAAGAATACTACAGAAATAATGTTGTGCCCTTCTCAGGGCAGCATAGCAGCAGGCACAAGGTATCACCATGTCTCATTACTACCAACGTGAATGCTGATCAGTTGGTTAGAGTGGTATGGTAGGCAGAATAATATCCCCAAAGATGTCCATATCTTTATCCCCAGAACCTGTGAATATGCTACTTTACATGGCAAAAGGGATCCTGCAGACGTGATTAAGTTAAAGATGTTGAAATGGGGAGTGGTATAGGCAATGTTCGTGTCCCTCCCCCCTCCTCCCCCTGGCAAATTCATCTGTTGAAATCTTAACCCTCAGTGTGATGGTATTAGGAGGTGGAGGCTTTGGAATGTTATTAGGTCATGAGGACAGAACTCTTATAAATGGGATTGGTGCTCTTATAAAAGAGATCCCAGAGAGCTCTCTTGCCACTCCACCATGTAAGAACACAGCCAGAGGAGAGCTGCCTGTGAACCAAGAAGCAGGCTCTCACCAGACACTGAGTCTGCCAGCACCTGGATCTTGGACTTCCAGTCTCCAGAAGTGTGAGAAAGAAATTTCTGTGGTTGATAAGCCACCCAGCCTATAGGACTTTGCTATAGTAGCCCAAACAGACTAAAATTGGGAGATTATCCTGGATTATCCAGGCAGCCCCAACATATTCAGGAGAGTTCTTATAAGTGAAAATGGAGGCAGGCAAGTCTGAGTCAGAGAAGGAGGCGTGATGATGGAAGCAGAGGTCAAAGTGATGCAGGGCCATAAGCCAAGGAATGCAGTCAGCCTCTAAAAGCCACAAAAGATGGGAACCAGATTCTCCCTGGGTATTCCACAAAGAATGCAGCCTGGCTGACACCTTGCTTTTAGTCCAGAGAGACTCACTTTTGGCTTTTGACCTCCAGAACTGCAAGACACTACATTTGTGTTGTTTTAAGCCACTAAAATTCTTCTGGTAATTTGATACCACAGCAATAGGATACTAATACAAGTAGTGACTGTAGATTTCTCTGTAAAATTATTTTTCTTTGCAATTGTGGGAAGATATTGTGAGACCATGTACATATCCCATTTCTTTTTACTTTTATTCACTGAATTTAGAATCTACTAATGATTGTTGCCTGCAGCAACTATTATTGTGGTGTTTGCCACATGGTAATTTTCTATTTCCGTCAATCATTCTGTCTTTATTAATTGGGATTCTACTGCAGTATCTCAAGGACTCAGTTCTTTTTTAAAAAAAAAAACACAATACTCTTGTTATAGCTAAACATTAACAGTAACTCCTCAATAACCTCAAATATCCAGTTGGTGTTCAAATTCCCCAGATTGTTCTGATAAGATTTTTTAATTGTAGATTTGTCTTAAACAGGTACTACATAGACAGGGTTGGCACACTGCATTTGATTGATATGTCTCCTAATTCTTCCAATCAAAAGGTTCCCTCTTTTTATTTCCCTTGTCAACATTATCTGTTGAAGAATCATGATATGCTCTAGAGAACTTCTCACATTCTGGATTTTTCTGATGGTATCCTGTAACTTGTTCCTGGTTCCCTCGTATTTCCTGTAATTTAGTATTTCGGTTTAGGGTCTTGATCAGATTCCAGTTCAATTTTTTGGCAAAAACTCTCTGTAATTAGTATTGTGTACTCACAATTGTACATGTCAGGTGTGTATAATTGTCTAATTGTTGCTCTTTTGTGTTATGCAGTTTGACTGGGGTTTCAGGTGTTGCCAGCCTGATCCTCTATTATAAAATTCTGCCATCAACTTTTGCCAAATGGTTTCAGGAGCCAGTGATACTCCTTGACTAAATCATTTTCCAACATAGTAATTCTATTTGTTTCTTTATTTGTATTTTTAGAGAAAGAATATATGTATTGGTTAGTGAAATCAGTCAGAAAACTAATAAAAGCTTACGCAAATAAAGGATGATTTTTCTCACTTAAGAAGGTTGGAGGTAGGCAGTGCAGGGTTGGGGCAGGGACTTGATGTGAAAGGAGTGAAGGACATGCCATCCCCAAATACGCTCAATTGGCATATTGATTATTTTGAGTTGAAAACATTGAGAAATTGTAGTTTCAGAAAGGACAAGCTGACCTATCTCTTCCTGCATGTAGCAAGCTATAAAGATTCCTCTGGGAGGAGTACCCTTTCCATACCAGGGTGAGGAAATAGCCCTTATCACCAGAGACTTGGAATTGAATGCTGCAATAAACCTGAATAAACATACTTAACAAAGCAACCTTTGTCTTCCACCTATTGTATACTCCCTCACATATATCTACTAGTGACTTCCCTAGACAATTTTGCTGCCCTGGCCACATTTTCTTTGTTCTGTCATTTCTTCTAAAATTTATTGCTCTTTTTCTAAAAAGTATAAAAGCATCTGGCTTTGGCCAGTTCTTCAGGCTTCACTCCCTTGTGGAGTCCCCATAGACATGTAGGAAAACTAACACACTTTGTATACTTTTCTCTTGTTAATATGCCTGATGTCAATATGGTTTCTAGATCCAGGTAAAGAGCTCATTAATAGCTAAAAGGAGGATTGGAGGTGCTCTCTAGCTCTCCTACAATGTCATCAAAACCCTGTGTATTTTTCATGCTTTCTGCTTCACAGTCACAAAATGGCTGCATAGTTCCTGGCATCACATACTCACTCAAGACAAGAAGAAAGATGTAGAGGTGGCCTGGGTTACTTTCATTCTTGTTATTAGAAACATAAAAGTTTTTCTTGAAGTTATTCATAGCTGCAAGAAAGACTGTGAAAGTGAGTTCTTAGATGTGTCTTTATAAAGGAAAGTAACAAATGTGAAGGGGCTTGGGAATGGATGGGAGCGAGTGAAACAATGTCACAACACTGGAGTCAGTGTAGGAAGATTCAGGAGAACTAACCTAAGGAGTACAGACTTTCTTCTGTAGAATATGAGGAATCATTAAAGATTTTGGTCCAGGGACCAACATATCCAACACGAGGTTGTAGAGACTGAACCCAGCAGGGCTGAGTTCAGCCGGGTGGACTGGGGCCGTGGGGCCTCAAGGAAAGGGCTCAGTCAAGAAGTGACTGGAGCTGTCCACCAGGGCAATTTACACAAGGAATTTGTGCCTTATGACTATTAAAAATTATTATTTCCATTTGTTTTGTAAACAGGAGAGATGACAAGCTCTAAAGCCCAGAATTTCTTTGTTGTTTTATTTAAAATCTATTAAGGAATTTAGAACAGCGATATAGTTTGGATATTATTCCCCTGCAAATCTCATGCTGAAATTTGATCCCTTGGAAGGGGGGACTAAAGCGAGGTGTTTGGGTCATGGGGGCCATGATCCACCCATCTTGGCCTCCCAAAGTGGTGCCATTCTGGAGGAATTGAGTGAACTCTCACTCTCAGTTCCCTCAAGATCTGGTTGTTAAAGAGTGTGGCACCTCCCTCCTCCCTGTCTTTCCTCCTCTCTTGTCACATGATGCCATCTCTTCTTCCCCTTCCACCATGAGTGGAAGCTTCCTGAGGCCCTCACCAGAAGCAGATGCTGGTGCTATGCTTCCTGTAAAGCGTGGCAGAACCGTGACACAATTAAACCTCTTTTCTTTATAAATTGCCCAGCCTCAGGTATTCCTTTACAACAATGCAAAATGGACTAAGACAAATAGTGTATACTGCTGCACAACAATGTAAATGCACCTAATATCATTGAGCTGTATACTTAAAAGTGGTTAAGACGGTAAATTTTGGCCAGGCACAGTGGCTCATGCCCGTAATCCCAACACTTTGGGAGGCTGAGGCGGGAGGATCACTTGAGGCTAGGAGCTCAAGACTAGCCTGGCCAACATAGTGAAACCCCCATCTCTACTAAAAATAGAAAAATTAGCCAGGCATGGGGACACATGCCTGTAATCTCAGCTACTCAGAAGGCTGAGGCATGAGAATTGCTTGAACCTGGGAGGTGGAGGTTGTAGTGAGCTGAGCTCACACCATTGCACTTCAGCCTGGGCAATAGAGTAAGACTTCGTCTCAAAAAAAAAAAAAAAAAAAAAAAGACGGTAAATTTTATGTTATGTATATTTTACCACAATTAAAAATTTTGTTTTTAAATATATTGGGGAGAAAATGCTCAGAGAATAAATAATTCATCACTAAATAAGGGGTCAGGGTAGCAGGAAAGAAAAGAGGTACAGTATCTGACAGGGGCCACATTTAGCCCCATTTTGGGACAAGAGGAAATGAGGAAGAGAGGGCATAGAAATAGCATTGGCCTCGCAGTTACTTGGATTTAAAGCATGGTTCTGAATTTGAACTATTCTGTAACCTTCATAAGCTTCAGTAACACTTTCCGTACAATTGGGATAATAGTACCACTTTCTGCCTATCATAGGGAGGATGTAAGGAATCAAACCAGACAGTGAAATCAAATAAGTAATACGCTCTGAGTATACCCATTTTGTAAACTTTACCTCTCCACATTCCAAACAGTTCAATTTGCTGCCAAGTCAAGCTGCTGCTATGAACCAGCCAGCTCTGACCTACCCGTAGAATTTCATCTCAAGGCACAGAACATTTGATATCAAACCATAGAGTGAGGGGGTACACCAGGGAGGAAGCAGCATCTGTATGGCACGTTTCCTTTCTCCTCCCACTTGCAGGCACTTGGGAAAGCAATCTGAGTGTTCCAAAAGGTCATACACTGTCTAGGCCATGTCAGTGGTGGCTATCCTCGCTACAGCTGGCAAATTGATATTTAATAGATTTAATAGTTTTTCATGTGTCCAGGAATTTATCCATTTCTTCTAGATTTTCTAGTTTAATTGCGTAGAGGTGCTTGTAATATTCTCTGATGGTAGTTTGTATTTCTGTGGGATTGGTGGTGATATCCCCTTTATCATTTTTTATTGCATCTATTTGATTCTTCTCTCTTTTTTTCTTTATTAGTCTTGCTAGCGGTCTATCAATTTTGTTGATCCTTTCAAAAAACCAGCTCCTGGATTCATTAATTTTTTGAAGGGTTTTATGTGTCTCTATTTCCTTCAGTTCTGCTCTGATTTTAGTTATTTCTTCCCTTCTGCTAGCTTTTGAATGTGTTTGCTCTTGCTTTTCTAGTTCTTTTAATTGTGATGTTAGGGTGTCAATTTTGGATCTTTCCTGCTTTCTCTTGTGGGCATTTAGTGCTATAAATTTCCCTCTACACACTGCTTTGAATGCATCCCAGAGATTCTGGTATGTTGTGTCTCCCAAGACTAAACCAGGAAGAAGTTGAATCTCTGAATAGACCAATAACAGGAGCTGAAATTGTGGCAATAATCAATAGCTTACCAACCAAAAAAAGTCCAGGACCAGATGGGTTCACAGCCGAATTCTACCAGAGGTACAAGGAGGAGCTGGTACCATTCCTTCTGAAACTATTCCAATCAATAGAAAAAGAGGGAATCCTCCCTAACTCATTTTATGAGGCCAGCATCATCCTGATACCAAAGCCTGGCAGAGACACAACAAAAAAAGAGAATTTTAGACCAATATCCTTGATGAACATTGATGCAAAAATCCTCAATAAAATACTGGCAAACAGAATCCAGCAGCACATCAAAAAGCTTATCCACCATGATCAAGTGGGCTTCATCCCTGGGATGCAAGGCTGGTTCAATATACGCAAATCAATAAATGTAATCCAGCATATAAACAGAACCAAAGACAAAAACCACATGATTATCTCAATAGATGCAGAAAAGGCCTTTGACAAAATTCAACAACCCTTCATGCTAAAAACTCTCAATAAATTAGGAATTGATGGGACGTATCTCAAAATAATAAGAGCTATTTATGACAAACCCACAGCCAATATCATACTGAATGGGCAAAAACTGGAAGCATTCCCTTTGAAAACTGGCACAAGACAGGGATGCCCTCTCTCACCACTTCTATTCAACATAGTGTTGGAAGTTCTGGCCAGGGCAATTAGGCAGGAGAAGGAAATCAAGGGTATTCAAGTAGGAAAAGAGGAAGTCAAATTGTCCCTGTTTGCAGATGACATGATAGTATATCTAGAAAACCCCATTGTCTCAGCCCAAAATCTCCTTAAGCTGATAAGCAACTTCAGCAAAGTCTCAGGATACAAAATCAATGTGCAAAAATCACAAGCATTCTTATACATCAATAACAGACTAACAGAGAGCCAAATCATGAGTGAACTCCCATTCACAATTGCTTCAAAGAGAATAAAATACCTAGGAATCCAACTTACAAGGGATGTGAAGGACCTCTTCAAGGAGAACTACAAACCACTGCTCAAGGAAATAAAAGAGGATACAAACAAATGGAAGAACATTCCATGCTCATGGGTAGGAAGAATCAATATCATGAAAATGGCCATCCTTCCCAAGGTAATTTACAGATTCAATGCCATCCCCATCAAGTTACCAATGACTTTCTTCACAGAATTGGAAAAAACTACTTTAAAGTTCATATGGAACCAAAAAAGAGCCCGCATCGCCAAGTCAATCCTAAGCCAAAAGAACAAAGCTGGAGGCATCACACTACCTGACTTCAAACTATACTACAAGGCTACAGTAACCAAAACAGCATGGTACTGGTACCAAAACAGAGATATAGATCAATGGAACAGAACAGAGCCGTCAGAAATAATGCCACATATCTACAACTATCTGATCTTTGACAAACCTGACAAAAACAAGAAATGGGGAAAGGATTCCCTATTTAATAAATGGTGCTGGGAAAACTGGCTAGCCATATGTAGAAAGTTGAAACTGGATCCCTTCCTTACACCTTATACAAAAATCAATTCAAGATGGATTAAAGACTTAAATGTTAGACCTAAAACCATAAAAACCCTAGAAGAAAACCTAGGCATTACCATTCAGGACATAGGCATGGGCAAGGACTTCATGTCAAAAACACCAAAAGCAATGGCAACAAAAGCCAAAATTGACAAATGGGATCTCATTAAACTAAAGAGCTTCTGCACAGCAAAGGAAACTACCATCAGAGTGAACAGGCAACCTACAAAATGGGAGAAAATTTTCGCAACCTACTCGTCTGACAAAGGGCTAATATCCAGAATCTACAATGAACTCCAACAAATTTACAAGAAAAAAACAAACAACCCCATCAAAAAGTGGGCAAAGGACATGAACAGACACTTCTCAAAAGAAGACATTTATGCAGCCAAAAAACACATGAAAAAATGCTCAACATCACTGGCCATCAGAGAAATGCAAATCAAAACCACAATGAGATACCATCTCACACCAGTTAGAATGGCAATCATTAAGAAGTCAGGAAACAACAGGTGCTGGAGAGGATGTGGAGAAATAGGAACACTTTTACACTGTTGGTGGGACTGTAAACTAGTTCAACCCTTGTGGAAGTCAGTGTGGCGATTCCTCAGGGATCTAGAACTAGAAATTCCATTTGACCCAGCCATCCCATTACTGGGTATATACCCAAAGGACGATAAATCATGCTGCTATAAAGACACATGCACACGTATGTTTATTGCGGCATTATTCACAATAGCAAAGACTTGGAACCAACCCAAATGTCCAACAATGATAGACTGGATTAAGAAAATGTGGCACATATACACCATGGAATACTATGCAGCCATAAAAAATGATGAGTTCATGTCCTTTGTAGGGACATGGATGAAATTGGAAATCATCATTCTCAGTAAACTATCGCAAGAACAAAAAACCAAACACCGCATATTCTCACTCATAGGTGGGAACTGAACAATGAAAACACATGGACACAGGAAGGGGAACATCAGACTTCAGGGACTGTTGTGGGGTGGGGGGAGGGGGGAGGGATAGCATTGGGAGATATACCTAATGCTAGATGATGAGTTGGTGGGTGCAGAGCACCAGCATGGCACATGTATACATATGTAACTTACCTGCACGTTGCGCACATGTACCATAGAGCCTAAAGTATAATAATGATAATAGTAATAATAAAAAAAAAAAAAGTTAAAAAAAATAAAAATTAAAAAAAAAAAAAAATAGTTTTTCATTACTTTTAAGAGTCTGATAATGGAAACATTAAATAAATGTAACATATATAAATATAAATACAAAAGAATTGTGTGCCTCTTTTGCATGTGGAGTTTAAGAACAAGAGTTTCATCACTGCTGGGTCTGATATCAACATTGCCTGCTTAAAACATAGCAGTGGCTTACAAGGATCTTGACACTACACAGGATGGATGGCTTTTGGTAACATGGAAACTGGTCATCCTGTTTATGGATGGCTATTTTTCTGCCCTCTTTTCATCCCCTTTTCTCAGACAGTTCTATTGGTGAACATATTCACCAAAGTAAAGGAAGGGAGAGAAGATGAAAAATCATGTAGATGTTACAAGTTCTGTCTCCAGCAAGGCTTAGATAAGGGGATTGAGATCATTGCACACCATCTACAAATATCAAAGATTTGTATTATTCAGATCCCCATTATGGCAGAAAACTGCTGAGTTATCTCCATCCCTAGTCTTATCTAGAAGGATGGTGTTTCTCACTGTGTGTACTTGGGACTGCTAATGGCCTATGTGGATGAGCCAGGAGTTAGTCTGTTACAGTATTAATGATTATGACTTAGTTTCTTGGCTTGAATAGATAATTCATTCATCATTGCTTGACTGTACAAGACCAGTCCTTCATCACTGGATGCACACACAAGTGGCTGTTCCACAGTGTTCCCAGGAGGCTCAAAGACCCCTGATTCCATATTTTGCCTTCAGATATCTGGGTTGGGGCCTAGTTTTCATGACTGGTTTAGACTTTCTGCAACTAAAGAGCTTAATCTTTGGTTCTTGGACCTCTGTGGATTTTGGTGGCCTCCAAAAGAGGAGTTGTGAAGGTTTCTGTAACAACCCTGACTCCACGGGTTCCTTACAGACTCAGCCAAGTTTCCATCTGCCCCATCTCCCCCAGCAGCCAGTGGGAGAGGGTCTGACACCTGTGTGTTTATGAGAAAGTGGCATCATCTCGGTGCCTCGCGGAGAGCTATGCCAGGCAGCTCCTCATTGCAAAGATGTGGTGTTTTTAACTCATACGGTGTAACCTAGGTATCAACCTAGGTCTCAGGACCTTTTCAGAGGTAGATAAGATTGATTCAAACATTTTCCTATTGATTGTAGAAGTACAGAGCTTTGGCAAGATTTATCTGAATTCCTGGAGGTTTTATAGTATCAACTCTTCTCTAAATTAGTTTCTTTCCCAAGTTTTGTTCTCCTCTCTGCATCTGGCGGCTGTTCTTCATTTCTACTGTTCCTTTGATCCAACCCAGGGTCACAGAGCTTTCTTCTGCTTTCTCAGTCTCTCCAACATAATGAAGAAAACAAATAGGTGCATGTAGCAGAAATTTGCTGCAACTATTTTTGTCTGTGCTATGGAATTCTCACCATTGCAGCCCCTCACATGGCACCCCTAGCCCTTTCTCTCCTGCTGACTCCTTGCTCTTCCCTTCCCTTCACTTTTTAAAAAATTTTCTCCCCCCTCTCAGAAACAAATAACCACAATTTACAACAGTTCCACTCACTTTATCATTACTGCTGTTTTTAGCTTTCCATATGTGTCTATAGAGTCTCACTTTCTGACCTCAAACAAAGACAGCTATTTCGTGGAGAAGCATCGTGGTTAAGGGAGCAAACTGCTTGGGTTCCAATCCCTGTGCTATTTCA
Source organism: Pongo pygmaeus (assembly GCF_028885625.2). Taxonomy (NCBI): domain Eukaryota; kingdom Metazoa; phylum Chordata; class Mammalia; order Primates; family Hominidae; genus Pongo; species Pongo pygmaeus. Next base: position 50,508,017 of record NC_072379.2, on the reverse strand, counting down.
TCCTACTTGTGTGACCCTAGACAAGTCACATCACCTCTCTGTGCCTCAGTTTTCCATTCTGTAAAAAACAAACAAAAAATCATCATAGCATTGTAATGTGGATGAAATGAGTTAATAATATATACACCATGAGTGGGTGAATGGGTAAACAAATTGTGCTATGTCCGTACAGTGGAATATTATTCAGCCACAAAAAGTAAACACAATACAGGTATCAGCTATAACATCTATGAACTTGAAGACATGATGTTAAGTGAAAAAGGCCAGACACAAAAGGTACATATTGTATGATTCTTTGTATAACAAATATCCAGAATAGGCAATTCCATAAAGATAGAAAACAGGTTAGTGGTTGTCAGGGAATGGGGAAGGCTGAATGGGAAGTGACCGTCTAATGGGTGTGGAATGCTCTGGGGTGATGAAAAAGTTTTGAAACTCAAGAGAGGTGATGATTGAATAACACTGTGAATGCCTTAAATGTCATTGAATTGCACACTTTAAAATGGTTAACTGTAAGTCATGTGAATTTCATCTTAAATAAATAAATAAATAAATAAATGTAAAGCATTTTGTGTACTTCATGGCATATAATAAACAATCAAAGTATTATTACAACCCATCACCCTCTGCAGCCAGCATAGAAGACTGTTAATCTCAGCTGTTTTCAAGACAAGGAAAAAAAAATCACTAAACAGCAGGCAGTTCGAAGGAGTCTCATGCCCCATGGAGGGGATTTCCTTGAGGCCTGGATGTTATATATAACTGCTAAGAAAATAACATTTTCATCATGTTGCAAAGAGAACAAATAAGAATCTGGGTTACAGAATAAAATCAGCAGTTCTTGGTAAGTCTCTAGTTCATTAATATGGTTCTGATATTGTAAGTTGGAAAACTATTCCATTGTTTAGATGTTTCTGACATCTATAGCCTTCTTTTCTTTTTAATTTTTATTCTTATTTTTAGAGACAGGGTCTTGTTCTCTTGCCCAGGCTAGAGTGCAGTGGCATGATCATGACTCACCACAGCCTCAACTTCCCAAGGTTAAAGCTATCCTCCTGACTCAGCCTCCTGAGTAGCTGGGACCCCAGGTGTGTGGCAACATGCCCAGATAATTTTTGTATTTTTTGTAGAGACATGGTCTTGCTATGTTGCCCAGTCTGGTCTCAAACTCCTGGGCTCAAGCATTCCTTCTGCCTTGACCTCCCCAAATGCTGTAATTACAGGCATGAGCCACTGTACTTGACCTATAGCCTTCTTTTCATCCTCATTATTTCAATCTTAGTGTAGGCCCTCATTGTCTGTTTTTACTGAGACACAATTCATATGCCACATATTCACCCCTTTAAAGTACACAATTCAGTGCTTTTTAGTATAGTCACAAAGTTTTGTGTATTCACACCATCACCGTCTTTTGCCTAGATGGGTGCAGTAGCTCCTAACTGGGTTTCCATGTTGAGCTTCTGACTTTAGCTGGTTTGATCTTTCTGAAACACAAATCTGATCGTGTGCCTGCCCTCCTTTCCTACCATCTTTAATGACCTCAGTTCCCCGCAGACCCCATGTGATGTCTGCATTCCTAGCAGGTCCCCTCTCTGCTTTGCTCCCAGCCTGCCCGCTCCCACTTTTCCACAGTGAACACCTTGCAGTTACCCGGACACCCTCTGGGCTTTTGCACATGCAGAGCCTTTCTCTGAAAGGTGGTTTTTCTTTCTCCACCTGGCAAACTTCCATTCTACCTTTAGGATTCCACCGAAACCTCCTTCCCTTCTGAAGACTTCATCCATCTCCTCAGGCAGAGTGAACCACCTGCCCCTTCTTTCTGCTCCTTGTGTTAATAGGCATCTCAGACAATCGAGTTCATTTCTATGTATGTCATCCTGCTGTCTGTCTCCTGGAAACTCTGCGAGTACAGTAGCTACTGGCTTTCATATGGCTTAGTCAGTGTCCTGAGCAGCAAGACTCACGGGGTACCCTCCCAAAGCCACTTCAGTTTGTTCTTCGCCTGTGCCTTTAACTTTCCTCAGTGCCTAGATGAACATTCAGACAGACCCATGGCTTCTGGGCACTGATAATCCCCAGTTCTACCATCAGATCTGGTTGCTAAATGCTGGTTCAGTTCAGGAATTAGAAAGGGCCACTTGCACATAACGGTCCAAGCTCTCATTTCTTGCAAAGAGAAGTCTTTGCCTGATTGCCCCATGCCCAAAGCTCGCAGAAAACCTGAGCTGGGGAAAGAGCTGTGCTCAGTTTTCTCCACCAGCTAACTGCATTTCAGAACCCTCTCTGCAGCGGAGCTCCCGGTGGGACGGAGGGGCAGAGAGGGGTGGGAGGGTCCTTACTTGGCCGGGATGCTCTTCTTGGCTTCCTGCTTTCTGGGCCTCCCTGATGTTTACAGCTGACTTGTTTCCCGTATGGTGTATGGTGTGTGCTGTGGATGGCACAGGGCTGTTTCCTTGATTCTTTGAAAATTTCTGCATCTGGAGGCGTCTTAATTGCAGCTCTTTTGACAGAGGGCATGGGTTTGTCTCTGGCTGACTGATTGCTGCTGCTCTGCAGCCCCTCAGGATCCTTCAGCTTCTCTTCCACCTGTTCTCTTGTCTAGGCTGCTCCTCAGACGATCTGATGAAACCCCACAGCGGTCTTTGCCATATGGCCCCCATTTGGCAGTATCCTTTGCCTTTGGAGAGTCCTTATGCCTTTGCTACTGCGGTGGGTGGCAGCGGAGACAGAGGGAGACTCTGAGCCCTCCCATTAAAGCCCCTCTTCCAAAGCCTTGAGACGCAGAGCAGGCTCCCAAGCACCCGGTGGGAGGGAATCAGCACACGGAGAGTGCTGCTGAAAGTCCTTTTCAAAAGCCCTACCTGTCCTTGCCATCAGCCTTTTCACTCCTGATTCTGATGAGGAGTTTAAGGGTTATGAAACCAATGTTTGGGTATTTAGTTTGCATAGTTGCCTCTAAGACTGCCCCCCCCCCCACTGGAATATCATAATTAGTGTGTCTTATTCAGGTATGGGGTGGTTTTAGGGCCTGCACCTCACAGTTGTTACCGCCTCCAAGTCCTGGCTTGAACCTCAAGTTGATCTTCTCTTTGCAAACCAGCTGAATGACTGCAGTTTGGAAGACAGAACTTGGGGGGGGGGGAAGGAAAAGCTTGACTATGTGCTGTTAAACACCCTGCTTAGAGAACACGCATTTGTTGAGTTCCAAATAATTCAGCAAAGAAAAACAATCTCACTGTTTCAAAAATGTAGTTTCATTGTTGTAAAATGAATTATTTGATTGATGGCAGTATTTTAGATTTTTTTAAATGTCTTAATTTTTTTAATGTCTTTTTATTTTTAATTTTTAAATGTCTTAATTACTAATTACTTACTATTTTGAACTGAAATATTATTATCAAAAGATTTTGTCCCCCTTAAGAGGCAATAGCTTGTCTCCCAAGGGTTGTGCAGAGGCACCAGTGGGATGTTAATAACCCATGGTCATTTATATCTTTATTATTATTTATGATTACAACTGTAATTCCAGGTTCAAAATATTTTGAACATGCAGAGTTGAATTACATAGAATGTGAAAGTCCCAGACCGGGCGCGATGGCTCACATCTGTAATTCCAGCACTTTGGGAGGCTGAGGCGGGTGGATCACCCGAGGTCAGGAGTTCGAAACCAGCCTGGCCAACATGGTGAAACCCCGTCTCTATTAAAAATACAAAAATTAGCTGGGCATGGTGGTGGGCACCTGTAATCCCAGCTACTCGGGAGGTTGAGGCAGGAGAATCGCTTGAACCCGGGAGGCAGAGGTTGCAGTGAGCCGAGATCACACCATTGCACTCTAGCCTGAAGAACAAGAGCAAAACTCCATCTCAAAAAAACAAACAAAAAAAGAACGTGAAAGTCCCTCAAATACCTCAACCTAATCACCAGAAATGGTTGCTTTGATTACTTCCTATGTATATATTATCTTAAAATGTTATCAATTTAGTATTACCAACAAATTTGGGTGCTCACTGGGCATAATCTTCTGTAATTTGCTTCCTTTTTAACTTAACAGTACATCTTGGCCATTCTCAATGTCAGTTCACAAATTATCCATCATTCTGTTTTTTGGGTGTATAACTTGTTGATTGACTTTTTTATTATTTCTGGGTTTTCCCTTTTATAAACAACTTCAGTAGAAAAAAATCCTTGCACATATATCTTAATGAACTCATCTGAGAATTTTGCAGTATACATTCCCAGAAGTGGGACTTCCACATGGAAGGATAGGCATATTTTAGGATAGTGCTAAGTTGTGCGTTAGTTTTACATGGGCAGACGTGATGCCCACACCCTCATTGACATCAGGTATCCGTCATTGAAAAACATCTTTGTAATTTTTTTTTTTTTTTTTTTTGAGATGGAGTCTTGCTCTGTTGCTCGGGCTGGAGTGCAGTGGCGTGATCTCAGCTCACTGCAAGCTCCGCCTTCTGGGTTCACACCATTCTTCTGCCTCAGCCTCCTGAGTAGCTGGGACTACAGGCACCCGCCACCATGCCTGGCTAATTTTTTTGTATTTTTTAGTGGAGACGGGGTTTCACCATGTTAGCCAGGATGGTCTTGATCTCCTGACCTTGTGATCCTCCTGCCTCAGCCTCCCAAAGTGCTGGGATTACAGGTGTGAGCCACCACACCCGGGCTGTAATTCTTATAGATGAAACTGATGTCCTTGTTTTAGTTTGAATTTTTGTTTGTCTGTTTGTTTGTTTGAGACAGAGTTTCATGTTTCACTCTTGTTGCCCAGGCTGGAGTGCAAAGGCACAATCTCAGCTCACCACAACCTCTACCTCCTGGGTTCAAGCGATTCTCCTGCCTCAGCCTCCCAAGTAGCTGGAATTACAGGTGACCTCCACCACACCCGGCTAATTTTGTATTTTTAGTGGAGATGAGGTTTCTCCAAGTTGGTCAGGATGGTCTCGAACTCTCAACCTCAGGTGATCCGCTTGCCTTGGCCTCCCAAACTGTTGGGGTTACAGGCGTAAGCCACCACACCTGGCCTTAGTTTGAATTTCTTAATTCTCATATTCAGTTTCCTATCCTATGAAATGCCTGTTTATGCCCTTTTCACTCTTGGCTTGTTCATTATTTTCTCATTGATTTGTAGAAAATTTTTACTTATTTAGGATATTAGGATTTTGTAATATATAATGTAAGTATGTTTTCTCAGGTTGTGGTTACATGTCTTGCCTTTGTTTATGATGTTCTAATGTTAACAGAGAAGTTTTAAAATTTTTTGTAGCCAAATTTATCAATCTTTTACTTTATGGTTTCTAGCTTTCCTGTCACGCTGGAAAGGCCTCTCCCTCTTGAAGGTTATAAAAATATTCAGCCATGTTTTCTCTGAAACTTACATGCTTTTATTCCTTATATTAAAATATTCTTTCCTTTGGAAATTTACTCTGATCTGATATTGAAAGGGAGATAGGGCTCTGGCCATATTTCCTAACAGTGGCCTTGGGAATCCAAAGACAACCAGGTGTGAATAAAAACTGCGTGACATTAGGTGAGTGGCTAATATTCTCTGTGTCCTTGATTCCTCTTCTGTAAAATGGGAATAACCATGGAATGTATTTCATAATTGTGCAGTAAGAGGTCAATAAGACTGTAAAGCAAAGAACAGTGACTGGGACATAGTAAATCCTCAGTCTGGGCTGCTATTTCTGTGTCATTCTTCCTAGCTAGCCTGTCTTTCCAATGCCACTGCTGGAAGAATCTTCTTTCCCCAGCTGTGAAATGCCCCCTGTTAATGGAAGACACATGCCAGGCTCCCAGGGGCCCTGTTGGTTTCCGGGCTCACTCTTCTGTCCATCTGCTTCAGGGCCAGTTCCTCCTCCATGTCCCTAGGGTTTGCTCACTCCTGGCCTGGGAAGTCTCGCCACCCTCTCACTGCTCAGAGCCTTCTCACCTCCGGAACCAGCTTGCTCTCCTGCTCTCATTCCCTTCAACTCCTGTAGCTACACCCAGACCCATCCACCTTCTTCTGGCATCTCTTCCTAATTTTTCTTTGAATGTACCAAGAAGAGTGAGACCTTTGGTTATAACCCCTAATTTTCAGATTTAAAAACCAAAGAATTAGAGAGGGTAGCTTTAGGGTAGGACGGACTGTGTTCTTTTCTCAGCTCTGCCATAGACTGGTCAATTCACTTACCTTCTCTGAGCCCCAGTTCCCATCTGTAAAACAGGGACAAGAATGCCTGCCTTTGGGGGTTGTTAGGAAGATCCCTTGGAGATGCACACATCCCTAGCATAGTGCCTAACACATGGGAACCAGCTTCCAAGTGACAAGGCCTGACAGTCAGAAATTCTGATTCCAGATCCAGGACAGGCTGGCCCTCCCATCTGCCTTCCTAAACCTGGCTGGCTAGGAAGATTGGACTATGTCACAGGATGGTCTTCAGATCTCATCAAAATCTCATCTAGGCCCTTCTCTGGGGATTGCACCTTCTTCAGGATGCTCATTCCAGCCAGTAATATGCTCCAACTGAATGCCAACTGCAGCCCAGCTAATTGCTACTGCTAAATATATAATGAGCCCTGTACCGCGCAAGCAGCATGTCTTCATCACCATGGTGATCAGGCGGCTTCTGTCTCCAAACACATTCCTCTGCAGCATATGTCTAGAGACAGAAGGAGCCAACAGAACTGTGCATCTGGCAAAGGAGGGTTCCCCCACCCCTGAGCCCCTGGCTGTTAGAATCCAGTGGCCTGGCTCTGCCCTCTGGGAAGTCCGTTCTTCGGAAACCCTCCTGTCAACATCAAATTCACAAATTTCCATCACCTAAAATGGATTCAGGAAAGAAGCACCCAAGAGCAGGAGACTACACAGGTAACAGCTGCAAAGCTGGGGTAAATCACAGAAGCAGGATTCACTGGGATCATTCAGAAAGTGATAGAACAAATCCTAGAAGCACCCACAGGAATCCTCTCTAGAAGATTCTCTTTAAGGATGAAGCTAAAAAATGTAGATGCCTCAAGAGAGCCTCTTGCTTCTAAAGTAATTGTAAGATAAGCAATTCTCAGGGTCCTTTTGGAGCAAGGGACAGACAGAAAGCAGTGTGTGGGGGCTGCAGCTGGCAGGGGCCAGCCCACATGTGATGACTGCAGCTCTCTCTCCTGGGACTCGTTCCCATGGCCTTCTCTGCCATCGTCAGCCAAGGCAACCTTGCCTGGTCCCCAATTTTCATTTAAGTGCCTTTGGGCTGCCTCCCATGGAGTTCAGTGGCACCATGCTGGTGCCTCACGGAGCTTAGTTATTGAACACTAACGTGGCTCCTGCCGGCCCTTCCCCTGCACCATGCAGTGAAGCTCTCAGTTCACAGTGAAGATCCCTTACCTCACATGCTGCTGTGTGGAGCTGGCTTCAGTTTCCACGTTGCTGATTAGGAAGCCCAGCTCATGGATTGAAGCCTTTTTCCCCAAGCTGCCGCCTCAGGTCCCACAACCACAGAACCAGATGATTCGATGGCCCTGCTTCAACTCTTCCAAGGGTGCTGGGGGCTGCCTGGGGTGACGGAGGAAGTGAATCAACAGGACGTCCCCTACGCGACTTAAGTAGAGGTCTCAATTTTATCTGCTTTACAGATTTTTTTAAATCCATATAAGATTTCACTGGAAAAAGAGTTCAGAGGCTCAAAAGATGGGGAAAATCAGTGCTTTGGGCATGTGATCTTTTTAATTATTTATTTATTTATTAAAAAAATTTTTTCGAGACAGTCTGGCTCTGTAGCCCAGGCTGGAGTGCAGTGGTGCGATCTTGGCTCACTGCAACTTCTGCCTCCCAGGTTCAATCGATTCTCCTGCCTCAGCCTCCTGAGCAGCTGGGATTACAGGCGCCCACCACCACACCCAGCTAATTTTTTGTATTTTTAGTAGAGACACGGTTTCACTATGTTAGCCAGGCTGGTCTCAAACTCCTGACCTCAGGTAATCCACCTGCCTTGGCCTCCCAAAGTACTGGGATTATAGGCGTGAACCACTGTCCCTGGCCGTGATCTTTTTTAAAAACAGCTATATTGAGGTATAATTTACATACAATATAACACATCCTTTTTAGTGAACAGTTCTGAGTTCTGAGAATCGCACACTCATGTAACTGCCACTGCAATCAAGATGTAGAACATTTCTATCACTCCAAAAATTCCACCTGCCCCTTCGTGGCCAACTACAAGTCAGCCCACCCCCAGCTCCTGGAAGATGGAGATCTGTTTTCTGTTCTTTTAGTTTTCACTTTTCCAGAATGTCATATAAGTGAAGTGATAACATATGCTGCCTTTTTATTCTGAAATAACTGTAGATTCACACACAATTGTAAGAAATGATTCTGAGAGATCCCCTATATCCTTTATTCAGTTTTATCAGTGGTAACATGTTACCAAACTACAGGATAATATCACAACCAGGGTATTGACATTGATACAGTCAAGACATAGAGGATTTCCATCATCACAGAGATCCCTCTGTTGACCTTTTCTTTTTTTTTTTTTTTGAGACCGAGTCTTACTCTGTCACCCAGGCTGGAGTACAGTGGTGCAATCTTGGCTCACTGCAGCCTCTACCTCCCAGGTTCAAGCAATTATCCTATCTCAGCCTCCCAAGTAGCTGGGATTACAGGCACCCACCACCAAGCCTGGCTAATTTTTGTATTTTAGTAGAGATAGGGTTTCACCATGTTGGCCAGGCTGGTCTTGAACTCCTGAACTCAGGTGATCCCCTGGCCTCGGCCGCCCAAAGTGCTGGGATTACACCTGTGAGCCACCGCGCCCGGACACTGTTGACTTTTTATGACTGCATCTGTGTCCTTTTCACTCCTACTCCCTTCTTAGCCTCTGGCAAACACTACTTGTTTCTCCATTTCTATAATTTTATCATTTCAAGAATGTTTTGTAAGTGGAATCATACAGTATGGAACCTTTAAGGACTGGCTTTTTTTCACTCAGCATAATTCTCTGGAGAGTCATCCGGGTTGTTGAGTGCATGAATATTTAGTCCCTTTTTATTGCTGAGTGGTATCCCATGGTAGGAGGTAGCACAATTTGTATACTCATTCACCCATAGAAAGACATCTGAGTTGTTTCCAGTTTGGGGCTCCTATGAATAAAGCTGCTATAAACATTTGTATACAGTTTTCTGTGTAGACCAAAATCTTCATTTCTCTGGGATAAGTGCCTGTAACAGTTGCTGGTCATATGGTAGTTGCATGTTTAGTTTTTAAAGAAACTGTCAAACTGTTTTCCAGAGTGGTTGTACTGTTTTACATTCCCACCAGCAACACATGAGGGATCCAATCTCTCTGCACCCTGGAAAGCATTTGGTGTTGTCACTATGTTTTATTTTAGCCATTCTGATATGTGCATATTGGTCTCTCATTGTGGCTGTAATTTGCATTTCCTTAGTGACTTATGATGCTACCCATCTTTTTCTGTGCTATCTGTGTATGTTCTTTGGTGAAATGTCTCTTGACATCTTTTGTCCGTGTTCTACTTGGATTGTTTTCATTTTTACTGTTGAGCTTTGAGAGTTTAAAAATAGGCCAGGCACAGTGGCTCATGCCTGTAGTCGCAGCACTTTGTGGGGGCTATATGGTTTGGCTCTGTGTCCCCACCCAAATCTCATCTTGAATTGTACTCCCATAATTCCCATGCATTGTGGAAGGGACCCAGTGGAGATGACCGAATCAGGGGGACAGTTTCCCCCATACTGTTCTGGTGGTAGTCAATAAGTCTCACGAGATCTAATGGTTTTATAAGGGGTTTCTACTTTCGCCTCTCTCTCTTCTTTTGTCTGCCACCATGTGAGGTGTGACTTTCACCTTCCTCCATGATTATGAGGCCTCCCCAGCCACGTGGAACTGTAAGTCCATTCAACTTCTTTCTTTTGTGAATTGCCCAGTCTCGGGTATGTCTTTATCAGCAAGGTGAAAATGAACTAATACAGGGGCCAAAGCAGGAGGGTCGCTTAAGCCCAACAGTTCAAGACCAGCCTGGGCAACAAAGTGAGAACCACTTCTCTACAAAATTTTTTTTTTAAATAGCCAGGTTAATTTTATATGTATTTTTTAGTTATTCATCTTTTGTCACATATGTGATTTGCAACTATTTTCTGTCACTCTGGCAGCCTGTCTTTTCATTCTCTTAACAGGATCTTTGTAGAGCCAAAGTTTTTCATTTTTATTGCTCACTGAGGTATTTCTATTGGGGCTTCTTTAAAATTTTTGTCTAATGATCCTAGCATCTCAGTCATCTTAATGTTCACATCTATTGATTGTCTTTTCTCTCCAAATTTGACATTTTCCTGGTTCTTCAATAGGCCAAGTGATTTTTGTAATAAAAAATGAGACATTTTCATATTATATAATGAGACTCTGGCTCTGATTTCAACCTCCTGCTGTAGCTGGCTTTTTGTGGCACTGCTCCTGCAGGGGAGGTGGAAGGCACCACCTAATTACCGCCAGGTGGAGGTCACAGCTCAGGCTCCCCACTAAGCCTCTGCTGACACCCAAGTGGGGAAGTTCCTTGTTACGGAGCAGGGTGGGAGTTCTGACTCCCTCGTCTCCGAGTTCGGGGTGGCCTCATTACTGCCAGGAGAACGTGAAAGTTCTGACTCTCCATTTGGCCTCCTCTGACACTGCCCCAGAGAGGAAGGGAAGGGGCACCCCGTTACTGCCAGGAGCGAACAGAAGGCCAGGCCCCCTGTAGGGTTTCCTCTGACACTGGAGAGCTGGGGTTTCATTTCCAACTGACGGGGATGGAAGTGCAGGCTCCCCACTTGGTTTTTTTGACACCACCTCTGGGCAGGTGTTAGGAGCCTCCTTACAGCCTGGCTGCCAGCTCCCCCCTTGGTCTTTGCTGGCATGAATGGGGGAGAGCACAGTTTTTTTCTATGATATTTTGCTGGAGTAGAGCAGTAATTGTCTAAAAGTTTTCTGTCTTGCTAGGCTGCCCCTTCCCTGGTGCTTTGGCTTCGAGAGGATGGGCCTTTCTTGGGGCTCTTCTTGTCTATGATGGTTGGTGTTTCTAGAAGGCCACCTCTTCAGCTCCAAATCTGGGATATACAGGGACAAAAAGAAAACCCAGTGTCATCACTCAGGTCCCAAGATGTCTAGCCAGTCTGTCACCTTCTCTCTGTCTTTCAGAATCTTGTTTATTTTACACATACATAGGTAAAATATATATATTTTATATATATAAATCTTGTGTTTATTTTATGTGTATATATACACACACACACATATGTATATAATGTCTAGGGCATTTATTTGTAGTTAGTGAAAATAATAGGGAAAAGTTTATCTACTCCACCTTCCCAGAAACAGAAGTCACAGTATATGGCCTTTTGAGTCTGACTTCTATCACTCAGCAGGATGCACTGAAGATTCATAATGCGATGAGTTTCGACAAAGGTATGCAGTTGCATAACCTCTATCACAAACACGACATAAAACATTCCTATTATACCAAAACATTCCCTTGGGAACATGTGATTTTGTTTTAAATGAAAATTGGGGCTGAGCATGGTGGCTCATACCTGTAATACTAGCCCTTTGGGAGATCGAGGTAGGCAGATCATTTGAGCTCAGGAGTTCAAGGCCAGCCTGGGCAACATGGCAAAATCTCATCTCTACGAAAAATAGAAAAAATTAGCCAGGTTTGGTGGCGCATGCTGGTAGTCCCAGCTACTTGGGAGATTGAAGGGGGAGGATGGCTTGACCCCAGGAGGTGGAGGTTGCAGTGAGCCAAGATCATGCCACTGCACTCTAGCCTGGGTGATGGAGTGAGACCCCATCTCCAAAAAAAAAAAAAAGAAAGAAAGAAAAATGAAAAGTAAATAAATAAAAAAGATGGGAAAAAAAGAAAAGAAAATCGGAATGTGCTCCCTGTGGGTTCAGCTTCCAAGATGACCCCACATGGTCCCACACCTTGCTACGCTCACTCTTATGGGACACTATCCCATTAGTGTGGACTGGACTTCATGATACCTTCTGACCAATAAAATATGGCAGAAAGGATGGTTTGCTGCCTCTAAGATTAGGTTATAAAAGGCTTCAGCTTCCCTCATGGGTCTCCTCTCCCCTGGATTCCTTGCTCTGGGAGAAGCCAGCTGCTACTTCATGAGCACATTCAGGCGGCCTAACAGAGAGGCCCATGCAGGGAGGAACTGAAGACTTCAGGAAATAGCCAAGTGCAGGAGCCCTCTCAGAAGCAGATCCTCCCCAGTAGAGACATCCTAGATGGCTTGACTGCAACCTCATGAGAGACTCTGAGTGAGACCCACTCAGCTAAAGTGCTCTGGACTTAGCACCTTCAGAAACTGTGAGATAATACAGTTTTGTTGTATGAAGCTGATAAGGTTTGGGGTAACTTGCTACACAGCAATGGATAATTGATACACACTCGAGTCCTCACCTCACCCAGGTCTGATCTCTGCTCTCCAGCCCCATCCTGCCTCTCTCTCTTTGTCTCTCCACACTCCAGCCATATTGGTCTTTTGGGTTTCTCTCCTTCAAGAACTCCATGCCTAGAATGTTCTGATACCCCCTAACTCCTCAGCAATCCTTACCCTCAGTGAGTCCTACCTGTCCTGCTGATCAGCTCTGATGTTGATTCTACAAGGAAGGCCCTTCCTGGTTAGGCAGGTTGTCCAGTTATACCCTTCACTTAGGGGTTTTCCTTGTCTTCCATTTGAAACACTTATTGTAATTGCAGTGTAATACATAACTGAGTGATTCCTCATTTAACATGTCTCCCTCATTTCCAATGGACCCTCCCTGAGGGCTGGGACTGTCTGTCCTGTTCACAGCTGTATCCTATGTACCTGGCACAAGGCACAGCCCCTCGTGTGTGATGAACGGATGGAGAGATATATAGATTTATTCTCAAGAAAGAATGTATGAGTGTAGCTTTGGGGACAGAGCATTTCCTGTAGATCTCCAAAAAATCTTTCCATTTCTGAACAGAAAGTGTGTGAGTTCTTAATTAAAACAAAAAACGTGTGTGTGTGTGTGTGTGTGTGTTAAAAAAAAAAAAAACAAAAACACTTACTGCAGGCAGAGAGGGTGACCCTTCACTCTGGTTGTCCTCAATACAGAGTGACCCCAGAAGCTTTAACAACTCCTGCTCTTGGGCTTCTCCTGTGTTAATTGCATCAGAATCTTGTGAGTAGAAGTGGGCATCAAGGTTGTTACAGGCGAGGGTTGAGAGCCCTGACAGGATGTCTAGGTGAGACCCTGAGGATGGTCACCTGCTTGAGGGAAGCTGCCGGAATTGAGTATTCTCCAAGGGCCAGCAAGGAGGCCCCAGTCTCAGACCTGGGGGTCACATTTGTGATCATGTCCCTGGTAGTGGGCTCTACTGGAGGGTACTGAGAACAGCTGCAGGGCTAGAGTCCTTGCAAAGGAGAGGGCAGTCAGGGTTTGGAGGAATGGGGGCAGGGGCCCTCCTACCAATGGGCCTTGGTGGGGCGGGTGGTACCTTTTCAAAAGGACTGGAGAAGTTCTGGTAAGAACCACCCTCAGTCCTGGGCAATCGTAGCCCTGCACTGAGCTCTACACTTTAGGGGACCCTGCTCTGATCCTCTCCAGGTACCCCTCTCCCAGGAGTTCTTGGGACTTAGGGGATCTACTTACCAGAGCCTTTGCACCCCTTTCAAGACCACGCGCCAGGTCCCGGGATTCTGGAATACCTGTCCTAACGCCCTGAGCTTGCTCCCAGCTCTGTGAGAACCTCCTTCCTGGCTCCATCTGCTCCAAAGAAGACTGTGCGGCAAGTCATGCACCCTAGGCCTGAGGGTGGACAGCAAGGTGCTGTCTGCAAGCTGGTGTGGAGGGATTGGGCTGACCTGTCCATATACATGCTCATGGACCATTTGTGCTAAGAAATGGTGGCAGGGTGGGACAGGGAAGGAAGAGAAGGGAATAGACCAGGGGCCGGGCACCTCCAGTCCCCACAGTTACTGAAGGCAGGCCTGGAACATGCCCCTAATCTCTTCTCTCCTATTCAGCTCATCCCTTGAATGCATTAACCTTGTTCTCGAAATCACTGATTGTCCCTAAACCTGCTGTGTACCCCCTTCTCTCTGCAGACAGTGCGCCGCTCCTGGTCTGCTACCTGGCCCCCAGCCCAGCCTCCAGGCTCAGTTCTCCTAGGCCAAGCGTCCCTGGCCTTGCCAGGTGGAGTCCTTCCCTCGCTCCTTGGTTCCCCCAAGACTGTGGCTTGTCAATTGCCTCTGGTCTGAGGCCAGTCACTCTAACCCTCGTATATGGGTATAAAGCTTTGTTCCCTCCATAGATGGCACCGTACTTCTCCTGGGTCCCCAGCCCTGGTCACTGCATCTGGCACAGGAGCACCATTTATGGACTGGCTCATGAACTGGATTGAATCATTTTGATAATTCCGCGAGGAAGGCTTTGGAGGCCTCCTTTGATACTGACTCCCAAATTCTGGTTTCTTTTAGGAAATACAGCGCTTGTTTTGAAGGGTCGGTGTCTTCAGCTGAAGTGAGGGCTCTGCGGGATATTGATCTACACCAGCGTGTCCAGCCTCTGAGCTGTCTTAATGCATGTTGAGCCACTGTCTAGCTCCCTCACTTTCCTCACCAACTACATGGCTGGGTGGGCAGCAGGCCTGTGCACTCGTGTGTCCGCACTGCCTGCAGCCCGGAAGTATTCTGGGGAGCTTAGCTGCCTGTGGAGGAGGAGACATTGTGCCCTGTTTGCCCGGGACAAGCTGCATGTATGTCTGCTGTTCCAGCATCATTGTTAATAGGGCCCTTTCCACTCTCAAAAGCATCTCATCCCTCAACAAGATAAACAACACGTCCTCAAGCAGCAGAACCTCGTGTCTCACTGTCGAGCTCATCAGCCTGAACATTTGCAGTTTTTCTTGAATTCTGGGAATTCTCAGATTGACTGTATTTTTAGGAAAGGTTGGCAGAAAGCCGGGTGATTTTCTTGGCCCCATTATACGTTCTAATGGGTTCTCTTTAAAATTGAAGGAAGTGGTTTTTAAATATTTAGTTAAATCTACTGGCTCTTAGATTACGTTTTCAAAGAACATTGGTGAAGCAGGCCTGGAGGAGTCGTTCTGTGATTTAATGCTGACCACTGTTTTCCAAGTCACAGGAAACGAGGCATGGACTGACAGAAGAAACTTTTCCAGCAAGTGCTTTTACACCTTTGCTAGTGGCTGGTCCTCTCATCTGCTGCCAGATAAAGACACAAATGCTAAGTGAATACGAATTTTTAAAGTTCAAGAAAGTATATCCTAAGTATAATTAATGAGGTGAGAATGCTTGCATACTTGGAACATGAACGTTTTGCATTTGGTAAAATTATTCAGAGTTCGTATGATGGAATTTAATATATCAACATGTCATGGAGTTTCAGTATTCAGTTAATATCTAACACCTGCTAAGTCCTCATATGCGCCAGGCGCGAAGTGAGAAATGGACCTTGTCTATTTCATCCTTGCAACAACCCCATGAAATAGGTACACTTAATGGCTACTCCATTATAGAGAAGAGGAAACTCGGGTTTCGAATAGCAGAAAACTTGCTCCAGGTCTCATGACTTCCGGGTGCCCTGCCACCCAAACTCACTTGAAATCCTTTTTGAAAAGTCTTAAATAGTCACTATCATCCTAAAAGCTTCTATCATTTGGTTTTTGCCCATAGGCTGATTCCATAGCAATCAGAGACAGCTCCTGAAGGCACAATGATTATCTGAATTTTCCTTTTGACTCTGAAAAGGCTTCTTTTGCCATATTTTTTTTTCTTTTAAGGCACAGGCTAGTGCATCTGTGGAAACTGAGGCCACATTATACTAAATGTCACACTGCTGGATTGCTGGGGCCCTCGTCAAGCCAGAGGTTCTGCAGGCTGCCCCTTAGCTAGAGCTCCACCCAGACCCCACTTAGGTCGGCACTGTCCATTTCTTAGCTTGCCTGAAGAGGGCGCTTTGGGATTGGTGTCATCTAGCACGTAGTAGGTGCTCAGCAGATGTTGGTTTTAAGCATGAATATGTTAAGTGAAGGAGCAATGACCCAACCTCACTTTCACTAGGACTATGAAAGGGAATCGAGCCAAAACTGCTGCATTTGAGCAGATCCCCTTGCTGTGAGTTTCTGAGTGACTGCCAGGAAATGGAATCCCTGTGTTCTCTGGCTGATCTATCATAGCAGATAAGCTTGGCTGTGCTAAGGCTTGCCCTTGGGCCCATGACCTCCAAAGGTGGGGAGAGAAACCTTACCCAGCTGTGCTCTGCCCGCGGAGCCAGACCTACACAGGTTGGCTGCTTCTCCACCCACCTCTGAGCCTTTCGCTGCTGTGCGAGGGCAGGCGTGCTTCTCACTCTTGCCACCTATTCTCCTTGTACTTACCTTCATTATGGGACCGGGCATGTCATTGTCCCTAGTAGACAGGGTGCCGTCAGGCAGGACACACCACTATCCTTAACCCTCAGCATTGTGCTGGGAACACAGCGGGGCTCCAAGAATGATGGATGGATAGAGACCCCCCTGAATGCACCTCAGCGTTGCCTGGTCTGGCCACACTGTCCTGTCCTGGCCATAACTGACAGTCAGGGGCTGCTCTGCCTGCTTTGCCACTGCACACTGCCCACTTCCCATTTGTCCTGTTCACACCAAGTAGCCAGACCACATTTCTGCTGTTCCCATTTCAGGGCCTGGCACCAGGCCACCTGAGCCTGGAAAATCTTCCCTGCCTCCTGGCTGCGCATCTTCCTGGCCGTCGAAGGACACAGAGAGAGGTGCTTCTCTCTCTGTGAGATGCTTTTCTTGCTCACGCATGGAGTGTACTTCTGCCAAAAGTTCTCAAGGCCTTTTTGTCCCACTGTGGTTCACAGCCTGAACGCACTTTGCATTGCAATGCCTGGCTTTCCTGGAAAGCTCTCCATTTCTCTCCAGCGTGCATCTCATTGCCTTTTCAGTGCCAGCTTGGACTACAAGGGGTGCAGTCTGCTGGCCCTGGGAGGACTTTTCTGAATCCAGACCAGAGTATGTTGCTTTTTCTCTTTATGATTTTTAAAATAGTTAAATACAATTATTAATATATGTATATGGAAGGAAATTTTAAAATACAGGAAACAAAAATAACATCTATTACTGCCTTGCACTAACACTAGCATTTTACTATTGGATATGACTAGTTTAAAAAAAATGTGTGATTTGAAGCAGAAATCAAATACTGCATGTTCCTACTTATAAATGAGAGCTAAACAATAGGTATACACACCAACATAAAGATGGAAACAATAGACACTGTGGACTTCAAAAGTGGGGAGAGAGATGGAGGTGGGAGGGCAAGGGCTGAAAGCTCCATATAGGGTACTATGCTCACTATTTGGGTGAGGGGTTCAATAGAAGCCCAAACCTCAGCATCACTCAATATATCCATGTAACAAACCTGCACATGTACTCCAAATCTAAAATTTTAAAAATTTAGTTTTAAAAAGTCATTGCAATGAAAAATAAAATGTTCTATGTATTGATTATCAGAAAAAAAACTCTGAATAGCATTACACTAGATTGAATATTTGCTTAACTGTAGACTCATTTTTAGCATTCCCTCCATTTAAACATTTTAAAAATTTGTAATAATTTTAGGTTTACAAAATGTTGTGAAGACAGTACAGAGAGTTCCCATTACCCTTTACTCAGCTTCTTGTAATGTTAACATCTTACAAAACCACGGCTACATTTGTGAAAATGAAGAAGTTAACACTGGTACAATACTATTAACTAAACTGCAGATTTTATTTGGATTTCACCAGTTTGTCCATGAATATCCTTTTCCAATCCTGGATCACATCCAGGACTCCAGAGCATTCAGTCATCCAGTCTCCTCAGTCCCCTCCACTCTGTGAGTTTATCAGTCTTTTCTTATTCTTGGTGATCACGGCATTTTTATGCAGCACTGATCAGGTTTTCAGTAGGATATTCCTCAGTTGGGGTTTGTCTGATGTTTTCCTCATAATGGCACTTGTGTTAGGGATTTTGGGGGAGAACATCACAGGGGAGCCCTTCTTACTGCAGCGTGCCAAGGGGTCTTTCTGTCCTTGTTAATGTGTATATTCACGTAACTTTAATTAACAAAAATTGAACATCTTTACATATCATTATGTGGCTTTTTATCACGGGGATGGAAAGTAACCCATCAATTATGACATTGCTCCGACCCAGAAAAAAACCTCAGAAACCTTCCCAACACAGCCCTGCAGGCAACCCACTTGAGAAGGCTTGCACGTTGAAGCATTTTTCCAGTTCTATTCTCTTACATCTTTTTGGTTTTCTTTTTGGTGTTTGAGGCAGGTCTAACTCTGATGCCCAGGGTGGAGTGGAGTGGCAGGACCACTGCTCACTGCAGCCCCAACTCCTCAACTCCTGGGTTCAAGTAATCCTCCTGACTCAGCCTTCCGAGTAGCTGGGACCAGAGGCGTAAGTCACCACACCCGGATATATTTTTTATTTATTACAGAGATAGGGTATGTTGCCTAGGCTGGTCTTGAACTCCTGCGTTCAAGCAGTCCTCCCACCCTGGCCTCCCAGAGAGTTAGGATTACAGGCGTGAGCCACCACTCCTGACCCTCCTACATCACTTTTAAAGGCTGCAAAATAGTTTATTGAATGGTTGTACCCTAACGTGTTTTACTAATCCCCAATTTGGGTATTCATGGTTTCTTTTCCTTTCCTTTCCCTTCTCCATTTTTTAAAGGAAGAATTCCTAGTACTACTATTGTTAGATCACAATAAATACATATTTGTAAGGCTTTTGAGGTATATTTTCAAATTGGCCCCAGGAAGTTTTCATGGATTTATATCCCTATTAGCAATGAGAATGCTGTTTTTCTAAGATTTTGTCAAAACTATTACAGTGAACAACGGCAAATAAGAAATTTTGTCTTTCAACAGTTAATTATTTTTTATTTGTTTTGATTTGTACTTCTTCAATTAGTGCAGAAGTTGAACCTTCTTTTTTTTGGCTTATTGGCTATTTACACATTCAGTGCTTTTAAAGCCTATGTGTGCCCTTTGTCCATTGGGAGATGTCAGCAATTTTCTCACTGATTTGTAAAAGCCCTTTATAAATCAAAACCATATAGCATATTTGTTACAAACTTTTCCAATCTAAAGTTTGTCCTAAAATTTTGTTAATAGTGTTTCTAGTATATCAAAGTTTTAAAGTTTTATGTAGTGAGGAGTTAAAATGTTTCCCAAAATAACTAACCAATCATCCCAGCCTCATTTTTTAACAATATTCTCTTTCTTCACTGAATTAAATGCCACATGTCAGATACTTAGTTCTTCTTTTACTTGGGTTTTTCCCCCAGTGGTATCTACTTTGTTCCACAGAGTTATGCATCAAATTCACTCTTCTAGTTTCCTGCATCTTTAGCACAGCTTCATGACACTGTTTAATATTATGTAGAATGAGACCCTTCCATTACTTTAGTCTTTAAAAAATTTCTAGCTATTCAAGTTACGACTTTACTTTCTGATGAATTTCAGGGTTATTTAGACAAGTTTTTAAAATCTCACAGGAGTATTAATTGTACGATATATTAATCAGGGGAAAATTGGCTAGCCTAGCCATATTCAATCTATCCATTCAGTTACATGGTCTTTTAGTTTATTCACATCTTCTAGGTCCTTTTGAGAATCACTTTGCTTTTTTCTGCATTTTCTATGTCTCAAATTCACTAGTCAAGTTTTAACTGCCGAATTGAAGCAATAATGTGAGGAAGGAAATGCTCCTGCAAAATAGTCTTTTAACTACATCAATGTGAGCCCCAGATAAGGAGAGAAATGACCCAATGCTCTTGTCAACGGAA
Organism: Pongo pygmaeus; assembly: GCF_028885625.2. Taxonomy (NCBI): domain Eukaryota; kingdom Metazoa; phylum Chordata; class Mammalia; order Primates; family Hominidae; genus Pongo; species Pongo pygmaeus. The sequence goes on along the minus strand of NC_072379.2, from coordinate 50,488,140 downwards.
AGGCCATTTGCATCAACAAAAACCATTTAAAAGGGCATTGTGACCAAGTGCGGTGAGCAGGCTTCTGGGAGCCAGACAGGCTAGGGCTCAGTTCCCAAGTCCCCCATTCACCGGAGCTGGGATTAACTCCTGTGGGCCTCGGCACCACCACTGTGAAATGAAGGTGGCCACTGCAGAACTGAGAGCAGAGCTCATGTGTGTGAAGTATCCAGGATAGCACCTGACATGCTTAAGTGCTCAATAAGTCGTTAAATGTATGTACATTTCAAACACTGAAAGAGATTAATAAAAATTGATCATACACTAAGCCACAAAGAAATTCTTAATTAATTTCAAAGAAATTATTTTGGCAACACTCTCTGACCACAATGAGATACTACTAGAAGTTAATGATAAAAGTTTGAACAAACAAAAAATCCAAGTGCTTAGAAGTCTTAGAGAAAACAATACATTGCCTACATTTTTTTAATAACACATATACCATATCATTCACCCATTTAAAGTGAATCATTTAATGGCTTTTAGAATATTCAGGGAGGCGGGCAACCATCACCACAATCAGTTTTAGAGCATTTTCATCATCCCAGATGAAACGTGGTACCTGTCAGCAGTCAGTTCCTTCCCCATCCACACCCACCTCTGGCCCTAGGCAACCATAGACGTACTTTCTGTCTCTATGAATTTGACTGTTCTGGACATTTCATACAAATGCAATCAGAATTTATGATGCTTAGTGTCTGGCTTCTTTCACTTCGCATGTTTTCAAGCTTTGTCCATGTTGTAGCATATATCGGTCTTTCAGTCATTTGGATTGCTGAATTAAGATTCCATTGTTTGGATATGTCACAATGTATTTACCCATTCATGAAACGATGGACATTTGGGTTGTTTCCACTTTTTGGTTTTTTTGAATAATGTGCTATGAACATTTGTGGACAAGCTTTTTTGTGGACATATGTTTCAGTCCAGTTAAATTGTAACTCTAGCTGGGTGAGGTGGCTCACACCTGTAATCCCAGCACTTTGGGAGGCCGAGGCAGGTAGATTGTTTGAGCTCAGGAGTTCCAGACCAGCCTGCGCAATAAAGTGAGACTCTGTCTCTCAAAAAAATACAAAAATTAGCTGGATGTGGTGACACCTATAGTCCTAGCTACTCTAGAAATAGCTACTCTAGAAAATATTTGCAAATTACATATCCGATAAGGTGTATCTGATAAAGCTTTTTCTTTCCATTGCAAGGATAATGGTGAGGTGGGAGGCTGAGGTGGGAAGATTGCTTGAGTATGGGAGGCAGAGGTTGCAATGAGCTCAGATCGTGCCACTGTGCTCCAGCCTAGGTGACAGCCAGGCCTTGTGCCAAAAAAAAAAAAAAAAAAAAAATTGTAACTCTGTGCTTAACCTTTTCCATTAGCAGTTTCTACCAGCAAAATAAATCTTTTCCACCACCACCAAAGATTTTTCCACATCTTTGTCAACACTTGTTCTTGCTGTCTTTTTAAATTTTAGCCACTCTGTTAGGTGTGATGTGGTATCTCATTGTGGTTTTGATTTTCATGTCCCTGATGGCAAATGGTGCTGAGCATAGTTTCATATGCTTATTGGCTGTATGTTTTTCTACCTTGGGGAAATGTCGATTCAGACCCTTTGCTAACTGTTTTAATTGGGTCATTTTTTAAATAAAATTATTAAGTTGTAAGCGTTTATCAGATATGCCTTATCAGAAATGTAATTTGCAAATATTTTCTCCCATTTTATGGGTTGTCTTTTTACTTTCTTATGGTGTCCTGTGAAGGACACATACACATGTGCCCTCTCTCTCTCTCTCAAAACTTTTGGACCAAAGAGGGAAGTAAAACTGTGATTTATTAAGCAGCCCCTTGAGGGGTAACAGCACATTTTTGACCACTTTGTATGTTGGTGCCAACCTGGGGTGCCCCAGGTAGGTGCTCCCTGGGGTGTCTGCTTCAGGGCTGCTGCGAGGGTGCAGGGCAGGGCTCCTCCAGCTGGGAAACCATGGAATAGTTGGCAGCTGCTTTGTACGTCTTGAGAGACAAAAGAGAGAAAGCTCAAAATCAAGAGCAGACGCTGGGTTTGCACTGAAAAGAAATATATCATTTCCTTGAAGAGAAAAATACAAGATGTGAAAAATGGAAGCAAAGAAAGAAGAGATATGAAGGGAAGAGAGATTAGAACACCAGCTTCTGTAGATCATTTCATGTCCCAATTATCCCCAACTTCTTCCACCTTCTGGGATCACCAGCTGTTTTAACACCCAAAATAACTCTCACTCTTTTCCCACATAAATGTGTTAAGTCCAGGGCTGTCCCTACTCTGTCTGAGGAGTTCTGGGGCAGAAGGCAAATTGGGGACTCTCTCCCCGAAACCTGTCCCCAGCCCCTCCGTGACCATCTTTGGGCACATTCTTGCCCCCTCTCCATGTTTCTGTAGCCCCTGGCTTGCTCCAGAACATTCCTCCAGCCCTCCCTCGAGTGTGTTCTCCAGGCAGGCACACCACAGGCATTACTGAAGGTTTGGAGGTGTTGGAGGGGGGTTCAGGAACTTCAGTATTTGACATTGCGTCCTTGAGCTCACCTCCCATCCACAGCACGGAGGGTCTCCCGCCACTTCTCCTTCAACCCAGGCCAGCTGCCTCGGTGCTGCTCCCTCTTCCTCCCAAGACCTTTATTCCCTACCCACAGAAACCCCAGCTTCCCCAGTCCCCAGGCCACCTACTCACCCCCTCTGCAGCACAACTCCTCAGAAAATGGATGTTGTCTTCCTTTGCCCCAGCCTCCTCATTCAAACTCTGTCCTGGGCCTCAACTTCCACAACTGAAAAGGCAGCTAATATCTTTTTATCAAGCAAAGACCTACCGGAAGTTGCCATCTTTGGCAACACACACACACACGCATACCCCGGCCAAACCTTCAAAGTTACTGCTTCTTTAACTGTTTAAAGTGGTGTCGAAGATAGTTTTGGTCAGAGCCTCAGGCCAGAGCACCTGGGCTTTCTCCTCTGAACAAGTTTCTGTCAGTAAAAGTGAAAGAAGAAAGTGTCTGAAATCCCAGCTACTCAGGAGGCTGAGGCAGAAGAATTGCTTGAACCCGGGAGGCGGAGGTTGCAGTGAGCCGAGATCGTGCCATTGCACTCCAGCCTGGGCGACAGAGCAAGACTCTGTCTCAAAAAAACAAACAAGCAAAAAAAGAAAGTGAATTGGCCACCTTTTCGAGCAACCCCGTGGGCCAGGGCTTTTTCCTTCCATTGCAAGGGAAATGGCGAACTTGGCGGGCGGGGTTGGAGGCGGTGGTCCAGATATGTGACGAATGCCTCGAAAAGAAGTGAACATTGCCTCATTCTTCCTTCTGGAGTGTTGTCCGTAAGAGTTTCCAAGGCCGTTAGTAGCTGCAGAACCCCTTTTGAAATAAAATCTTATACAAGCCCCAGTATACAAAGACAGGTAAAAAGGGAGCTAGATTGGTTTGGGTGACTTTGAGAAACCTTAGCTGATGGATTTTATAATGTTGTTAAAATGCCCAATGAAGAGAGAAAGGTATGTGAAGTCATCTTCCAAAGCCCATGGTGAAATGTGAGACAAAGTATCCACTCTAAAAAAATAGCAATCAGGCTGGGTGCAGCATTTCTGTTGGGAGACATTTCTGGAGGCCAAGGCGGGGTGATCACTTGAAGCCAGGAGTTCAAGCCCAGCCTAGCCAACATGGTGAAACCCTGTCTCTACTACAAATACAAAAATTAGCCAGGCACAGTGGCGCACGCCTGTAGTCCCAGCTACTCAGGAGGCTGAGGCGGGAGAATGGCTTGGACTCATGAGGTGGAGGTTGCAGTGAGTGGAGATTATGCCACTGCACTCCAGCCGGGTGACAGAGCAAGACTCTGTCTCAAAAAAAAAAAAAAAAAAAAATAGCAATCAGATGGCACTGAGTTCTTTTATTGATTTTCCAGAAAGCTCTCTTCAAAGCCTACACATTTTCATCTTTGGGTTCAGTTTTCTTGAGGGTGAAACTAGTGCCTAATTAAGTCTTATTTTTGTGTCTGATTATCTTTAACACCCTTGAAAAGTGTTTGCCAGTTTCCTAGAAAAAATTGATGACTTGCTCCTCCGCTGGTTCTGCTGATTTGCTGTTTTGGAAGAGACGTTTTTCTCGTTCTTCTTTTCATTGGTATCAAGGGAGATGGAAACAGTGAGGGCTTTAACCTCTTCTCCTCTTTGCCAGGCTAGGAAGACCCAGTTGAGGGAGCAGACACTAGAGCAGCCTGGAAGGGGGTACCTGCCTACGAAGCCCCTAGGAGCATGAGGTGTTTCCTCCCACAGCTTCCTGTCCTGCCCAGGGCCAAGAGGACAAGACTGGAAAAAGGACAACCAGCAATGCTGAGGGACTGTGGCTCAAGGCACTGATGTCATTGTCTTGGGTTGCAGGTAAGTGAAACCTACCTCAAATGAGCTTCAGCCACAATGGACCTTTATTGGAAAGTCGTCTCAGAGAGACCCAGGGATACAGGCTTGATTGCCCCACGTCTCATTTCTCTGTTCTTCTCATTCTCCCTCTCTACAGATAGACTCACTGCTTTGTCCTACATGAGGACAAACCCAGCTGCTTCATAGCCTCTGGGTTTATGTATCTGCTCAAGCTAACCAGCCTGACCTGAGACCAATGCATTAGTCACAATTCCAAGCTCCAAGGAGAATGAATCTGATTGCCTTCATCAGGTTACCTACTGGTGGGGAGGTCATTGTCATGTAATAGAAAGGCAGCTCCCAGGAGATTATTGAGGGCTGAAAATACACCCCTAAAGTTATCTATTATCAGATTGAGCATGTCCCTCCAAAATTCTGTGCCTTCGTACAGTAGCTCCCTCTGTTGTGACAGCAGTGTGACTGTGATGATGGGAGTGGCTCAGACAACAAGAAAAGGTTTTAAGTATTTCCCCAGCCACCAGCATTAGACAATTGGTTCAACCCACCAGTTGAAATATCTGGTATGTGTCAGATACCCTCTGAGGCTCTGAAGAGGTGGGTGTAACCCAGATACATTTTGGGGCCCCATGTGGCTTAGTTTAGGTATGGAGACACATTTAAAAACACACGGTCTCAAAATAATTAAGCTTAATTAAAACTAAATTATAATTTTTCTTTGGCATACTTTTTCTTTTTTTGAAGCAGTCTCACTCTGTCACCTAGGCTGGAGTGCAGTGGAGCAATTGCAGCTCACTGCAGCCTCAACTTCCTGGGCTCAAGCAATCCTCCCACTTCAGCCTCATGAGTAGCTTGGACTACAGGTATGTGCCACCTAATTTTTACATTTTTTTGTAGAGACGGGGTCTTATTATGTTGCCCAGGCTGGTCTCCAGTTACTGGTCTCAAGTGATCCTCCTGCCTCAGCCTCCCAAAGTGCTGGGACTACAGGCAAGAGCCACCATGCCCAGCCGTCTTGCATCTTTTAAAGACTATTAATGGGGAACAAATTCATAACCCCTCAAACCTTTCCAACCTCTCTTTTGTCTCTTTTCAGCAGATAGCAGATGCCCCAGAACATCCTACTTGCCCAATTCCCTCGAAACACTTCCTGATGCCTGGCCTGCTTGGCTTCCCTACCATCTTCCTCCTCTGCTTTTCCCAGGATCTGTCATCTTTCCGCCTGTAGCTTAACTTAGCCTCTCTGGCTGTATCTTATTCTTTTTCCTCCTGCAGCTCAGGTTCTGTTTCCCTCTACCTAGGTTTCCACAGACATTTTCTATCTTGCCCAGTACAGACTAAACTCTTTTTTAGAGGGTAGGAAAGAGGGAAAATCTGAGTAGACAAAGGGAAAATTACGTTGAGCTGGTTGGGGGTAAGAGGAGGGAGAGAACACTCACATGTGGACAAATCATGTGTCCCTCATACAGAGATGAATGAGGCCAAGTACTGGCCCACAATGTGCTCCCTATTCAGTAAAGGAGCCTGACACAAGCACAGATCAAAGGCCAGCACACCTCTCCTTGGGGTAGGGGCGTGCATCAGAGAAAGCCACACACCTGTTTGAAGGGTGCATCAAACAGGGTAGGAGTGTTGAGATCAGCAGGAGTGCATCGCATGGCTAAAGCACAATGACTGTTTCTGACTTACAGATGAGGAAAACGAGCTCAAAGGTGATCTACAGCTTCCCCCACTATGGTCTCCCAAGTCATAAGTGGTATCAGTAGGACTAGAGCCCTTCTCTGTCTGACTTTAAGATCAAATTTTTTTTTTCTTTTTGAAATGGAGTTTTGCTCTTGTCCAGGCCCAGGCTGGAGTGCAGTGGCACAATCTTGGCTCACTGCATCCACCTCCCCAGTTCAAGTGATTCTCATGCCTCAATCTCCTGAATAGCTGGGACCACAGGCATGCGCCCCCATGCCTGGCTAATTTTTTTTGTATTTTTAGTAGAGACAGAGTTTCACCATGTTGGCCAGGCTGGTCTTGAACTCCTGGCCTCAGGTGTTCCACCCGCCTTGGCCTCCCAAAGTGCTGGGATTACAGGTGTGAGCCACCACACCCAGCTGAGAACCAAACTTTTAATCACTGCACCATAGCACTGTCCTCACTGAGACCTCCCTTTCTCCAAATTTTACCACTTGTTTGGATGTTGGTTCTCAGACCACAGAACCCACTAAACCTCTCAATGGTGTGTGGTGAAAAATGATTGGACAGTTGGGCACAGTGGCTCACCCCTGTAATTCCAGCTACTCGGGAGGCCAAGGTGGGAGGATCACTGAGCCCGAGGGTTCAAGGCTGCAGAGTGAGCTATGATGTGCAGCTGCACTGCAGCTTGGGCAACAGAGCAAGATCCTGTCTTCAAAAAAAGAAAGAGAAAAATGACTGGACTCCTCATCCCATTATAATGTTATTTTCCATCTCACAAATATGGAAGTGACAAAATACACAAAGAAGTTATCTTTCTTTCCCAAGGAACTAAACTAGGATTGGAAAGAAATTTATGGTGTCTTGCAAAGGAAGCCCTGCTCTCTCCTCACAGGCGATCGTCAGCCCTGTTGCCCACGTGCTGTTCTGCCCACTGTTTGGAGACTTTCCACCCTTGTGACTGCCTAGAGAGAGCCCTTCTCTGAGCTGAGCTGCTGAACATTCTGGAAGACGTGTGCTCTGATGAGTGGAGAAAGTGGAGTAGGGCAAATTGCATTCTAGGTGGAGCTGTCAAAAAGCATCCATCCATTCATATGTTTATTCGTGGTCCCTTTGGGGTCTCAGATTTTTCAGATCAGCTGCTTGGCAGCTTGCACTTTGATGTTGCAGTGGAGGCTCTGTTCAGGCTTCTGCCCCACAAATAAAATCAGAGCTTCATTCCCCGCCAGTGCATTGACTGGGGCATCATCCAGGTCCCTGGGGCAGGAATGTTATTAGACACTCAATAAATATTTGTTGAATCTTGAATGAATTTACCTCCTGAAACCTGCTCAGAGACAGTGAATGGACAGAGGAACGTGAAAAACACAATGCCCTTCTCTTCTCCCAGGAGATTGATTTGGTTATTATGTTAGAAATAGACATGCAAATTAGCATATGCTCAGCACTGAATAGAAATTCATCCCTTAACCTAAATAAAATTTAACAAACTCCATAACTCTTCTTGCTATTCTTGGATTAGGTTTCTGGGATTTTAAAATAATGCACCTATAAAATTGAAAGCCAGAAAAACTCCAAAGTGATCTAAGATCCATCTAAACAAGGAGCAGATACAGCCTTGACCCTCAAGGGCTGTGAGTGAGGATCACAAAGCCAGGCTGGAGATAAGAAATGTGAAATATTCCCATAGAGACTGTCACAAAGTCCCATGGCAGTTCAGAGGAATGAGATCACTTTGGCCAGTGGTAGTAAGTGAAGTATTTGTGCAAAGGGTGGGCATTCATTCATTCTTTTTCTTTCTAGAAATATTTCTGGCCTGGTGTGGTGGTGCACACCTGTAGTCTCAGCTACTCAGGAGGCTGAGGCAGGAGGATCGCTTGAGCCCAGGAGGTCAAGGCTGCAGTGGGCTGTGATTGTGCCACTGCACTCCAGCCTGGGCCACAGAGTAAGACCCTGTTGAAAAATAGAAGGAAGGAAGGAAGGAAGAAAGGAAAAAAGAGGAAAGAGAAAGAAGGAAGGAAGGAAAAGAGAGAGAGGAGCGGAAGGAAGGAAGGAAGGAAAAGAAAGATTTCTGGGCACCACCCCAGCTAGGCATTGCACATAGTGGGAAGAGTAATATACAGTTCTTGCCTCTAGGGAGCCCACAGTATTGGAAGGGCGAGGAAGTTGGCCAGTACCTATGGTACTAGTTGATGCTGTTGTGTGTAACATGCAGTGGGCACATAGTGAGGGTATAAGGGAAGCCGATTGAGTTAGCTAGACCATAGGGGAGGCTTCCTGGAGGAAGTGTCTCTGGAACTCAGTCTTGAAGAATGAGGCAAAGACAATGAAGGATAATTCCAGGCAGAAAGAACAGCATCAAGGGGCATGAACTTCGGGGAGCAGAAACGTTTGACTTTGCTGCAGTGAAAGTTTCTGATGGGGAAGAGCTCTGAGTTGGGACCAAGAGCAGGGAGTGTAGGTCACAAGGGCTTTGTAAGGCTTTGCTGGAGGATCCACTTCAGACAGAGGTAAGGGCAAGGGGTCCTGTGAAGACACCTGATGTGAGGGGAAGCCTGAAGCACTACTTGGTTTGGGAGAGGAAAGAAATGAGATAGACAAAGAGAACTGTGGGTATTCTGGGTGTCGGCAAGAGGCTGAGGGAGGAATTTCCCGTGTGTGTGTGGCACATACATAGGCTGTGGCAGCTGGAAGTGGTAGCAACTAATGCTGGATGCCAAGGGATGTGAAGAGCTGAGATGTTCCCTCCTTGTAAGCTAATGAGTTGGCCTGCCTCGGTGCATGGGACTGCGAGATGAGAGACTCCTGGGTCAGGGACTAATGACGGCCTTACTCACAGCAAGAGCAGAAGCCAGAGTGTCAGCATGATCGCCTCGGCTCCCTGAGCTCCAAGACCATTAGCGGTGATGCAGGCAGGTCTAGATGGGTGCCCACCAGCCCACCACAGTGGGCTACACCTAGGAGAGGACACAGGGCCAGGGGAACCCACTGCCCACAGCAGCCTGCTCATTGTCTGGGGAAGGGACACTGTCTCATCTCCCAAAGGTGCTTGATCCAACCCAACCTTGAGAAATGGCCAGAAAAAGAGAGATCAGAGCTTGACAAGCTGTATGGGAGGGGGACAGACCATGGGAGAAGCGTCTCCCAACATTAGGAAGAAAGTCATCTTAGTCAGTTTGGGCTCTGTCACAAATTCCCCTAGACTGGGTGGCTTAAACAACAATTTAATTGTCACAGTTTTGGAAGCTGGACAATTTAAGATGAGGATGCAATTCTAAAACCTTCTATATCCTGGCCGGGAGCAGTCGTTCGCACCTGTAATCCTAGCACTTTGGGAGGCCGAGACAAGTGAATCGCTTGAAGCCAGGAGTTTGAGACCAGCCTGGCCCACATAGTAAAACCCTGTCTCTACCAAAATTGGGAGGCTGAGGCACAAGAATCGCTTGAACCCGAGAGGCAGAGGTTGCAGTGAGCCGAGTTGGTACCACTGCACTCCAGCCTGGGTGCCAAGGCGAGACTCTGTCTCAAATAACAACAACAAGAACAAAACAAGCCTTCTATGTCTAGTTTCCATGTGGCTGTTCCCGCCAAGTTCTGCCTCTGCCTACCCTCCTTGGGGTAAACCTCCACCCGGACAGTGTGCTGGGCCAGGGCACCCACCCTCCAGGAGCTAGGAGTGTGGGCTCAGGGCGCTCAGGGCTGCCCTCCCCTGCAGAATCGTCATCAGCCCAGCAGGAATTGGCTCACCCAGGCACACCCACCACATTCTCCAAAACCCAGAGCTAATGACTGACTGGCACAGGGTACAAAAGCCTGGCCCCTTTGTCTTCTGGTAAAGCTGACACGGTGCTGCGGTTCCTGCTCTGGAGCTCTGTAGGAAGGCTGAAGCTTGGCTCCAGCTGAGACTGCATCCCCTGCCTTCTCCTTCCTCCCTCACTCCCCTGGGCTTGAGAGGACCCCTTCAATAAATCAAGCGCACTGAATGCCTGCCTTGGGCTCTTAGGAGTTTCTTGGGACTTGGCCCAGAGTTGACAATCACTGAGTTCTTGATCCAGGTTTCCCCTCAGACACTGTGTGTCTTGGGCTCCATGCTTTTGCTCTGGCCAGGCCCCCAGATTCCTGGGATAGGAGTAGGACCCAGGTTCCTGGAATGAGACAGTTTAGGCAACGCTCAAACCGTGAAGCCCACTAAGCCCTCACCTGACTCCCCCAGGCAGGTGTTTGTAGCTCACTGTCACCTGTCCTATCCTGTGAAGTGACTGCTCTGGGATTGACTTACTGCTCCTCTCTCTCATTTGGCCTTGAGTGCCCGAGCGGCAAAACTGCAGCAGAGTGGCTCCTGTGTCCTCAGCACTCAACATGGACCCTGTTGTTGGTGTTCAAGAAACATTTGAGGAGCTGCACTTACTTGGAATGAGAAAAAGTTAGACCCATGACCTCCAGGTAAAGCAGACAGCAAATGGCATAAGTGAAGGGCCCTGCAGCAGCCACAGACACAGGCCTGTGGAGATAGAGGATCCCAGACGGAAGAGCTGCCACTTACTGGGCACCGCCATGTGCCAAACCCAACACCGTGTGCATTCCGTAGACTCTCGTTGAATCCCTAAATCCTTCCGTGGTATGGATTATTATCTCCATTTTACTAATGAGGCCATTAAAGCTCAGAAGATTAAGTAACATGACCAGTATAAAGTACAAGAAAATGACAGATTCAGATTTTTTTTTTTTTTTTTTTGAGACAGGGTCTCTCTCTCTCTCTTTCTCTCTCTGTTGCCCAGGCTGGAGTGCACAGATCCAGTCACAGCTCACTGCAGCCTCAACCTCTAGGTTCAAGCAATCCACCCCCACTCAGCCTCCCACATAGCTGGGACCATAGGTGTGCACCACCATGCCCAGCTCCTTTTCTTTTTTTTTCTTTGGTAGAGACGGGGGTCTCACTATGTTGCTTGGCTGATCTTGAACTCCTGGACTCAAGCAATCCTCCCACCTCGGCCTCCCAAAGTGCTGGGATTATGGACATGAGCCACTGCAGATTCAGATTTTGAGCACTTGTCTGGCAGATTTCAAAGCCTGTTTTCTTTCCACAATCATATCCTGAAGAGTTTGTCATTGCTTTTCCAGGAATCCGATCCCTACTGGACAGGCTGGGAAGGTCTGGGCTGCTAGCGGTGTTGCAGATGGATTCCCAGGCAGCTGATGGAGGTGTGGAATGAAGAGCGTGAGAGATAACAAAAGCAGGCATGGCAGTGCTATCCAGCAGAGCCATGTGACAGAGGCAGGGATGCTGCAGTGGGTTGTCCAGCAAATAGAGATGCCAGGCCTGAGGCTTGATTCTCTCAGACCTTCTGCCTCTGGCAGCAAGACTGCTGGACCCAGAGCTGTGTGACCTTCACCAGGTTCCATTTCTCATCAATGGGGGAGCAGGGTGACTGCACCCAAGGACTGTCAAGGTTTTCTTCAGCTCTGAAAGTCCCCAGTTCTCAACCAGTGAAAGGTCTGACGTTTCCCATCCCTCTTTGCAAATCCTGGGCTGACGACCAGGGATCCAAGTCCCTCAGCCCAGCCAAGGCGACAGAAAGCCTGACTTTCCCAGCCCTGAAAAGAGTTGACGGGCTGTTCTCTGGGCTCCCCTCGGCAGCAGCATTGACAAGGGCTGGGAGAGGGAGACTGGCACAGGAGCCTTCTCAAGTTGCTCCACAAAGGGCCTCTTTTTCCCAGGCACAGTGACAAATACTGCCGCTCCCTCTGGCTATAAAGGCCGGGGGTGCGGACAAGGTTCCCATGTCTGAACTCTTAAGAAAGTTGCAAGCAAAGAAAAAAATGTGTACGGGCTTTTGGCTGTGCTTTTTGACTTGATGCCAGATAGCCGGTGGGTTCAAAATTACATCACTATTGACTATCTGAGTTGTTTCTCTGTTTGACCTTCTTGGAAGAATGGTTACCTTGGCAACAGATGGTTATCAGTTCCTCAGCAATTTGTGCCAAGGAACAGTTTCCTGCATGCTGAAAACCAGTGGCTTAAAAGCTGTATCTGGCCGGCCTCACCCTCCCAGGTCTCTGAGTGGATTGTGCATTAGGGACAGCCCTTGACTTACAATGTTTCCACAGATGATTTTTCAGCTTTACGGTCGTGCAAAAGCAGTACATGCTCAGTAGAAATCGTACTTCGAGTATCCGTACAACCATTCTGTTTTTCACTTTCGGTACAGCATTGAAGTTACATAAGCTATTCAATATTTTATTATAGGCCAAGTGCAGTGACTCACGGCTGTAATCCCAGCACTTCGGAAGGCAGAGGCAGGTAGATCACTTGAGGTCAGGAGTTTGAGACCAGCCTGGCCAATATGGTGAAACTTCATCTCTACTAAAAGTACAAAAATTAGCTGGGCATGGTGGCACATGACTGTAATCCCAGCTACTCAGGAGGCTGAAGGAGGAGAATTGCTTGAACTCAGGAGGCGGTAGTTGAAGTGAGCTGAGATTGCGCCATTGCACTCCAGCCTGGGCAACAGAGTGAGACTCCATCTAAAAAAAAAAAAAAAAAAAGAAAAAAATTACTTTATTTTAAAAAGGGCTTTGTGTTAGATAATTTTGCCGAACCGTAGGCAAATGTTTTCTGAGAACGTTTAAGGTAAACTAGGCTAAGCCATGATGTTCGGTAGGTTAGACGGATTAAATGCATTTTTGACTCATCATTTTTATAACTCATGGTGCATTTATTGGGATGTAACCCTGTCATAAACTGAGGAGTATTTGTATTTAGAAATAGAGCTGAGTTTGACAGCCAACTTTGTCTGTTAGGCAGCGGGTGCCAGGCCAGTGGTGCTGGGATTTCTAGTGTCCCCTGCCTCCAGCAGTGGACCCGGCTGAGCCTCTGGGATGCTCTGCCCCTGGCACCAAAAGCTGCTTGGTGCCTCAGGAGAATCTGATAGGAGACATCCACGGCTGCTGAAGTGGCTGGGGTGTCAGAGGCGTTTGAACTAGAGCAATTCCATCTTGAATAAGGACTAGGTAAAATAAGGCTAAGACCTTCTGGGCTGCGTTCCCAGACAGTTAAGGCATTCTAAGTCACAGCGTGAGACAGGAGGTCGGCACAAGGTCCAGGTCATAAAGACCTTGCTGATAAAACAGGTTGCAGTAAAGAAGCTGGCTAAAGCCCACCAAAACCAAGATGGCGATGAGAGTGACCTCTGGTTGTCCTCACTGCTACACTCCCACCAGTGCCATGACAGTTTACAAATGCCATGGCAATGTCAGGAAGTTACCCTATATTGTCTAAAAAGGGGAGACATGAATAATCCACCCCTTGTTTAGCATATTGTCAAGAAATAACCATAAAAATGGGCAACCAGTAGCCCCTAGGGCTGCTCTGTGTATGGAGTAGCCATTCTTTTATTCCTTTACTTACTTAATAAACTTGCTTTCACTTTATGGACTTGCCTCAAGTTCTTTGTTGTGCGAGATCCAAGAACCCTCTCTTGACCGGGTGTGGTGGCTCATACCTGTAATCCCAGCACTCTGGGAGGCTGAGGTGGGTGGATCACGAGTTCAGGAGATTGAGACCATCCTGGCTAACACAGTGAAACCCTGTCTGTACTAAAAAATACAAAAAATTAGCCGGGCGTGGTGGTGGGCACCTGTAGTCCCAGCTACTCAGGAGGCTGAGGCAGGAGAATGGCGTGAACCCGGGAGGCAGAGCTTGCAGTAGATCGTGCCACTGCGTTCTAGCACTCCAGCCTGGGCAACAGAGCGAGACTCCGTCTCAAAAAAAAAAAAAAAAAAAAAAACACTCTCTTGGGTCTGGATTGGGACTCCTTTCCAGTGACAGGGATGTTCCTTTCCTGACATGTCCGCTCTTCCCTGCTTCCTGCTGCACCGCCTCCTGACTCACCGGATGTTGCACACTGTTCTCTGTGCTTCTTTCGCCAAATGGAGATCCACTCATCCCAGCATTATTTCTTAAAAATTCCATCTTTACCTCAGTGATTTGAGAGATAATCCATCCTCTTTTGAGGAATAAAACAACAATACTGTTAACTGCTAACATTCTTTCCAGCATTTATTGTGCTGAGTGAATTAAAAGCATTGTCTCATTAAATCTTCACAATTCATATTAGTAACCCCATTTTACAGATGAATAAGCTGAACCTGGACAAGGTAAGTAACGAACCCAATGTGACAGGTCTAATGAGATTAAAATACAGAGCTGTCTAACTCTTTAGAGATAAGAGCCTATCCTGGGAGATAAGCTGTTCTAATCTTAACTTCAATGTGTCTGTATTAAAACTCTTTATTGGCTATGTTGAACTCACAACTTTAACTGAGGCCGAGTGAATTCTGGCTAAGGTCACACACCGTTGGTCACATGGATTGGAGTGTTTTTGATTGACTCCTCATTCTGAGATGAGAAGAACAGCTCCTCCTTTAGAATAGTGGGCTGTGAACCTCTCAAAGCAGGGCCTGCCTCTCAGCATCTCTATCCTAGGAGGGTGAACTAGACAAAAAACAAGTGATAAAGCATCATGTGTGAAGGTGCTATAATGAAAATGAAATTGAGTGCTATGACGGAGAGTGGCCAGGTGGTCCCTTTAGATGGATGGTCAAGGAAGATTTCTCTGAGAAATCTGCATTTAAGCTCAGACCTGAATGACAGGAAGCAGCTTGTCATGACAATAGGCCATGGACGTATGTTTTAAAATGTACAGGGGATTGGTTTTTATCAGGCAAAGAAAGGTGATTGACACTGAGATAATTGCCTTGGAAAAGAGTTTATTACTCGGTGTTCCCAAAAGGAGGGGGCATGCCCTGCCACACAGGGCCACATGGGCAGCACTGGGGTCGGTCAGGAAGCACAAGGAGCGCAGGAGAGTGCAGGCCGAAGCCTTGATTGGGATTTTTGTGGGAAGGATTTTTGATAAAAGTAGGTTGGTATGCTAACAGAGTTTAGGACTAGATAATTTGAATAATTTCAGCAGGCTCTGGGCTACAGGGATGGTCCCTAGTTATCCAGTACCTGACTCCCAGGGCAATTTAGGGCAGGGGGAATATTGGCTTGGTCTGTGAGAATTTGACAAAGAGGGTAGTTCCGAGGTATGGGCTCTGGATTGGTTGGTTTGCATATCAACTACATGCTTTAAGGAAAGTTGCTTGCTATCTCTAGGTATTAGCTCACCTTGCAAGGGGCAGTTCCTCCTGGGTCTGCAAGGCCCCCAGATGTCAAAGTTTTATAAAATATTGAAAATAAAAAAACATGATTAATACAGTATACATGGAGGAAAAGTATCCCAGGCAGAGGAAAAAGTAAATTCCAAGGCCCTGAGTCAGGACTGAGTTTGATGCACTGGAAGAATAAAATGAAGGGGAGTGTGGCTGGAGCAGAAAGGACAGGCTTAATGATGGAAAATCAGGGTACCAAGCAGAGTCCAAATCATGTAGGGCATTGTGGGCCAGTATATAAAGTTTCTCGTGCAATGGGAAACCTTTGGGTGGTTAAAACAGGAATGGCATCAGTTTTGTATTCTGTGAATACCACTGTGGAAGGTCTCTAGAGAATGGACTGTGCTGGAGCTGGAGTCAGGGAGGCCAGTGAAGAGCCTTTGCAATAGTCCAGGGCAGTGATGGGAGGGCCTGGATTAGGGTGCTAGCAGTGGAGATGAAAAACATGTTTTGAGATTGAGTCAATAGGAATCCTGAAATGCTTAGGTGTAAGGAGTGAGGGAAGGTTAGTGGGTAGAGAATGGTGCCATGGTGCCACATGGGATGGGCTGGAGAAGTGTGTGTAGGGAGGGTGGGAAAATCAATAGTTCAGTTTGGACAAGTTAAATTGGATATGCCTAATGGATATCAAGGTGGAAAAGTGAGTAGATAGACATGAATTTAAGCTGAGCTGGAGATACAAATGTGAAAGTCACTGTCAAGCTGATGGTATTTAAAGGTATAGATTGGCCGGACACAATGGTTCACGCCTGTAATGCCAGCCTTTGGGAGGCCAAAGTGGGCAGACCACCCAAGGTCAGGAGTTCGAGACCAGCCTGGCCAACATGGCAAAACCCCGTCTCTACTAAAATTACAAAAAAAAATTAGCTGGGCATGGTGGTGGGCACCTGTAGTCCTAGCTACTTGGGAGGCTGAGGCAGGAGAATCACTTGAACCTGGGAAGCGGAGGTTGCAGTGAGTCGAGATTGCACCACTGCACTCCAGCCTGGGTGACAGAGCAAGACTCTGTCTCAGAAAAAAAAAAAAAAGAAAAGGCATAGATTGAATGAGATTATCCAATAAAGCATGTAGATAAATGACAGAGCTGAGGAACTGAGCCCTGAAGAGGAAATAAACCTTTAGGAACTCAAATAGAAGATGATTGAGCAAATGGGATGGAGAAGGAGGATCTAGTGAAGGAGCAGCGAGACCAGGCAGTGGAGTCAGGGACGTTTCAAGGAGAGGGCAGTGTTGACTATCACTGAGAGGTCGCAGAGAAGGACCTTTCAGTAGCAAATGGATTTGCCAGCCATCGGTGATCTTGGCAGGAGCTGTTTTGGGGACAAGTGGGAACGGAAACCCAACTGGACTGGGCTGAGGAGAGAATGGAAAGGAGAAATGAGGACTAACTATAGTCAATTCTTTTAAGAAATTATGCTGTGAAGGGGAGCTGAGAACTTGGGGGAAGAAATTAAGGGGGTTTGTGAGCAGCAAGAACAAGTTTATCCAAACATTAGAGATACTAGTTTGCCTGGTGTGCCTGGAATGGTCCAGTGGAAAGGGGCAGTTGCAGGAGGGAAGTCCTGAGATGGTGAGGAGTGATGGACTCCAGGGTGGATGCAGCACAGCCAGCTGAAGGAGGCAAGGCACAGAGTGTGGTCCAGCTGCAGGAAGTGGGGCCTATTGGGAGACAGGACATGAGGGAGTCCCTGTCTGAGCACTTCTGTGTGCTCTGAGAGGCATGGAGAGAGATTGGCAACGACATGAAGAGAGGGACGCAGGTGGCTTCATGGGAGAAGTAGGGCTTGGTGTGGGGAAATGGGAGGCAGCTGTGCCGGTGACAGAAAGAGACTGGGGTGAGCTTCGAGGAGGTGGCCTGACCAGAGGACAGGCTCCATGTAGGAGGGTACTAGGAAATCAGTGTGAAGATGCAGGGGTCCCAAAATGCAAGCAGAGGCAGGCTGATGCATTTGGAGAAAGGAGGTGATCACTGTTAACTTTGGGCTGGAAATGGCTGGGCACAGGTGAGCTGTCAGGGGAATAACGGAGCCAGGCTTCAGAATGAGGAAGAGGAAAGGAGGAGTCACTGCAAAAACATCTACAGGATTAGCAAATTGAAGGGGACCTCTCTTCCACCCCTCATGGCCCCAGAGGCTCAGGCCTAACACCAAGTACACTCCGTCTCCAAGTTCAACCCTGCCTCCCTCACAATCTCTGTCTCATAGTCAGCGCCCAGAAGCACCTACCTCTGGCTGTCATCATCCACTCCACTGCCAAGATGGGCTTCCTCCAGCCTGGGCAGCACAGTGAAACCTCATCTCTACAAAAAATAAAAAATTAGCTGGGCATGGTGGTGCTTGCCCCTGGTCCCAGCTACTCAAGGGGCTGAGGCGGGAGGATCACTTGAGCCAGGGAGGTTGAGGCTGCAGTAGGCCCTGATCACATCACTGCACTCGAGCCTGGGCCACAGAGCAAGACCTCATCTCAAAAAAAAAAAAAAAAAAAAAAAAAAAAAAAAAAAAAAGATGGGCTTCCTAAAGTCCAAACCTGGTTCTGACATGCCTGAGTATGACAATGACTGTCTCTTGTGCTTGCTTTTCTCTACCTCCTCACATCTTACAGGATTTCTTAAGAAACATTGGCAGCTCTATCTAAAAACAAAACAGGCTGGGCATGGTGGCTTACACCTGTAATCCCAGCACTTTGGGAGGCTGAGGCACAAGAATCACTTGAACCCGGGAGGCGGAGGTTGCAGTGAGTTGAGATTGCACCACTGCACTTCAGCCTGGGAGACAGAACAAGACTCTGTCTCAAAAAACAAAAAACAAAACAAAACAAAACAAAAAAAACAGAAACAAAAAACAAAGCAAATGTCTTAAGAAAAACACAACTTTTTTTTTTTTTTTTTTTTTTTTTTTGTGAGAGGGGGTCTCACTCTGTCACCCAGGCTAGTACTGCAACCTCCACCTTCTGGGCTCAAGTGATCCTTCTACTTCAGCCTCCTGAGAAACTGGGACTACAGACATGCACCACCACACCTTCACTACACCTGATGAAGTTTCATATTTTTTGCAGAGAAGGGGTTTTGCCATGTTGCTCAGGCTGCTTTCGAACTCCTGGCTCAAGCAATCCCTCGCCTAGGCCTCCCAAAGTGCTAGGATCACAGGGGTAAGCCATGGCACTCAGAGAGGATTCATTTTCCAATGCGAAAGTTACACTCCCATTGGGAAGGGCTATTTCTTATGCATGTGACCAAGACCTGCATTGATCTCTGAAGCCCTGTGTGTATCCTAACTGAGCTGAAATACATGGAGGGGTTTCCTCTTGAAAACGCACTATACCATACTCCTAGAGCTTTCAGTTTGGCCAACAATTAATATTTATGCAAATGTATTTAGAACTGCTAATCAGGAGGTTATGGTCACTCATTCATTCATTCATTTGTTCACTCAGCAAATGTTTATTGAGCATCTACTAGGTACTGGTCGCTGCTCCAAACACTGAAATGAGTCAGTGGAAATGGGAAAGGCCTTCCTGTTGGTGGGAGAACAATGAATGAAAATCAGACAAACAAGGCAATTACTTATAAGAGAAATAAACAGGGAAATATGATCATCAATCAGAAGATTGTCAGCAAAGGCCTCTATGTGAAGGAGACATTTGAGCTGACAATGGACAGAGCAGGCTGTGCAAACCTCTGGGGGAAGAGCATTTCTGGCAAAGGAAACAGCAACTGCAAATGGCGTGAGGTAGAAAAGGAATGTGTGGGGTGGTACCGACTGGCTGCTGGATGGAGAATGCAGTTTCAAGCACCTATCAAGCTTGGCAGAAGATAGAGAAAAAAAATCCTGCTACTTCCAGTGAAATAATTTAAATGCAGAGATCCCCACTGAAAAAAGAGCTTCCTCTATACTTTCTTTACTAGAAGGCCAGTACCTTGGACACCAACCTCCAGTGTCAGCTCAGCTCAGCAGTCTAGGGCGTGTGCTAGAGCAGACTCCTGGGGCAGAAACTCTGACCCTAAAGTCATACTAGCTGAGCAACCTTGAGGCAAGTTGCCTATTCTCTCCAAACCTGTTTCCTTAGCTGTAAAATGGGGATAAGAATAATTCCACCACAGAGGATTGAATGAAATTATCCATGTAAGCATTGTAATCACTCAACAAAATGAGCTAATGTTATAATTATTCCATCCAGAGATGGAAAAGTTCTTTCAGCAATGAACCTATTGCACCCGACTTTGTTAAAATAGTTCAGCATTCTGCTCAACTCCTGAGTCAAAAGCATTTTCACATCATCTCCAAATCCTTGAAATAGTTTGGATATTAGAAGTGAACTTTGTTTCTGTTGTGGTAGATTTTACTTTGTCTTTAACTGGTTTGGAAGGAAAAGAGGATTGGGGTCAGGATTTGGTGGGAAGGGAAGCTAGGAGTGGGCAAGAGAGATGGGACAGATATTTATTGATCCCCAATGACCAAGAGTACTGGGAACTCAGAAATGACAAACTACTTCCCATGTGGCCTCAGTCCCACCACTGACTAATAGCACTTCAAAACTTGGAATTTAAAAGACAATGATAAATGACAGTCTGCAAGGACTTTTGACATAAGAACTAATTCTTTGGCAAAGTCTAGATCATCAAAAATGAAGGCAAAACAGGAAACCATGAGTAAATGACCTCTGTGTTTAAACGAGAGAAAATTCTGGCATCCCTGGATTTCCTATTAAGAAATCAGGCCTTTATCCCAAACTGCAATGAAACTTGAGCGAAATGCACTCCGATGGAGAGTGCCATGTGCACAAACTTCTTCACAGCCATAACCTCCTGATCAGCAGTTCTAAATAAATAGTAGCCCAAGCGCATGTTTCTTAACCTTTTCGTGGATGGATTTGCTCTCACTGCCTCAGTTTTTGTATAAAATCAATCAAATCTCTGGGCTTCAAAAAAACCTTTGCCCTTGTTAAATCTCCCAGGCACAGTTATGTAATGAGATGGAGAAATGTCATTCCTCAGGCTCCAAAATATTATATTTTGGAAGAAGAAATTGTTTAATATGCTCCCTTGGGAAGAAGAGTAAGGCCCCAAGGTCATGGCCAAGTACCAAAGACTGTTGCAGTAGTGAAAAGGACAAGGAGAGGCGTCTGTCACTCCTGAGAGAAACAGGGGAGGAGACAGGGAAAGAGAGGGTAGTGGGAGTGGCTTTCACTCTATCACCCCTTGCTAGTCACTAAAGTGGCTAATCTCAGGCCACGCTTGGTGCAAGTGGGTTTCTAATTTTGTAGGGTGGAAACTGGTGAAGGGGCTGAACTTTGCACTGGTGTGATGTGAGTGAAACTAAGAGGCAGGACTTACTGCGGCTGGAGGGGCAGAGAGGCCTTGCTGGAGCCTGCATTATAATTACCTGCAGCCACGTCTGCCATCCCATTAGCACTTCCAAAAGCTGCATGAGGCCCTGCTCAAGAGTCTGAGCTGCAGAGAGACATTTAAATAGGCTTGGCCACCTGGAGCCAGTCACCAGATTATCATCCAAGACCAGCAAGCAGGGCAGCCTCCATTCTTGTGAGCCTGGGCCAGTCAGAGCTCCTTCTGCTTTGAGTCAAGGCTTCCTCCAGATACATTTAAAGTGAGCTCCCAGTTCACCGCAGAGCCATATAGAACATGCTGTTTGGGTTTGAATCAGGGCTGGAGTGTTTAATTCCGTTAGATATACATACCAACTTTATTCCAAGGGCATCAAAGAGCCCATTAAACATTCATTATCTGTGCCCTCTCAAAACACTAGCTCAAGGCTTATCCCACCATTGCATTCCTTGGTAACCACAACCTAGTCCCAGTTACTGTGATCAGTGAGGACTTGGAATCCTGGTTTGGCCACTTTCTGGTTGAGTAGCCTTTGGCGAGTTACTTGACCACTGTATACCTATATTAATTTTCTCAACTGGAAAATGAGTATAACATGTATTACCACCTTGGATTGATTAATTAAATATGGTAATATGCAAAAAGTGTCTAGCAAATGTAACATAGAGTTGTCCTTAAGGAATGATAAGTTTTCTTGTTTGTTTTCTTTTTTCTGCTATTTCCAAAAGAAATCCTAGATAAGTTTTTTTTAAAATCTGAAGAATCTCAAACGATGAATAACGTATTATATAATTAAATTAGCTGATATCCATCTACTATTCACAAAACAAACAAATTTGATAAAGTATGAATTCACCAATGAACTATTTAAAGGTTTGTTTATTTAACTAAAACTTATTTTTGCTCTAAGGATTCTTCTTTGTAACTCCAAAATTGCTTATAACCGATTTCATTCAGATCTTTCTAAACCATCACTTGTGGTTCGAATCAGGGCTGGAGCATGAGGGGGTCATGCTCCCAGGTAGAAGCAAGCACCTAACTACCTACTGCTCTCAGGGAAGCCAGAACACAGGAAGCAAACTATATGCAGGTGTTTCAGGCTGAGAGGTGAAGTATGCTATTTATAATGTCAAAGTCTGTTTTCCTGGGCTCAGGAAGATCTTGCAGAGATTATTGTGGTGTAAACTGTATCTGGCTGGAATAGATGAGAGAGTCAGTAGGACAGTCCTGGAGTTGGATAAGAAGGAGCTGGAGAAGTAGCTTCCAGTTCAGGGAAGGTAAGAACCAATGCAATATGGCAGCAGGATAGAGCTAAGTAAGAAGGCCAGCAGGGAGCCCCTTGTGGCTGGATGTGGCTGACAGTCTGTAGGGGCACTGGGTGGAATCTAACAGTCAAGCGTTTCAGTTTTCCTGTTTTGCACTGTAATTCTCTTACATCACCCTAAGGCTTCAATAAAGTTGGTTAAATACAACTGTCTTGTGCTAATTATGATTTGAGAGAATAAAGGAAGGAACCCAGCCTACACTTAGGGGTGAAGCTGACCTGGAAGAGGGGTCCCACACAGAGAAGCCTAGAACATCAGGGCTGGGCACAGTGGCTTATGCCTGTAATCCTAGCACTTTGGGAGGCTGAGGTGGGAGGATAACTTGAGGCCAGGAATTCGAGACCAGCCTGGCCAACACGGTAATATGCTGTCTCTATTAAAAATACAAAAGTTAGCCGGGCGTGGTGCTACAAGCCTATAATCCCAGCTACTCCAGCCTGGGTGACAGAGCGAGACCCTGCCAAAAAGGAAAAGAAAAAGAAAAAAAGAAAGAAAAGCCTAGGTAGGGGAGAAGCCTGGGGCCACTCACAGAGAGAAGGGACAAGCAAACCCCAATCTCAAACTTCCCATTTTTTCTTTAGGCTTTTCAGCCTCTCTCCCCATCACTCGTGTCTTCTCCATCTCCCTTCTAATTTTGTACTCTGTTTTATTCTCTCCTAGAATGAAGGCAGTAAACACTAGACCTGAAATAACTTTGACAATATCTCAAAGCAAACTCTGGGCCCCCGTCCTCCCTCTCTGTTCATTCGTTGTGCTACTTGGAGCTGAACCAGTCCATGAGTCTACGCTGATTTTGCAAGCGTAAATAGTTGTGGTTCAAATAATCTTGCTCAATTTTTCAGATCTGGAGATTCTGCCATATAACTGTTCCAATGCCAAGAATTCATACCCCAGAGGCCTTCCTCTCATCATTTAAGATTTTCAAAAAGATAATTTCGCCTCAGTACTGGTTGCCAGATTGACAGCCTTAAAAACAAGAGGTGAAATTCGATCTCAGTGGAGCTTGTGCCTGCTCTCTATTTTTAGGGAAAAGATTATTCACCCACATGGGCAGCTGGGAATAGAGCATTGCTGGGGGTGGTGTTGGGGGAGGGTAGACGTTTAAAACAATCTTGACCCTAAATCTCCTGCCCTGCCCTCAGTGGGGTGGGGGTGGGGAGTGTGGAGTGTGGAAGGAATAAGAATTGTCCCCAGGTTGGGAGGGGTGCAATGCAGGATTTCCCAAAAACCATTGTAAATTTTGCAGAATGATAAAAACATTCTTCTTTCTAAAAATAGCTCTCTCAGAAAACAGATGTCTGGATTTAATTACAGTTACTATGTATTGAGCATGTACCAAGGTACCAAGCCCCATTTTGGTTCTTTGCAGATATCTGGTACAACTCTGCTCCAAGCCCATAAAGCAGGTTTGCTTCCCTATTTTCACTTGACAAATGAGCACACTGAGGGTCTGAGAAGGAATTCAAAGCCAGTGCACCACTTAACCCCAATCATTTCCAGTTTTCTGATATCTCCCAGGCCAGAAGTTCCCAGACTTAGTGGCACATCAGAATAAACACACATTCCTGGGATCTACCCCAGTCCTGCTGAATCACGATGCTGAGTTGGGGCAGGAAGTGATTGTAAAGTTCCGGAAGTGATTGTAAATTTCCCAAAGTGATTCTGATGCACAACTGGGTTTCAGAATTGCTGTCCTAGAGACAGATGGGGACAGGTAATTCCAGGAGTGCACAAGGAATGCCACCTTCAAGTCCTTTCAACCTGGGGCCTTAAGTGTCCTAGGCTACCTTAGGCTTCTCTGAGTTGCTCGATGGAGCTGTATTTCCTGTGACCTCAGAGCTGGCCTCTCTGGTTGGAAGAGTCCCCATGTAGCCTCTGCCTCTCCTTCACATCTCAGCTCTAGGGGCACCTCCCTGTGGATGGCAGCCCTGTCCACCTGCACAGGGTGAGATGCCCTGCACTTTCTCAGACCACATCATGGGCTGTAATTATACATTATGGGGATTTCAAAAATTCATGTTGACTTCACCTGTTAGATGGTAAGCACTGTAAGGGCAGGGACTAATTCTACTTCACTCAGAATTGTACTCCTGAGCTTTATCCAGGGGGTGGCACATTGTGGTAGCTCCTGTGTTTGAGTGAGGAAGGGAATGAGGAAACAAACTGGAAGGGTGGAGAACCAGGAATAGGAGACCTGGGTTCCAGTTCAGGTTTGTGCCAATTTGCTGCATGACAATTCAGTGAGCCCCTCCTCCTCTCTGAGATTCTACCTTCTCACCTGATAAAAGAGGGGTTGGATTAGACCTATTGGATTAAACCTAGATATCAAACTTGAATAAGTGTCAGAGTTGCTTAGGGAGCTCCTGTAAAGGTGAATCCAAGCCCCTCCCCCAGGCAGCCTCCTTCAGCAGGCCTGGAGGGGTCATCTGCACTATTAATGGTCCCTAGAGATGCTGCTGCAGGTGGTCTCTGTGTGGTGGGGCACATTTTTAAAACACTGGACTGAGTGAATTCTGAGATCCTCTCGAGCTGTGCCATATTGTCATTTCGTTAGCATACAGTTAGTGAGATCTGGGCAAGAGGAAAACAAAGGGCATTGTGGAAAGGTGGTGACTTCCTGGAATGTGCATTCCTCAAGTTGCTACCAGGCAATATTGCCCGTAAGAGCTGGAAGAGAGACCTTGGTTGCCATCCCCTCTGTAACACACCATACTTGGAATCACTACTTTTTTAACATATTGGAATGCAACACAATGCAGTTCATACAAAAAATATCTAAAAATATCCTGGAAATATTAAAATGTTCTCAGAAGACACCAGATACCATTCATAACCTCTAAATGCTGAGACCATCATTGCAATGAATGGAAGTCCTGGTGTGTGTGTGGGTGGGGTGCGGGGAGGCTTTATAATTCTCTCTTTTCTCTGCCCTTTTAAAAAATTGTCAAAACACATACAGTCAGTTCACATCTGAGATTCAACCAACCACAGGTTGAAAGTTTTGGAAAAAATAAAAATAAAAAATAACAATACAATAAAAATAATACAAATTAAAGAACAATAGAGTATGACAACTACTTACATAGCATTTGCTTTATATTAGGTATTATGAGTAACCTAGAGATGATTTAAAGTGTATGGGACAATTTGTGTAGATTATATGCAAAGAGTATGCCATTTTATACAATCTATCTCATTTTATTGTGCTTTGCTTTATTACACTTTTCAGATACTGTATTTCTTACAAATTGAAGGTTTGTGGCACAGCTGCACCAAGCACATCTATCGGTGCCATTCTTCCAACAGCATGTGCTCACTTCGTGTCTCTGTGTCACCTTTTGTTAATTCTCATAATATTTCAAACTTTTTCATTATTATTATACATGTTATGTTGATCTGTGATGAGTGGCCTTTGATGTTACTATTGTAACTGTTTTGGGCTGCCATGAACCGCACCCATGTAAGATAGAGAACATAATCCATAAATGTTGTGTGTGTTCTGACTGTTCCACCAACTGGCCGTTCCCCATCTCTCTCCCTCTCCTTGAGTATCCCTAGTCTCTGAGACACAACAATATTGAAATTAGGCCAATTAATAACCCTACGATGGCCTCTAAGTGTTCACGTGAAAAGAAGAGTCACATGTTTCTCACTTTAAATAAAAGGCTAGAAATGATTAAGCTTAATGAGGAAGGCATGTCCAAAGCCAAGACAGACTGAAAGCTATGCCTCTTATACCAGTTAACCAAGTTGTGAATGCAAAGGAAAAGTTCTTGAAGAAAATTAAAAGTAAAATGAAACAGCCTTATTGTTGATATGGATAAAGTTTGAGTGGTTTGGATAGAAAATCAAATCTGCCACAATATTCCCTTAAACCAAAGTCTAACCCAGAGCAACGCTCTAACTCTCTTCAATTCAAGGGTGGGAGAGGTGAGGAAGCTGCAGAAAAATAGTTTGGAGCTAGCAGAGGTTGGTTCATGAGGTTCAGGAAAGAAGCCATTTCTATAACATAAAATGGTGAAGCAGCAAGTGCTGATGTAGGAGTTGCAGCAAGTTATCCAGAAGATCTAGCTGAGATTGTTGGTGAAGGTGGCTACACTAAACAATACATTTTTAATGTAGATTAAATAGCCTCCTATTGGAAGAAAATGCAATCTAGAATTTTTATAGCTAGAAAGGAGAAGTCAACACTTGGCTTCAAAACTTCAAAGGACAGGCTGACTCGCTTATTAGGAGGTAATTAGGAGTTGCAGCTGGCTACTTTAAGTTGAAGCCAATGCTCATTTACTATTCTAGAGCCCTTGAGAATTATGCTAAATCTACTCTGCCTGTGTTCTAGAAATAGAACAACAAAGCCTAGATGACAGCATGTCTGTTTCAGCGTGGTTTACTGAATATTTTAAGCCCACTGCTGGGAACTACTGCTCAGAAAGAAAGATTCCTTTGAAAATATTACTGTTCATTGACAATGCACCTGGTCACCCAAGAGCTCTTATGGAAATGTACAGGAGATTAATGTTGTTTTCCTGTCTCTAAAACAATATCCTTTCTCTAGCCCATGGATCCAGGAGTCATTTTGACCTTCAAGTAGTATTATTTAAAAAACACATTCAGTAAGGCTATTGCTACCATAGATAGAGATTCCTCTGAGGAATCTGGGCAAGGTCAATTGAAACCTTCTGGAAAGGATTCACCATTCTAGATGCCATTAGAACATTCGTGATTCACAGGAGGAGGTCAAAATCTCAGCACTAACAGGAGTTTAGAAGAAGTTGATTACAACTTTCATGGGTGACTTTGAGGGGTTCAAGACCTCAGGGGAGGAAGCAACTGCAGATGTGGTGGAAACACCAAGAGAACTAGAAGTGGAGCCTGAAGAATTGACTGACTTGCTGCAATCTCATGATAAAGCTTCAAACTGATGACAAGCTGCTTCTGATAGATGAGCAAAGAAAGTGGTTTCTTGAGATGGAATCTATTCCTAGTGAAAATGCCACAAACATTGTTGAAATGGCAAATAAGGATTTAGAATAAAACATAAACTTAGTGCATAAAGCAGCGGCTGGGTAAAATGCTATCAAACAGCAGCCCATGCCACAGATAAATCTTTCATGAAAGAAAAAGTCAATGAATGTGGCAAACTTGAATGTTGTCTTATTTTTTTAAATTGCCACAGTTGGCCTGGCGCAGTGGCTCACACCTGTAATCCCAGCACTTTGGGAGGCCGAGGTGGGCGGACCACGAGGTCAGGAGATCAAGACCATCTTGGCCAACATGGTAAAACCCTGTCTCTACTAAAAATACAAAAATTAGCTGGGTGTGGTGGCATGTGCCTGTAATTCCAGCTACTCGGGAGGTTGAGGAACGAGAATTGCTTGAACCCACGAGGCGGGGGTTGCAGTGAGCCTAGATCGCGCCACTGCACTCCAGCCTGGTGACAGAGCGAGACTCTGTCTCAAAAAAAAAAAAAAAAAATTGCCACAGCCACCTTAGCCTTCAGCAACCACCACCCTGATTATCAGCAGCCATCAACAGCAAGGCAAGACCCTCCAGCAGCAAAAAGATTACAACTTGCTGAAATCTCGGTTGACCATTAGCATTTTTAGCAATATTTTAAAATTAAAATATGTACATTCTTTAGACATAATGCTATTGCACACTTAGTAGTATACAGTGTAGTGTAAACATAACTTTTATATGTACTGGGAAACCAAAAAATTCACAATTCAGTTTATTGTGATATTCACTTTATTGTGGTGGTCTGGAACTGAACCTGCAATATCTCCAGTGTATGCCTATATGAGGGACTTGAGTATCTGCAAATTTTGGTATCCATGGGAAAACTGGAACCAATTCTCCAATATTGAGGGATGACTGTATAGAAACCCAGATAAAATAAATGTATAGCTTTATGAGTTATAAGGTGAACATCCTTAATCACTACCAAGTCATGAAACAGAACTTCGCCAGGCACCCCAGAAGCCTCCTCCCCCATGTCCCACCCTCAACTCTTTCCCTTTCCCTAGAAGTAAATGCTCTCCTGACTTTTACAGCTATCACTTCCTGGTGTTTCTTTACAGTTCTATCACCTAAGTGTGCATTCCTGGTCACTATAGTTTAGGCTTGCTGTTTAAAAACATTTGTTATGTCTTTTAAGTGTCATTAGATTTACAGATTTCTCCTTTATTTCTCTAAAATACACGGACACTTAACATGTAGAGTTCCTCACAGTCTGAGTTTTGCTGATTGGGTACTTATGGTACAGTTCAGTGTGTTCTTCTGAGCTCTGTATTTCCTTAAAATTGACAGCTGAAATCAGAGGTTTTATCTGTCTCATTTCCAACCCCTTTGGCAAGATTATAGGTGGTGGTATGTTCTTTCATTGGGAAGCACATAATGTCTGTGTTCTCTCCCTCCCCTCTCCTCCTCTTCCTCCTACGTTCTTCTTCTCCTCGTCCTCTTCCTCCTCCTCCTCCTTTTCCTCTTCTCTTCTTCCTCCTCCTCCATCTTCTTTTACATCCCTCTCTCTCTCTCTCTTTCTGCGCCTTCCATCTCATGCTGTTGGCCACAGTTGATATTGATGTCAATGACTGGATCCATTAACTCATTAAGGACTCTACAAGGGTGACAATCTAATTCTATAGTTTCTTATTTAATTATTTAAATACTTTTATAAACAGATACTTTCCCTCATCTACAACTTGGCCACCCAGTGGGTGGTACCTTTCATACAGGAAAGGCAAAATAAATGTTTCATTCTTTCCCTTTATTTACTACTTTTCAAGATAATGAATTATTTCTCTATCACGCTACGAAGGTGACCATCTGCTTTTAAAAATATCATTATAAACTTGTATATATAAACACATTTGATGCATTTTGATCTATTTTAATTATTATTCTTGTTGGCTTTCAAATTGCCCATCTTTAGCCTGGGAACCTCTTTAGGTTGGCTCCTGAGTGCTTTTGGGCACAACTCCACTGGTCTTTGGAAGCTTTCTCACTGCCTGATATGACAGAGGCTCTAGGCTCATCTTGTACATTTCTGACCCAGACATGCAACTGGCCATTTCTCCCAAGACGCTCTATTTATTTTAGTGAGAAATAGTATTTCAAGCCCACAATCTGGGTGTCAGAGATGTCACTGCTACTCAGAATTAATCATTGTTTCTAGGCCTCTTCACTAGACAGAGCTAGAAAATTATATTTTTGAAAAGTTAAAATACCATCACACTGATACTTCCAATTCAAATTTAGGGCAACAGGGTTTTTTTACTCCATTGCCTTCATGTTACATTTTTATCTCCTTTCTTCTACATCAATAATTCTTGATCTCAAGGACCGAGGAAATGATGGGATTAGAATATCCCACGATGACTCATTTACTTTATCTCAAATTACACACACAAAAGTCTCAGAATAACAATACCCATCTATAGCATCTATATGATTCTTGAGAGCAGTTAAATTTTCTTTTTGCATATAGCTTCCATCATTCTTTCCTCATCCCATTTTTTTCATATTGGTGCTATGTCCATACCAGATAAGCTTTGGGGCATTACATATTATACACTTCCCTTTCAGCCCACATTTCATCTTAGTTCTACAAGAGACCATATGTTGAACACACACCACCAGTTCTTATGTGGATGTCCCTTTAGACATTTTGGTTTTCTGAAGCTCTTCTCTAGTAGATTTTTAAGGAAGATCTCCTGGATCTTCCCAAAGGAAGAGCACAGGATCTGTGTGCTCAAGAGAAGAGGGAAATGAGTTTGGTGAGCAGCTATCCAGTGTCTGCCAGGGTCTGAAGATCAAGCAGACAACCCGTGCAGAAGGCCCGAGCATAGGGCCTGGCATGTAGAGGAAGCTGCAGGCTAAGTATCACCATTCAAATGTCAAAAGTTGGCTTGAGTCTAGTTGCAGTCTACTCAAGTGTGACTCAAGGGCTCTTCATTCTGTCCCTTCAGGAGATACAGCGAGTCTGTGACATGGCCACAGGTGCCTGCAGTCTCAGCCCCCTGGCCAGAAGCATTTCTGTAGATTACAGCTGAGAGCCTTCAGCCAGGTCACCATGAAATGAAAATGAAAAGCTCATATTTTGTTGTTGTTTTTTGTTTTTTTGAGGAGGGAGAGGGTATATTAACGGCATTCTTCAGTAACGATAAGAATATGTTTCTTTTCTCTTTTTTTCTTTTCTTTTTTTTAAGACAGGGTTTCTCTCTGTCACCCAGGCTGGACTGCACTGGCGTGATCTCGGCTCACTGCAACCTCTGCACCCCCAGGCTCAAGCGATCCTCCTACCTCAGCCTCCCAAAGTGCTGGGATATACAGGCATGAGCCACCATGCCTGGCCAAGAGAATGTGTTTCTTAAAAATACTCAATACTTTCACTTAATTGGTACTTTTCTCTGCTTTTCCTTGATATGTATTTATTTGTTTCTATTGTGGTAAAAAGAAAACACATAACATTAAATTTACCATCTTAACTATGTTTAAATGTACAGTTCAGTAGTATTATATATATTCACGTTGTTGTGCAATAGAGCTCTAGAATTTTTTCAAAACCCCATACCCCTTGAACAACAATGCCCAATTTCCCCCCATTTGTAGTCAATTTTATGTATGGTTTCTGTTGCAGGACAGTAATATTTGATTGCCACATAACTAACTATCCCATGTTATCTATCATGCTTTCAGATTTTGCTCTTCCTTAAAGAGAGCTGCCCCAATAATTATAGACATAGTCCTAATTATTTTCTCCTCATAGTTGCACATGCAGCAACATGTACATGTACATGCAGTTGTACATGCATCCGTTACTTTCTACATGCAGCTCTTCTGTTTCTCCAGCATGTCTGCATACAGGGATGGTCAGTTTAAGTCCTCTGGGGTACAATCAGGAAGTCGGGGTTAAAAATGCAAGAGATTTATTGGGGATAATGCCTGGGAACGATAAAAGGAGAAGCAGCAGGAGGAGGCAGGGAAAGACTTTAGACTATGAGGAAGGTCGGACATCTATGAAAGGAGAAGGGGAAGAAAGGAGAGAGAGCCTTGGACTGCGGTGCAGCCTCTGAGAAAGCCTCAGCCAGGCCACAGGGAGTGCTAGAGCAAAGACGGCCTGCAGAAGAGACCCAGGCCAGGGACAGGAATTAGCAGGTTCAAGTTCCCCCACTGTGCCCTCAAGGGCCAGCTGTCTGGGAGAAGCATGGCCTCAGCTCCAGTGCTGCAGGGGACCCAGGGGGCTGCAGCTGGGACCTATCAGGGAACTATACCCTCTGTCACGGGGGCAAGCATAGCAGTGCCCTTTCAGGGCTGCCATTGGCAGGGAACAGGAATCCTTAATGTTTTTCCCAGAAGATATCCAACTGTTCCAACATAGTTCATCTTCAATGATACAGAATATGCCCTTTATCATATTCTAAATTCCCAAATGTACATTTCACTAATGTTCCACTATTTTAATAACAGTAGTTAGAATACACTTTGATATAAGATAGATTAAGTTTCCTCCTATTGTTCTACCTCTTCCACATTTCTTAGTTATACTTATTCCCTTTCAAGTAAGCTATGGGATTTTAGACAAGTTACTAAATCTCTGTGCTTCAATTTCCTCATCTATAAATAGGGGATAATGATAGTGCCTTTTCATAGCATTGTTGAGGAATCACATGAGATAATGCATGTAAGACACTTAGTACATCCAGGAACTGACAAATAGTAAGCAATCAAAAAACAGTAACAATAAAAATAAGGGATTTTGTTGTTGTAAAAGGGGTCCTTCTTGTAGAGCTCATAAACATCATTGGGATTGCTTTGCATTTGTAGGGTGATTAACAAAAAACATGTATTTTTTTTAAATTCCCATCTGAAATATGTAATGTTTCAGTCTATTTTTATGCTCTCTTGAAAGTTATTCCTTTCTCTTCTCCATCTGTACTTGCTTCTTGGTGAACCAGTGCAGACTGTGGGCTTTACAAATCATCTACACACCAACCACCCCCAAGCTGGAACTCCAGTCCAAACCTCTTTCCCAAGCTCCAGATTCTCATGTGCTCAACACGTCGCCACATATATCTAACACAACATGTAGACATCTCCAAGTTAATAGGTCTCAAACCTGTTCTTCCTCTAAAAATGTGCTCCGCTCACAACTGTCTCTGTCTCTGTTCATGACATCTCTACCCTTTCACTTCCTCAGGCCAAAAAATTCTTATCTCTTGTCTTTTCTTTTTTTTTTTTCTTTTTTAAGACGGAGTCTTACTCTATCACCCAGGCTTGAGTGCAGTGGCGTGATCTCGGTTCACTGCAACGTCCACCTCCTGGGTTCAAGCGATTCTCCTCCCTCAACCTCCCAAATAGCTGAGACTACAGGTGTGTGCCATCACGCCTGGCTAATTTTTTGTATTTTTAGTAGAGACGGGGTTTCACCATGTTAGCCAGGATGATCTCGATCTCCTGACCTTATGATCTGCCTGCCTCGGCCTCCCAAAGTGCTGGGATTACAGGCATGAGAGGCCATGCTCAGCCCCTTGCCTCCGTTTTTACTGTCACACTCCACATCTGATCCTTAGGGGAAATTCTGTTGTTTCTACCTTCAAAGCCTTCAAAGCACATGCAGGATCTAAGCACCGGTCATCACATCCACTGCTACCAGCCAGCCCCAGCCACATTGTCTGTCCCTCATCTGGCCTCCCGTTTCTCACCCCACTGAAGGCAGCAGCCAGAAGGATACAATGAGAAAGTGAAATGATTCTCACCCTCTGCTCAGAGACCTCTAAAGCCTCCACCTTTCACTCAGAGCAAAAGCCACGTATACACAATGACTTCTAAGAGCATTATGATCTCGCCCTGTGGCTTCCCCTCTGACTCTGAAAGGTGACCTGCTGCTGTCCCTCCCTCACTGTGGGAGGCCACCAGCAGCACAGGCCACCAAGCATTCCAGAGACACTGGAAGCTCCAGGCCTGTGGGCTGGCTGTTCTCTCAGACCGGAGCACGGCAGATGCCTGCATATGAACTCCCTTCTCTCCTTCAAGTCTGGGGGCAGGTGTCTCTCAGAGTGGCCTGCCCTGGCCTCCTAGTTACAACTGGAGTCTTCGCTCTCCTCCCCCTTGCTGGGACTCCTGTTGTGTCTGCATTTTGTTTTTTATTAGGTTGGTGCAAAAGTAATCGCAGTTTTGCCATTAAAAGTCATGGCAGAAACCGTGATTGCTTTTGCATCAACCTAATATCTCTCCATCAATGATCACTTTCAAACATTCTAAAGAATTTACTTATTGTAATAGTGGTTTATAGTCTATTTTTAAATTCTAGAATGTAGGCTTCACAAAATAAGAGATCTGTTTTGCTCACTGCAGTATCCCAAGCACCTAGAATAGTGCCAGACACATGGTAGGTGAACAACAAATATGTATGAAGTGGCTTCCCTCATTTAGTTCTCTCCCAGTTGAAAGACATTTTTTACACTTTTATTCAAGCATATTACTCTATGTGTAATACTGATGCAACCTTAATTTTTTTTTTTTTTGAGACAGAGTCTTACTCTTTTGCCCAGGCTGGAGTGCAGTGACACCATCTCGGTGCACTGCAACCTCCCTTCCCGGGTTCAAGCGATTCTCCTGCCTCAGCCTCCCGAGTAGCTGGTACTACAGGGGCGTGCCACCACACCTGGCTAATTTTTTGTATTTTTAGTAGAGATGGGATTTCACCGTGTTAGCCAGGATGGTCTTGATCTCCTGACCTCGTGATCTGCCTGCCCTCCCAAAGTGCTGGGATTACAGGCGTGAGCCACCGTGCCCAGCTGCAACCTTAATTTAATGATTAACTTATTCTAATGCTTATCACTAGTCTTTCATATTACAATTACTTCACTTTGAGATTAACAAAAAATTGACCATCACCTCTCTTTTAGCAAGAAAAGAGGGCAGTTCAGTGGTGGCTCCCTCTCAGGCCCTGTGTTAGCACAGGCTGTTCAAGCTGCCCCTCCCTGCCTCCTCTGCCCTCCAATCCTCCAGCGTCCAGCACAAGGCCCTTCCTCCCCAAGTCCCAAGGCCCACCTCATTTCCTGCTTCAGGAGGATTGACAGGGAACCTCTGTGCTCCCAGCAATCACAAAAAGTGTGATGTTGGCATAACTACAACGTCTTTTGTTATCTTGTCAAATCCATACTTTACTCACCTCACAAGATTGTTGGGAAGACTATAGGAAAAAGTCTAATAATTTGATTAAAAACGTGCAAAAGATTTAAATAGACATTTCTCAAAAGAAGACATCCAAATAGCAAACAGGCATATGAAAAGGTGCTCAACATCACGGATCATCAGAGAAATAAAATCTAAACTGCAATGAGATATCATCTCACCCCAGTTAAAATGGCTTTTATCCAAAAGACAGGGAATAATAAATGCTGATGAGGGTGTGGAGAAAAGGGAACCCTCGTACACTGTTGGTGGGGATATAAATTAGTACAACCACTACGGAGAACAGTTTGGAGGTTCCTTAAAAAACTAAAAGTTGAGCTACCATATGATCCAGCAATCCCACTGCTAGGTATATACCCAAAAGAAAGGAAATCGGTATATCGAAGAGATATCTGCACTATGTTTGTTGCACCACTGTTTACAAAAGCTAAGATTTGGAAGCAAACTCAGTGTCCATCAACAGATGAATGGATAAAGAAAATGTGGTACCAGATGCACAATGGAGTACTATTCAGCCAATCCTGTCATTTGCAACAACATGGATGGAACTGGAGATCATTATGTTAAGTGAAATAAGCCAGGCACAGAAAGACAAACATCACATGTTCTCACATATTTGTGGGATCTAAAAATCACATCAATTGAACTCATAAACTTAGAGAGTAGAAGGTTACCAGAGGCTGGGAAGGGTATTGGGGGATTGAGGGGAGGTGGGGATGGTTAATGGGTCCAAAAAAAAAATGAATAAGACCTACTATTGGCCGGGCGCAGTGGCTCACGCCTGTAATCCCAGCACTTTGGGAGACTGAGGTGGGTGTATCATGAGGTCAGGAGATTGAGACCATCCTGGCTAACACGGTCAAACTCCATCTCTACTAAAAATACAAAAAAAAAAATTAGCCGGGCACGGTGGCGCACACCTGTAGACCCAGCTACTCGGGAGGATGAGGCAGGAGAATGGCAGTGAGCCAAGATCACGCCACTGCATGCCAGCCTGGGTGACAGAGCGAGACTCCGTCTCAAAAAAAAAAAAAAAAAGACCTACTATTTGATAGCACAATAGGGTGACTATAGTCAATAATAACATACTTGTGTGTGTATGTATATACATACGTAAACATATATACACACATATATACATATATAGATATATATGCACCCACATATATATGTGTCTGTGTGTGTGTATATATATATATATAGAGAGAGAGAGACAGGATCTCACTCTGTCACCCAGGCTGGAGTGCAGTGGCATGATTTTGGCTCACTGTAACCTCCGCCTCCTAGGCTCAAGGAATCCTCCCACCTCAGCCTCCCAAGTAGCTGGGACTACAGGCACGTGCCACCACACATGGCACATTTTTGTATTTTCTGTAGAGACAGGGTTTCACCATGTTGCCCAGGCTGGTCTCAAACTCCTGAGCTCAAGTTATCTGCCCACCTTGACTTCCCAAAGTGCTGGGATTACAGGCATGAGCCACCACGCCCGGTCTTAATTGCATATTTTTTAATAACTTTAATAATGTAATTCGATTATTTGCAACTCAAAGGATAAATGCTTGAGGGGATGGATACACTATTCTCCATGATGTGCTTATTTCACATTTCATGCCTGTATCAAAACATCTCATATACCCCATAAATGTATACACCTACTATGTACCCACAAAAATTTATAAAAATTTAAAAAATTTCAATAAAAGATTGTTGGGAAGATAATGTCTGTGCACAGATTTTATTTCATGAACTGCAAAGTAGCCCTGCAAAATTAAAATGTTACATCCATTTGATTCTATAATAAAAATGTGTCTGCCTGCTTGTGGTGCAGCCTATAACCCTGCACCTTTTTCCAGGGAGCTTATGTGGAGGACACAGTTGTTAGAGTGGTCCCCACAGCTGCGTCCAGAGCCCTAAAACCATGAGGCTCACTCAGCTTGCTCTGTGGATGCTGCACCCATCTGCATCTAATGCCTCCTCCTGCTACCTTATGTCCCAGCAGGATAGAGGGGTAACAATGGCACTTTCAAGGAATCTGGCCTCAAATCTTAGCTGCCTTCCTTTGTGGAAGATACTATTTAGAAAAGTTCATTCCAAAACATCTCTCAACGGCCAGTAGTGTGCCTAGGCTGAAATATCGTCGCTTTCCTGATGTCAGAAGAGAGACTTCATCCTTTGGGATTCAGATGAAATTGGCTTAAAGTTAGACCCTGTGCTGTAGAAGCCCCCCACATTCCTTCCCACAGGGCCCAGAAACCCAGAAAGAGGGTGTTTTGCCCTAGAGAGTTGACTCCATCTGGAGGGCAAATTGGGGGTAGAAAAGCGTTCTTGGTGGCTGGGTCACAGGTCTTCTTCTCCTCCCTCTCTCATCACACTGATTGTCTCTTTTGCTCTAATTCTGAGCCTGTGATTAGAGGCTGGTGAAGTGGTGATGAGGACCCCACAGCTGTGTCACAGCTGCCTTTTGGGACTGAATTTTCCAGGCCAGCTGCCTTACAAGATGATGGGGTGGCAATCCACTTGTCCTTGCTTCTTAGAATCCCACTCACCTAGAATGAGTCTTTCCATAAGGCTGGCCCACATCTGCTGGGGACAGGCAGGGAAAGCAGATTCAGAATGAAGAAAACACTCCAGTCAATTCCTTCCAGCAAAGCTGGCTGCTGCTAAGGCTCTCTCTTTCAGGGAAGACATTCGGTTTTTGTCATTTGAAAAATTATGGCTAATCCCTGTGAGTTCAAGTAGCTCTTGTTGTGTTTGGAAGCAAAAGAGTCCTAGTTACAACACAGCCTCAAACCCCAGCCTGCTGAGTTGAGATGAAATGAGTCTTAGGATAAAATGTAACGACGCCAAGGGCTATGCAGGGATGAGGCAGCCCTTTCTTCTCCATTTGGGCCCACTGTTTTCTCTCTCTCATAGGACTACAGAACACACAGCTGTAAACACATTTTTTTCTACTTGTGACCATTTCCGTGTTGTCCTCAAGGTGGCCAGAGTGCAGGGGCATCATCTTTCTGAAGGGTGGGGCTTTGCTGTGGGTGCACTGGGCTTTGTTCAGTCTAAACCTCGTTGCTGTTGTACCTTTTAGGATGTCATTGTCTCAAAGAAAAATCTAAACAGGGAACAGTGGCAAGAAAGTCAGTAAATAGATTACCATGTTTGCCTCCTTTCAGCCATAGATTCCATGGCAACTTGAAAATAAGACCTTTGATTTGCTGGATGGCCAAGCCAAGTACTCTAGCTAAACAAGAAGAGGGGTCCTGGGCAAAAAGCTTCCCAGAGACCCCCAACTTCATTTGAGTTGTCTTTAACCCTCTCTACCCTCCTTAATCAGCAGAGCACTGAGTTATAAAGAACAACTCAACCTTGTCAAACTTTGTCTAAATTTGTGGATACGTGAGATTTCAAGGCTATCTTATGCTTGTAGTAAGCTTCCCCAGGTAATCCGCCAGAGACCCTGGGGGCACAAACCCACTTTTCTCTGCCAATGGAATCATTTCAATAGAAAAATTTAAAAGCACTCTTTTATGGGCCAGGGATCAGCTAATTATGGTATGCCGGCCAAATCTTGCCCACAGGTGTTTTTTGTAAGTAAAGTTGTATTGGAACGTAAATATGCTCATCATTGGCATACGTTGTTTTGACACCACAACAGCACAGTTAAGTTGCTACAATAGAGACAGCTGGCTGAGGAAATCTAAAAGATACTATGTGGACCTTTACAGAAAAAGTGTATATAACTCTGCTCTAGGCTAAATAATTGGAGAATTAAAGATAAACAACAACGAAAAGAATCGGAGAATTAAGGAATCATGAGCCATGGCTCATTAGCTAATCAATAACTCAAAAAATAGCAAGATAAGAGGGATAACTCCAACCCACACATGAATGGAACCTCGTGTGTCAACGTTTGCCACATCTCTCGCCCTTGCTCTTCCTCCAGGATTTCCCATGCAGCAGGTGGGAAAGCGACCCCTGCGGATGGAACAGGAAGCAGGGCTCCAGGAAGGACACCTGCAATTAACATCTATTTAAAAAGCGAAACAACACTGATTAAGTC
Organism: Pongo pygmaeus; assembly: GCF_028885625.2. NCBI lineage: Eukaryota > Metazoa > Chordata > Mammalia > Primates > Hominidae > Pongo > Pongo pygmaeus. Next base: position 50,449,892 of record NC_072379.2, on the reverse strand, counting down.
CATGAAAAAAAAATCTAAGTAGAAGAAATGACTCTATTGTTCTACTAGACCCAGTTGTGAAGAATATTTGCAATCATATAGAACACACATGTTGAATCTTGATTTAAGCTTTAAAATTGTGCTGTAACTTTATCAGGAGATTGAGGAAGAGTAAAAGTGAGTGAGGAGAGTATAAGAGAATTAAATCCTTATTTTGTAGAGTAGAAATTCAGTAGAAGCTACACTAAAGTGAAAAAACATGGAGCATGTTTTCTGAACAGGAGGTAAACCCCAGAATGAAAAGAGTTGAACTTGCTTTCATCTTGTGGGGAGAGGCAATAGCAGGGACGGGTCAGGGACGGAATGCTGACTAGCATTTGAATTTCAAGTATGATATGGTTAGCTTTAAAAACAATGGTTGAAAACAACAGTAGGAAGGGATAGAAAATCAAGTCTACTATCCCAGCGTGATGGGCTAATGGTGTCCTTCCAAATTCATATGACCTCAGCATGCAACTATTTGGAGGCAGTCTTTAAAGATGAAATAAGTTAAAATGAGGTCATTAGGGTGGGCCCTAGTCCATTAAGACAGCTGTTCTTGTTACGGGAAAGAGGTCCTGATCTAGACCCTAAGAGAAGGTTCTTGGATCTTGCATAAGAAAGAATTCTGAGTAAGTCCATTAAGTGAAAGCAAGTTTATGAAGAAAGGGAATAAAAGAATGACTACTCCATAGGCAGAGGAGCCCCGAGGGCCACTGGTTGACGATATTTATGGTTATTTCTTGATTATATACTAAACAAAGGGTGGATTATTCATGAGATCTTGGGGAAGAGGGGTGGGTAATTCCCAGAACTGAGGGTTCCTCCCCTTTTTAGACCATTTAGGGTAACTTCCTGATGTTGCCATGTCATCTGTAAACTGTCTTGGCACTGGTGGAGTATCCTTTAGCATACTAATGCATCATAATTAGCGTACAATGAGCAGTGAGGATGGCCAGGGGTCACTTTCATTGCCATCTTGGTTTTGGTGGGTTTTGGCCAGCTTCTTTACCATGACCTGTTTTATCAGCAAGGTCTTTAAGGCCTGTATCTTGTGCTGACCTCCTGTCTCACCCTGTGTCTTAGAATGTCTAACCTCCTGGGAACGTAGCCCAGTAGATCTCAGCCTTATTTTACCCAGCCCCTGTGCAAGATGAAATTGCTCTGGTTCAAACACTTCTGACATCCTGCCAAGAAGCAGACACACACAGGGGTGACCATGCAAGGTCACAGGGAGAAAACATCCATCTGCAAGCCCGGGATCCAAATCTCAAAAGAAAAAATTCTGCCCACACATTGATTGTTTAGTCTCCATAACTAGCAGACAATTTGTAAAGCACCCCTCTGCAGTACTTTGTTAAGGCAGCTGAAACAGACTAAGGCCCCCAGATTCCCTGAGGTGGAAGTGAACTGGTCTGAGGTGGGTGTGACTGACCCTGATGTGGGGGAGGAGCTTCTCACATCCATGCCTTTGGGGCAGCTGCAGCGCCAAGCTTGTGTACACAATTGGTTCCTTCCGGTGGGTTCTTGGTCTGGCTGATTTCAAGAACGAAGCCGCGAACCCTTGCGGTGAGTGTTAAAGTTCTTAAAGATGGTGCGGTCCGGAGTTTGTTTCCTCACATGTTCACATATGTCTGCACATGTGTCTGGAGATTCTTCCTTCTGGTGTTCTCGTGGTCTCACTGACTTCACAAGTGAAACTGCAGACCTTCGCAGTGAGTGTTACAGCTCTCAAAGGTGGCGGGTCCAGAGTTGTTCCTCCTGGTGGGTTCATGGTCTTGCTGGCTTCAGGAGTGAAGCTGGAGACCTTCATGGTGAGCGTTACAGCTCATAAAAGTGGCACTTCCGGAGTTATTCCTTTCTCCCGGTAGGTTCATAGTCTCACTGGCTCCAAGAGTGAAGCTGCAGACCTTCCCAGTGAGTGTTACAGCTCATAAAGGTCCAAGAGTTGTTCGTTCTTTCTCGTGGGTTCGTGGTCTCACTGGCTTCAGGAGTGAAGCTGCAGACCTTCCTTGGGAGTGTTACAGCCCATAAAGGCAGCGTAGACCCAAAGAGTGAGCAGCAGCAAGATTTATTGCAAAAAGCGAAAGAACCAAGCACTTACGCAGTGGGAAAAAACCAAGCAGCTGTTGCTGCTGGTGCAGGTGGCCTGCTTTTATTCCCTTATTTGGCCCCACCCACATCCTGCTGATTGGTCCATTTTACAGAGTGCTGATTGGCCCATTTTACAGAGTGCTGATTGGTCCATTTTTACAGAGTGCTGATTGGTGTGTTTACAAACCTTTAGCTAGACACAGAGCACTGATTGGTGCATTTATAATCCTTTAGCTAGACAGAAAAGTTCTCCAAGTTCCCACCCCACCGGGAAACCCAGCCGACTTCACCTGTCAAGCTGAGCTGAGCTCTTGATTTTTCTCCCACTGGGAGGTCAACATTGTTCAGGGGTTCCTCATCTTGCTGAGTCGGCTAAGTATGACTGCAAAGCGTGGCACTTTCACTTGGCAACTCCCTCCCCTCACTCACTACAGCAAACCATTCTTTAGTCCCTGCGCAGAAACTTTGTTTGGGGCTTTACTTTTTGGAAGCCACAGAGACACACTGTACAAAGGTTTTTGTGGAAAGCAATTTGCCTTTCCTTTTATTTATTTATTTATTTTTCCTTTTTGGCAGATGCCAAGGTCATCTTTCTGTCTGTACTACAGATACACTGTAATTGATTTTCTGAGCGAACCTCTGCATATTCCTATGACATTTTGTGATCTTCCAAGTGAACAACCTGACAGTGCCAACATTTATACTGAAGTAAAAGAACTCCTGAAAATTCTCATATAAGTGTCAGCAATATTGTGGAAGTTTGACCACTTTCATGAGTCCATACATTGGAAATCAAAGTAATAAGGAAATTTCTTAACTCTATTAAAATCATATTTTCTTCTTTGTATTTTTTTTCAGTCTGCTAACAAACACTTACAGCCTGACTAGTTATTCTAGTTCAATTTTGTCTTGTGTGTGTGTGTGTGTTTGGGTGCAGACGTGTATTTGTGTGCTTCTAAACTTAATTCTTGTTACATTGGTTTTTCACCGGGTGTGGTGGCTCACGCCTGTAATCCCAACACTTTGGGAGGTTGAGGCGGGCAGATAACCTGAGGTCAGCAGTTCAAGACCAGCCTAGGCAAGAAGGCGAAATCCCATTTCTACTAAAAATACAAAAGTTAGTTGGGCGTGGTGGCATGCGACTATAATCCCAACAACTCAGGAGAATCACTTGAATCCAGGAGGCGGAGGCTGCAGTGAGCTGAGATCGCACCACTGCACTCCAGCTTGGGTCAGAGAGCAAGACTCTGTCTCAAAAATAGAAACAACCCCTCTCATCAAAAAATTGTTTTTCAAAAACAGTAGAGACGGAGTTATACTTCCAAATTGCTTGCACTCGTTTTAAGCACTGGAAGTGCTGTCCTGGGAATCTTGTCAGGACTGAAAATTCACCAGAAGAGAGAAAACAGATTTGATGTGTTCTCTTTCCAACCCAAGCTGCTTCACATGCTGTGAGCATTAACAGAGAAGGAGACAGAGGAGGTAAGGAGGCCATATCAATGGCTTGGCTTTGCTTTGGGGCATCTATTGAAACTTGCTGCTATGGCCAGTTTTGGTTGTTCCTGTTGCTTCTTTGTTTTTGTGTTTTATTATTCTGGATTTGGGGGCTTTATTTTCTAATAAAGTAGTGTGTCTGTATGTTTTCATGAATGGCACTACTAGAGTCACTGTCTCTTGAGTTATCGTGGTGTGGGACGCTTTCCCTCGCTGCAGATAGACTCATGCACACCTAGCATTACACAGGGCTCTGTCCTCAGAACAGCCAAGTGCCTGGAAGGCAATAGCTTTCTTGATTCTCTTTTGCAAGTGCTATCTTTGTGTACCTTCATTTTTTTTTTTTTGATAACTCTCCTAAGCCATTATAATAACTGGGACCTAGCGATTGTGTAAGGAAGACTGCCTTTATTTGCAGAAAACAGAGAATCCCAACAAGTGATAAGACTGTCTCATTCACTGTTGTGAGATCTGTTATGACTATGAAGTAGCTAGCAGCTAGAACTCACCGTTATACGGCAAAGACCAGACATACCATCTCTGGCAATGTTCCGTAAAAAATAATAATACATGTATCAGATCCTCATCTGCATAATAGTAACAAAATTCAGCTCCTTAAAAATCTAGAGTGTGTTTTCTACATACTTGCTTCCTACATTTTCACAATGAATTATTTTGCACTGCTCATTTCACAGTTCCAGGAAGTTCCTGCCAGTAGCTCATTTAAAGGACAAACTTGCTTTATATATCTCAAGGAATTCAGATGATGAAATCATTTGAACTAACCAAGAAGTGAAATGCTAATGTTCTAGAGGTGTACTTTCACTTCTTTGTCAAATACTGTACTATATTATGAAAATATAGTCAAGGAATTATTAAGTAACAGTATAGGTGACATGCTAAAATAAACTATAATAGGTATGACCTACATTTTTTAGTTTTGTGGAATACTGAGAATTAACAACATGAAAAAACTGGTTAATATAAGCACATTCATGCAAATCTGATGTGGCTTGAAAGAAATTAATCCTTGAGACAAAATATGTGGTTCACTTATTCTACATATCTATACTATCCTCTAGGAAACTTTCACAGTATTGAGTGGCTGGTGTCATAAATCTGTGACAACACATAGCAAATCTTACATAACACACAGTTGCAAGTATTTCCTAGTGCTGTAAATTTGGTTGATAATACTTTGCTTCATTTAGAGGTTAGAAGAATTGTTCATTTTTCAATTAAGTAAGTTTCATGGTTAAATGGTTTAAATTGAAGTGACATAAAACAATTATTTTCATCTAAATATATATTTTATCATAATTATAAATCAAATTGTCTTTGGAAAATGCTATATTTCTGTTTAATTAGCAATTAAATGGGATATTCATAGATTTCCCTGAGAAAGTTGTTCTAATATTCAGGATAGAAGATCACTTTTCATACATCTGCCTGCTGCACAAGCACATGCCTTCCGCCTGACTGACCTTTGCCTTCTACATTACTTACCCTTCCAGGTTGGTTTCTAGGCCTTTCTACAAGAGCGAAATGTGCCTCTTCTTCCCTTAACTCCAGCAGCCCGTCTCTCATCCACTCTGAAACTGGAACCAAATGCTCCACTTTGCAAATCCTCACAATTGCCAACCTCACCTGACAAGGCACCCTCAGAGAGACTGATCCAAGAATCTGAAGTCAAGCATTTATTTGAAATCACTGAGTCAAATACAAGTAAATCCCCTTGCCCCAATAAAGAGGAGCAGTTATATGACAGAGATACAGAACACCAAAGACCATACATTTATTTATCAAAAGAGTGGCAACATTGGGGGCCAGGGATGACGGCTTACACCTGTAATCCAAGCACTTTGGGAGGCTGAGGTGGGCAGATCACTTGAAGTTAGGAGTTCGAGACCAGACTGGCCAACATGGTGAGATCCTGTCTCCATTAAAAATACAAAAAATAGCCGTGCATGGTGGTGCGCGCCTATAATTCCTGCTACTTGTGAAGCCGAGGCATGAGAATCGCTCAAACCTGGGAGGTGAAGGTTGCAGTGAGCTGAGATCGTGCCATTGCACTCCAGCCTGAGTGACACAGCGAGATTCCATCTCAAAAAAAAAAAAAAAAGAGTGGCAACACTGAGTAAGCCTGAATTTGTTGTCCATAGAATTCCAACTACAAAGGTTAGTTCCCCAGGAGACTCTCAGAGGTGGGCTAATCTGTCCAGCTACTGTTCCAGCTCTTCCATATTGGATGTCTGTGGCTTAAGACACCTCGAAATGCCTAATCAGTGCAAAACAAAAACAAAAGAAAACAAAAACAACTGCCACTAACAGAAACCAAAGCACAGGAGCAGGCTATCCCTATGTGTCATTTTTCATGATCTATAATGTTGGGGTGTCCTCATGTCTGAAATTCTGCAGTTACGGATTAAATCTTGTTTCCTGGTAAAAACTTGCCTTTGCTGAAAAAGAAAAGTGATACATCGGATCATTTCCTTTTTCCCGGGCCTTGCCCTTGAGCTGAAGAATGCTATTTATTACTTTATACTCCTTTTGACATTGTCTTATTGTCTTGCTGCACACAATCTGTCCTCAAACTGAATCTCCAAATTTCCTGATTCTTTTGAGTAACTCTGGTACCAAGACTTGAAAGACAGCTCAGCTAAGAGAAAAATTCTCTAACCAAAAAGAAGAAGAAGGAGGAGGGGGAGGAAAGAAAGCAAATGGAAAGACACTCAAGGCAATTAAAACTTTAATTTTTCATGACTCATGTTGCTATAAATGTAAATGACTAATAGACACCATGAAATATTAATCAAGTCAGTAATCCAGGATTATATATGATGCCAAATTGCTCCCTGTTGCCAGTGAAAAAGCTACCAGGCAGCAATTTCTGCAAACAAACACAAGCTTCCAAATGCCCCGACAGGGGAGTGAGATCTCGCTTGGTGCTTCACTTTTCATAAGGACCAGCCTTGGATTGGAAGGCTGTGCTGTTCTCAATCGCAGGACAAAAAGGAGAACGACACGGGAAGATGCGGGACAGTCCCACATGGAAATCTAGCAGGGACTGTCATCTGATATCGCAGATGCTTTACCAGAGGGCCTGCTACTCACCAGGATTAAACTCTGGGAGCATATGTGTTTATGCATCAGGGGATCATATTAGAGGGAAGGCCTTGCTGGGGACTAAACTTGTTTTATTAGTTTCTTTTCTTCAGCAAAATAGGTTACAGGCCATGTCACAGTAGAGCAAATGCTATGAGTAGTGGCCTCTGGAAAGGGTGTTTTGGGGGTTCCTGGAAGTCACGGCATATGGCCTCCCCTTGCAGGTGCAGCTGTGCAGGAAGAAGAGAGAGCTCACCTGGAAGATGGGAGCCAGTGACTCTGGGTCCCTGATCAGAGCTCCCAGGACCAGCTTGAGCCCTGAGAAGAAGCTGATCCCTGGAAGCTGGCATTTTGGGAGCAGAGACTGGGGCCTCATGGTTGGCTTAGTGCTAAGGGTGCATGATTGTCTTCCCTAGAACTGCACCCAGGACAGGCTTCCCAGCCAGCAAAGGGTCATCTCATCAGGGGATGAACAACACTGTCATCCGGGAGCCATTCTTCAGCAGTTACGTCATGTGCCGGGGGACGAGCACAGAACGGAACTGATCAACTCTAGTTCTCTCTCCTAGTGGCATGTGAAGGCTGAGCCAACCTACTACAGGTAGCCTAAGGGTCCCTGGACTTTCTAGACAATGAGGGATGGAGTGGGATGAGAATAGGGAAATAGGGAAATATTGATTTTCTGATAATGGGGAATGTGGTATGAACAATTATTTTGTGGCAGGAGCTGTTATCTGTGGACCCAACAACCTTTCTCTGGTAGAGCCCACCTCTCATGACAGAGACTTAAAATGCCAAGAACTTGCTCTCCCAGGCTGTCTTCGTATGTAGTCTGGTTTTGGCCAATGAGACCCTGAGATAGTTTACTAGGAGCTTGAGGGAACATTTTTTTGTCTCTTGATAAAAATAGAGGGCTAAACAAAGAGAACTTGCGTCTTTCTTCCTGTCTTGAACATGGTTTGAGTGAATACATGACATTTGGAGCTGTGGCAGCAATATTGTGGCCATGAGGAAAAGGCTGAGAGAATCACATGTAAGTCAACCCAGAGCCCTGATACAGCACAACCACCAACCAACACTGGAATCACCTACTTCAGGACTTCTCATTAGGTGAGAAAAATATCCACTCCCTTTAGAAGTTTCTTTTAGTTAGGTATTACTATTAGTTGCAGTTGAAAACATTTCCATTGGTTAGTAATGTCTTTAATTGCAAATGACAGAAAAACCCAGCTAACCCTGGCTTAAAACATAGGAACATATACTTCTTACTTAATAGGAAGTCTAAGGGTAGATAGTCCCAAAGTTGGCTCAGTAGTTCAACCATGTCATCAAGAACCTGGGCTCTTCCCATATTTCAGTAGGCTTTGACCTTTGGTTGTTGCCTCATGGTTGCAAAATAACTGCTGCTGTTCCAAGCATCCCATATTGGCATAGGATGGGAAGGGAAGAGGAGAGCAGAGTGGGAGATTTTGCCCCAGCTATTTCTCCATTATCTAGGAAGAAAATTTTTCCCAAGGTCCCCTAGGAGAGTTCTCCTCTTATGTCCCATTGGCCAGAATTGGGTCACATGCTCATCCATCAGCCAATCACTAGCAAAGAAGACGAAGACACCCATTATTGACTTAAATAACAGGCGCTGCTGAGCACTGGTTATTGTCCTCTTTTCCTCTCCTTCCTCAGAATGTCCACTGCCCTTGTTTGCAGCTCTCTAAGTGGTCTTCTGGTGATGCTACAGTCTTTGGGTTTCTGTTAAAGAACAGAGATTTTCCTCCCTTTGAGCTTCCCTCTGTCAGTTGAACCCAAAACATATTGTGTGTTCCCCAAGGCTACTGTTTGCTGATGTTTTTAGGGGAAAAGGTACCCCCAAAACAATAATAAAAATGATCTTCAGGCGCTGCTTCCACTGCTTGTCTCCCTAGAGCCAGACCTTAGAACAGTGGTTCTTAACGAGGAGCGATTTTGCACACAGCCTCCAGGGACATTTGGTAATATCTGTAGACATTTTTGTTTTTCATGACTGGGGGCTGGGGATGGTAGTACTATTGGCATTTAGTGGGGGGATGCCAGGGATGCTGCTAAACATCCTACAATGTACAAAACAGCCTCCCACAAGAAAGAATTATCCAGACCAAAATGTCAGTAGTGCCAAGGTTGAGAAAACCAGCCCTGAAAGATAGGACTGAGCCTGAGAATCAACTTTCTTCCTTTTCTTAGTGCCTTCTTGCTTCTCCCTCAGGCCCTTATACATGAGAATCTCCCTATTCTATGCTTCACTCCAAGGATACTAACTTGCCCCTGGGCAGTAGCAGTGACCGAGTAAGCACCATGAAGGAGGCACCAAGTACTTGTGTCACACTAACAAAATCAACCTAATCTCTTCTGAGTCCTTTGGGAAAATTGCAACAATCCCTGGATGACTTTTGTACAAAATTACAAAGTGTTGCAGCATAGGCAAGCATGTGTCCCGTAGCCAGTTCATCAGAGGGAGGCTCTGTAGGAGGACTGTGGCAGATTCATTCCCTTGCTGTTGATGAACTTTGGAAATGAGTGAAAGGGCAATTTAGCACATTCTAAAAATTAAGCCTGGCTGGGCCAGGTGGCTCATGCCTGTAATCTCAGCACTTTGGGAGGCTGAGGTGGGCCATTCACCTGAGTTCAGGAGTTTGAGACCAAAAATTAGCCGGGTGTGGTGGTGCGTGCCTGTAATCCCAGCTACGTGGGAGACTGAGGCAGGAGAATAGCTTCAACCCAGGAGATGGAGGTTGCAGTGAACCGAGATCGCACCACTGCTCTCCAGCCTGGGCAACACAGTGAGACTCTGTCTCAAAAAATTTTAAATTAAAATTAAGCCTTCTGAACAATTTTGATTTGGGACAAGGTCTTCTCTTTTCCTGCTCACTTTCATTTTAACTCCACCAGGCTTAAGTGAGAAGTTAATATTACCTTCTCTTTAGAGTTGTCACTTCTTCTATTTTCCTTTCCTGCATTCTCCTATTGTTACCCCATTTCCATTGAAAAATAGACACAGAGACCAAGTAAAGGAAGACAGAGAAATCAAGCACGCACTGAAGTGGGATTCCCTGCTTGTTGGTGCTGGAGTTGGCTGTCTCGAGAGATGATCCTTCTACCTTCTCTCCTGCAGTTACCTTCTGCTTGGAGTCTGAAGATGTTAAGATATAGGTTTGGCTGCTGTTACAAAGAGATTGCCATCCCAATACTTGTTTTGAATAAACTTGAAGTTTCTCTTACATGCCCAATGGGGTAGGAGTTCTAGGGCTGGGAGGGTGGCTCAGTGGTATGCAGTCCCCCAGATCCTTTTGCTCCACTTTGCTCAACATGCAGCTTCTACTTAGTTGTCAAGGATGGCTGTGCCAATTCCCACCCTCGCACCCACACTCCAGCCAGCAGGAAGGGGCAGAGGAAAATGCAAAAGGATGATTACCTTCAAAGGTAATCGTCTGCAAGTTACACTCATGACTTCTGCTCCAATGCACCTGGCCAGAATTACCCACACTGCTACATCAACCCACTGCTAGGGGTGGGACCTGGAAAATACAGTCTTTATTTGTGGGGGCCCAGTGTGCTAACTAAAATTGGAAAGTTCTATTACTAATGTTCTGTTACTAAAGTGCTGCCCGAGGGTCATACTCTGTGTTGGCATTTACAGGGGGTATTCTATTTAATCCTCATGATGAAGACAGATACTCTTCGAATCTCTATTTTACAAATGAGAAAGATGAGGCACAGAAACCCCCTCCTCCCCAAGTAGACCTTCAGTCAAGGATTCTTGTGCAAATGCTTTGTTAAGGGAGTCATGGGGTGGTGGTGCAGGGGGCACTGAGAGAGGGGGAAGCAAGACAGAGACAGGGGAGGACGCCAAGCAAGGGCACGATTTCAGGCAAAGCCCCAGCTCCAGCCTGACCCCCCAGGAAGCTCCAGAGCAGGCGCTGCCTCTCAGTATTTGTCCTTGAGGCAACGGAGCCCAGTGTTCACACTCCCACACCAGTTGGGTGTTGGCAGTCACCCTGGAGGGGACTAAACTCCCAGGCCCTGTCAGCCTGTGGCACCTGCTGCCCTATCAGCTCCAGGAGCCCAGGGGCAGTCCTCTGTGGAGGTTTATAAGGACCAGCCCTCAGGAGCAAAGCTGGGGTAGAGCACACAGAACCTGTGGGAGGGATTAAGAAGGGGTCGAGGGGATCTTGGGAAGGCACCACAGCGTCCACCACACTATGGGCTCAAAAGCACCTCATGGTTAAGACCATCCCCGGAGCGAGGCCACTCAGCAGTCCCACCTCCCCGACCCACACACATACCAATTTTATCACACTTAAGAAGCTGTCCACTGTGAGAAAGTCCTTCACTCAGTCACTCAACAAACTTTTATTGAGTACGTTTAATATGCCAGGCTCTGGTTAGTGACCAGACATATGAAGACCAATAAGAAACACAGTGGTCCATTCCCTTACAGAGTTTACAGCTAAAAGTCAACAAAGACAGGAAAATGAATAGACGTTAGATTCAGAATAATCAATGTAATAGTCTTGCCGTATTCAAGAGATTTCAGAGGTGAGAGACACAGGGAAGCAGAAAACATTTGACAGAGGAGGAGACAATTGATTCTGGGTTTTAGAGGTTGAACAAGTGTCTTTCCAGGCAGCATGTTCAAAGCTGTGGAAGCACAGAAGAGCTGGGGATGTACTGTGGGCCTAGGAGAAGTGGCCAAATGAATGAGAGAGTGAAGGAATTAGTGAATGAATGGGTCCTTTGCTTGATCATTCTCAGAGGGAGAGAAGATCATTTAGAAATTCTTATTATTGGCCAGGTGCGGTGGCTCACACTTGTAATTCTAGCACTCTGGGAGGCCAAAGCGGGTGGATCCCCTGAGGTCAGGAGTTCGAGACTAGCCTAGTCAACATAGTAAAACCCCTTCTCTATTAAAAATACAAAAATTAGCTGGGCATAGTGGCGCACACCTATAGTCCCAGCTACTCAGGATGCTGAGGCAGTAGAGAATCGCTTGAACCAGGGAGACAGAGGTTGCAGTGAGCCAAGATCATGCCACTGCACTCCAGCCTGGGTGACAGAGCGAGACTCTATCTCAAAAACAAAACAAAAACAAAACAAAACAAAACAAAAAACAAAAGAAAGAAATTCTTATTATAAGTAGGGTTTTCTCCCAATGTACACAACCCTCTCCCTCTCATTCTTTTTCTCCCCAGGAGATTCTAACACACCCTCCAGGGCAGCAGATGCTTCCAAATGAGAACGCCTGTTTACCCTCAGGAATGGAGGACAGAACAAAAGGTGGAAACTCAGCCCTGTTGCTTAGTAAGAATGTTCTTTTTTCTTCCATCATCAGCCAAATCTGACCAGCCTGTGACTTGGCTGCAGTGTTAAGTTTCAGGAAACCTTACTTCTCCCACTTGAAACCAAGGGGATAAGAATAGTTTGTCCTGGTTCAAAAATTACATTGAGATAGGCAGCACATATCCCTCAGGATAAAATGCAGATCGAGTATCCCCTATCTGGAATACTTGGGACCAGAAGTGTTTTGGATTTCTTTACTTTTTAAATTTTGGAATTTTTGCCTGATACTGCTTGAGCATCCTAAATCCAAAAATCCAAAATCCAAAGTGTTTCAGTGAGCATTTTATTTGAACATCATATTGATCCTCAAAAAGTTTCAGATTTTGGAACATTTCAGATTTTGGATTTTTGAATTTGGGTTGCTTAACCTGTAAAAAATATATGTAAATATAATCTCCCTTCTCCCAGACCAACTGGCCAGCCCCTCCCTATCTGTCGTCAAGGTCAGATTCACAAATCCCACAGGAAACACAGTCATCCTGTCAAGGGCAGGTGGCAGGAGCCCGGGGAGAGGGGGATGTGTGGCACGCATGCTCTGGACCTCCCACCAGGGTGTGCACAATTAAAGACTCCACATGCTTTTTATTGATTAGCTATACAAGGTCACTTGTTTAATGACCGTCATATGAATCAAGGAAAAGACCCTACAATTTCAAATAAAATGAGAGGAACCTGGCTTAATAAAAGACAGTGTGTTCCACATTGCTTTTGCCCCCACCAGCATCAGCCCCTAGGCCCTCTCTGTGACAGGAGAGTGGTCTCTGTGAAGCACCACCCTGCCCATCCCCAGGGTCTTTTAATGTCACACTCCCTGCCTGATGTCCTGGGATAGTACTTCCTCCAGAGGCCCCTGGGGACTCAAATATGACATTTAAAAACCGACACCTCCTTTAATAGCTAATGACAGCAGTAAGGTGGGAGCCCTATGGTGGCCTTCACTGCCCTGTGTCTCTGTCCCCAGATGTGCTGTGGTGAGCACCCAGCCGCCGTGCTTGCTGAGGCTGGCTGAGCACTTCGGGTCCTTGGTGACTCTCTGGGAGGCGCTGGGCAAATTGACAGCATGACTGCATCACTCTCAGAAAAATCTCTTAGTTCCAGGTACCAGATATCTGTTGCTAAGAATTGGAAAGAATGCTATTTTCTTCCGGAGAATTTGCAGTTTGGCCAGCTTTGAGGGGAGGGATTTCATTAAGGAGTGCGGACAAAGGGCAGTTCTATGTATTAAGTTACTGTGGTTGGCCTGGTACCTGCTCATTCAATACTCACACTCATACGACCCTGTGCAGTAAGTGTGATTGTCTCCATTTTACAGATGTTTAGGTCACTCACTTTTAAAATTTGGATTTGGCCAGGCGCGGTGGCTCACGCCTGTAATCCTAGCACTTTGGGAGGCCAAGGCGGGCGGATCACCTGAGGTCAGGAGTTCAAGACCAGCCTGGCCAACATGGTAAAACCCTGTCTCTACTAAAATACAAAAATTAGCTGGGCATGATGGCGGGTGCCTGTAATCCCAGCTACTTGGGAGGGTGAGACGAGAGAATTGCTTGAACCTGGGAGACGGTGGTTGCAGTGAGCTGAGATTGCTCCACTGCACTCCAGCCTGGGCGGCTGAGCAAGACTCCATCAATAAACAAACAAACAAATAAAACTTGGATTTGCACCCAGGCCTCTCTGACTTGAAAAATTCACTTTACTACCTCAATGGTACCCTAAATTAAATTAAATCTTTTCTCAAGGTTGAAACCTGTCCACATCCTTGCCCCTCTGGAAGTAAGAGCTGGGGTTGCTGTCAGCCCTCCACATATCTGACCATGTCTGGGTGGAGGGCACGCTTGGCTCTGCCCCATTGCTGCCAGCAGATCGGCCTCCAGGAGAACTTAAAGGAGGGCCCCAATCTCTAGCAAGAAATTCTTGGCCTAGATGTGTTTTAGGATTCAGAGTTTTCCAGATTTTAGACTTATAGAATTATAGTGCATATGCCATGTCATACGGAATACCCAGTAGAGTCGGGGGCAGCACCTTGACATGAATTACATTCATATCTCCACAGTGAAATTGTTACCAGGAGCAAATCTGCTCGGGTCTGCAGCAACCTCTTTCTTCTGCCTCCTCAGAAGAAAGAGTTTGACTGATGGGGGTAAGGCAGAAGAGACCGAGGCAAGTTTTAGAGCAGGAGTGAAAGTTTATTAAAAAGCTCTAGAGCAGGAATGAAAAGAAAGTAAAGTAGACTTGGAAGAGGGCCAAATGGGCATCTTTGAGGACAAGTGTGGGGTCTGACCTTTTGACTTGGAATTTTATATGGTGGCATATAAAATTACCCTGCTTACTTCTAGGGTCTGGTGTCCCTTCTCCCCGGTTCTTCCCTTGGGTAGGCTGTCTACGTGCACAATGGCCTGCTAGCTTTTGGGAGGGGAGCATGTGCAGTGTGCTTACTGGAGTTGTAGGCATGCTCACCTGAGGCGGTCTTCCTATTACTGGTGGAATGTCCCTGGAAGGTCATATACCAGTTCAATGCCGCCATTTTGTCTTTAAATGTGCATGCGTGAGCCCACTCACCCAACTCCTGAGGTCTTATCAGGAAGCTGCTGATCACTAGCTTCAGGTGTTTCTCTCTCTGTAGGGAGACTGCCTTTCTCTAGTGCTGGCTGCAACCTATTATTATTTTAGAGAGGCAGACAATTGCCTGAGTATCACCTGATGGGTGCCTGACTTTCCTGGTGGGGTGTGGGGCCCTCTCCTGCCCTCTTTGTGTCTGACTAGCTCCTGCCCTCTTTGTGTCTGACTAGTTACCCACTGTAACAAAATGTTCACACCAAGTGGGATAAAGATTATAAAGAACTTCACGTCAATTCAGTTCAGCTGTTGCTACAAAATTAGCTATGCCAAGCTTTGGACCTTTGAAGCTTTTTTTCCCCCCAACTTTATTTAGAAGAACAAATCTAGGTCCCAGTGCCCCCCATGCCCTTCCCAACTCCCCACCATAATGTAAGCAATTTAGAGTTGAAGGGAGGAGAAAGGAAGGGGAGGGATGAGGAAGAAGAGCCCACTGCAGCCCTGGCGATGGGATGCTCGGCCACCCCAGGGCCCCCGGGGACCAGAGGTCGGTGGAGGAGGCTGCAGCGCCTGGGCCCACCATGCCCCCCCAGATCTCCACACATGATTCTCCAAGAGCAGGTAGCCTGACCCCTGGTTAAGTGCAGACTCCAGCTGGCTCAGCCTGCACCTGATGGTCAGCAGCACACATCAGACACGCAGCTCAACCGTCCAGTTCCTCCGGATCTTACTGCTGGCACCCATATTGAGGTGGAAGGAAGCCTTTGGGTGGAGAGATGGGGAAGTTCTTCCTCATCAGGAGTTTCACATGGTATAGGCCCCAGGGCCCTCAAAGGTGACCTGCAGGTCTGCAAGGACCTCCTCGTTGGGAAAGACCTTTACGTCATCCAGCAGGTTTTGCAGTCAATATCGTTACCTCCTTGTGCACCAGGCCATGATGGGGAGAGCAGGTTCTTCACATTCAAGTCCATGACTGTGGCTAGACAGGGGTGAGTCTCTGCTACCCACCCCCGTCCCTGCATCCCTGCTCTCCCTCCCCTAAACCACACACCCCACAAAACGGTTCTGGGATTTGGGAATCCCTCTAAGGGATCATGGACACAGGTTGTATTGAAGCATCCTTCTGCTTGCGTCAATCCTCTCCAGGTAAATCAATCCTGGATCAGGCAGCAGGTGCAGGCTGTGGAAGGCTTCTCACTCTGGAATGCTCACAGCTGGGCCAGAGGAGGAAGCCGCACTCTTTGGGCATTTCCAGGACATAGGACCAAGAATTAGAGGTGCTGAGCTCCCTGGCTGGCTGCCTCACAGAGCTGTGTGCCCCTAGGGAAAGTGCTGCACCCACATCCCTGGTCTACTAACTGTGGAGCAGGCAGAGAAGGAAGCCCCGGATGCTCCCAGTGGTTCTGTGCAGCTGAAGACCGCTGTGAGGCTATGGGGACCTCCAGACCAGGGTAGAGGCCCCACATTCTCTGCACTCTTGGGCAGGGATTTTAACCACCAGCCCCTGCTTCCTCCCCTGTCACTGTCTGGGAATGTGGGTTCTGGAGTCCTACTGCCTGGGTCAGAGTCCACCCTACCAGGCAGCTCTGCTTGGACCTGATAGCTTTTCTAAGCCTCGGTTTCTTTACCTGGATAATGAGCATGATAATAACGACACCCATCTCATAAAGTGAGAGACTTGACAAAGCTAGCGTGGGTCCAGCTCAGTGCCTGGGCATACCGAAGGCACACAAGAGAAGGCTCTGAGTCCTACTGTGGAGATTAGGCCTGTGTCAGTGTCCCGTGGTTGCCGAAAGAAATTACCACAACCTTGGTGGTTTAAAATGACAGAAATTGGTACTGCCACCGTTCTGGAGGCTAGAAGTCTGAAATCAAGGCATCAGCCAGATTGGCTCCTTCTGCAGGCTCTGAGGCAGAATCTATCCTAGCCTCTCTTTGGCTTCTGATGGATGCTGGTGGTCCTTGGTGGTCCTCAGCTTCGAGATGCATCACTCCAGTCTCTGCCTCTGTCTTTGTGCAGCCTTCTCCTTATGTCTTTGTGTATCATTTCTCTCTCTCCTTTCTTTTATTAGGACACCAGTCATTGGATTTAGGGTCCACCCTAAATCCAGAATGATCTCATCTCAAGACCTTTAGCTTAATTAAATATGCAAAGACTTTATTTCCACATCAGGTCATATTCACAGGTACAAGGGGTTAGGACTTGAACATAATTTTTTGGGGGGCACCGTTCAGCCCCACTACAGCACTAGGGTTGGGGCACAAAGCTCCCAGGGTTGGAAGAGTGGCACAGCAGCCACCCACATGTGATGGCAAATTGTTCTTAGACCCCCAGAGGGGTCATTGATGGGGTCACTTGGTACAGCAGCCACATAGTTAAAGGCTAGAGGTTTTTAAATGGGGCCGACCTAGTGGCAAACCCTAAGGCAGCGAGCAAGTTAATTTTACCAAAGTAAAATTTTGTTTCCTCATCTCTAAAATGAACATGAGACGCCCCACTTCAGGAGTTCTCTTGAAGACTAAAGACAACAGGTTTACAGTGTCTAGTCCATGACAATAAAAATGAAACAAAACAACAACAACAAAAATACATCTAATCCATAAAACTCTTAGTCAGTGAAATGCCCTCCCCTGCCCCCACTTTCAGTCCTCTCTGAAATCAGGAACCTGATCGGGCCCTCCCATTGTTAGAGCATTTCAGTGCCAGCCACAGCAGGAGGCTGGTTATCTGAAGGGCTTTCCCCAATGCCAATCGGTTGGCAAGGTCCAGATCTGCATTGCAGGTAAGTGCTTGATTACTGGGGACAGATTCTATGGAACTGCTCCCTTAATGAGAAACACCATTAACCCAAACTGACAAGCCCCAACCTTTCTGACACCCAGAGAGAACATCCAGGGTTTGCTCTTCAAGCCAAAACCTGGTATCTGATGCAAAATATGTCTGGAATGGGTTTCAAAGCAGGAGTCTAGGTTCCCCCAGAGCCCTGTGAGGGGCCATAGACACAGCTCACACAATGAAGCTTGGGCCATTCAGACCTGGGAAAGGTCAAGGCCAGACAGGTTCTCATGTCCTTCTGCAATTAGAAACCTGCACCCCAGCAAAGCCTCCTGGTCTGGTTTGGGTGTGTCCCCCAGTGTTCATGTGTTGGAAACTTAATTCCCAATGCATCAGTGTTGAGAGGTGGGACCTTCAACAGGTGCTCAGGTCACGAGGGATGAGTGGATTAATGTGGTTATTATCAAGGAGTGGGTTTGTCATCGCGAGTGAGCTGTTGTAAAGGTGAGTTTGGGTCTCTCTTGCTCTCTCTCTTACCCTTTCTTTGCTCTTCTCCCATGGGATGATGCAGCAAGAAGGCCCCCACTAGATGTGGGGCCCTCAGCTTTGGACTTCCCAGCCTCCAGAACTGTAAGAATACATTTCTTTTCTTTATAAATTACTCAGTCTGTGGCATTCTGTTATAGCAGACAAGACATCCCCATCCCAGGGTTGGTTGGAAAGCCCCAGCCCTGTCCCACCAGGTCACAGTTCTCTTTGGTCACTAAGAATGCTCCTGATGCCTGCTTTGTTTCCTGGGACATGGGGAGACTTTCTTTTCCTGGTCCATTCTTACAACACAGGGCAGGGTTTCTATTTTTGTTGTAGAATGGTCTGTGCACAGGGCACAGCATTTTAATTCCTCAGCTAATAATTTAATTCCTCACCAATAATACTGCCAAGCAGTAAGTTTCTTTTTAAATGTTGTCATTTGCTGGTTTTTTGTCATGAGACCTCAAGGAATGCAGGGGGACACTCTTTTTAGCCATCGGAGGGCTGGATAATGGCTTTAGCTGCCAGCGCCTGCCCAGCTTTGTTTCCACTCTGCCCCTGGAAGGGAATCGCCTGGCAGGCTTCATCTCTGCCTCTGACCCTCCTTCTCTTGTTCTGGAGCCTGCTCTTTTTGGGATCCTCCCCAAACCACATGATTTTTCCAAGGCAAAGGGAACCTCCACCTGGGAAGCACCAGAAGCCCTTTCTCTTCACCCAGCCTTCTGGCTCCTCCTTCTTCCGGTCCCTGAACCCAACTCTTCATGAAGCCAGGAAGGTCGCTGCCCACCTTTCCTGTCCTTCCCCTTAGCCTGCCCCGAGTGGGTGGAGTGGTGAGATAATAATTGCAGCAGCCCAGCTTCTAGGCATGGCTTTTTAATGTTTCCGAGGCACTGAGCAAAGTGCCCTCAATGCATTATCCCAGTTAACACTTGGCCCATTTTGCAGAAGAGGAAAATGCGGCCCAGAGAGGTCATAGATGGGTTCCCTGGGCTCCAAGGCAGTGAAACTCCAACGTGGTCGATTAAAGGGCAGGGGGCACTGGAGATTGCTGCTTTACTTTTTAGACTTTGATGAGGGTTCAACAGGAAATGGAAAAGAGTGGGGCAGAAAAGCATGACCCTGCAGGGGCTTCACACTGCTATGGTGGTGGGGCCCCAGTTACCTATCTGTCCTGACTTCTGGGAAAACACCTATACAGGCATGGGCAGGGGGTTCGAGAATTGTCTGAGGCACTCCAAGGCTGGAGGCCCTCACTGGTGCAGAGGAATCCGGTCAGGGCATGGCTAAACATATGGCGCTGACACTGTTCACCAGACACATATCCTCCTCTTCCAGGCCTACCAAATTTTACCTGCTTGCAGCAACAAGGAGCTATAACAAGAAAGAAACACCCAGGCCCTAGAGACAACCCATCAACTATACTGTGTGAGCCTAACCCCTACCCCGACAGTAGTTGCCCAACCCACATACTCCTATCCTTCTGGTGTCCCTGTACTGCCCCCGATGGACAGCTGCTTCTCCTGACTGAAGATGCTTATCTTTTTAGTGGTTTGGTAGGACTGGGGCTTCTGGCCATCCATTATTCTGCAGAATTACTAAATCCATTTTCTAATTCCCAGAGAGCTTGGCAATGATATCTTATTGATTTGATTATTTCCCTCCCTGCTGCTGACTCCCTCTTTTTACAACTTTTTTTTTTTTTTTTTAAAGATGGGGGTCTCACTTTGTTGCCCAGGCTGGAGGGCAGTGGTGCGATCATGGCTCACTGCAGCCTTGACCTCCTGGGCTCAAGTGATCTTCCCACCTCATCCTCCCGAGTAGCTGGGACTACAGGCACTAGCCACCACACCTGTCTATTTCTTTATTTTTTGTAGAGACAAGGTCTCACTATGTTGCCCAGGCTGGTCTCCAACTCCTGGGCTCAAGCAATCCTCCTGCCTCAGCCTCCTAAACTGCTGGGATTACAGACATGAGCCATCATGCTTGGGCTGGCTCCCTCTTTACCTGTGTGAGAACAGAAAGTGTACAGATGGATTAGTGGTTGGTGCCATCCAAACCCCTGAGCTCTCCACCAGCTCCACATTCTCAGTTTTGTTCAGTGCAGAATTCCTGGGGTGGAAACCAGCCAGCGTGTCTGGATGGGCCTACACGCCCCCTCCAAGTCCATTCATTGAACTAACTTCTGGTCTGGGCTGGTCAGTGCGATTCTGAGGGTCCTGCTCTCAAAGACACAGAAGAAGGAGCAGAGCCAGGCCTCACCCTTTTCCCAGGGAATTTCGGGGCAACTTAATGGCAGTGGACATTTTTAGGGAGGGAATATAGTACATATTAGTAATTATGATTGATATTAATTAGGATTGAGTTGTGGGACTATCAGAATGACTTGGCGGTGATTTCCCTGGTGGCAATAGAAATGCCTTTAGTGGAAGTGCATTTCTCTTCCACTCTGGAAACCTCAGAGTCAAAATCCCAGCAAGGGAAAGGAATTTCATAGTGACATGCCTGGGCAAACTGATGGGCAAAAATACCGTCAGCGCCATGTGCTTGGAATGAAAGCCCTCACCCACCGTCGTCTGGGGGTTAGGATCCAGCCCTGGCTTAACAATGTGTAACTTCTCGGTGATTGTGGAACTCTGAGAAATTACACCCGTCATTTGATATCATTACTATTCCAGCCTTCTCAGTTGAACTAAACTCCTCAGAACAGAAGATCTCCAGGTCTGTGGTAGTTTCTGCTACTTTAGGCTACTTTTTTGGGTGGGGCAGGGGGGCAAGATGAGGACATTCACAGCAGCCACTGTTTTTCTTTGTTCCAGTGATAGCGACACTGCAGCCATCTCCAGGGAACCACTGGCCTGTTTGCTGTATGTGCTTCCACGCTGGCCTCCCACGTGCCAGCTGGTGTTACCTGCGTCGCTCACTCCTGCTGCTGGAGTGGCTGCGTCAGCAGGGGGAGCTGAGAGCAGTAAGTGGATGGAACAGCCCAGGGAAGGAGATCCCTGGGAAGCAAGATCGGAGTTCACATGGAGGACGCTGGAACCACAGAAGCATGTGTGTTTGTGGCAACCTCACGGCTTCATTGCTGGAGTTAATGATCCATGAGCAAAGCACTGAGCCCATCCACACTGGCCGCTGGCGGATGGACACCACCATGCTAGATGTGTGCGGTCGCCCAGGGAGCACCGGGCCATTCCTAACAAGCGTGCAGTCGAGATGCAGACAGGAAGGCCAAGGGAGGGAGAAGGGGGCTTCAGCACATGGCAGCGCGTGGCCCCTGGGCCCGACCCCTTCTCCGGCAGCGCAGCAGTCCTCCACCTTGTCTTGCTAATTCCCAGCCACTGCCCCGCTCAGGGCATCCTTCTGGCTGTCAGAGTGACCTACTCGACTAGCACTTCCGGTGTGTAGGAATCTCTGGGAGATCAAGTTAAAAGGCAGATTTTGAGTCCCTGGATCTGGGGTGGGGCCTGGAATTCTGCATTTCTAAGGCGCTCCCAGGTAAGGCCAAGGCTGCTGGCTGGCTGAGGAGTTAACAGTGTGTGCTCCCGGAGTCACGTGGATTCCTGCTTGCCAGTAGCGCGCCATGGAAAGTCACCCCGCCTGGCTCTGCCATTTCCTTCTCTGTACATACAGTGTGGCTGCGGTGAGGGTGACACAGCTGAATAGGCACAATGGGCCGGGCCAGTGCCGGGCACGTGGTGCATGCGAAGTCAGCAGTTATAACTGCTCATCTGTGCTGCAACCCTGCAGTGCACCCTTCGCCTGCACAATAAAATCCACCATCAGTCACCACCGTGCCCTGCCCTCCCATGCACCAGTCACCCTGAGCATTGTACGGGAGTTCTGGAAGGGAGCAGAGTTTTCTCAAATGCAGAGTTTTCCATAAATCTGCATTGCCCTTGGTCTTGAATGCCCTTCTCTCCCTGATCCCCCCAGCAAAGTCCTCCTCCTTCTTTTGGGCTCTGAGTCCTCCAGAGCCACCTCCAGGAAGCTGGGAAGACAGGAAATGTTTTTACTCTTTTCCATTCCCAGTTTTGTACATCACCTGACATATACTAGGTTTTAATAAATGGTGAAAGAATGAATGAAACAACAAATACTTTAGGTCTTTCTTCTACAACTTCTTTGGCTGTGTTCTACCTAGAGAGGCTGAACCTTGACTGCTCATCAGTGCTTTTTAAGAAATCAAGGCCAGGCGCAGTGGCTCACACCAGTAATCACAGTACTTTGGGAAGCCAAGTGGGGAGGATTGCTTGATTGAGCTCAAGAGTTCAAGACAAGCCTGGGCAACATGGTGAGACCCTGTCTCTACAAAAAAAAATTTAAAAATTAGCCAGACACAGTAGTGTAGTCCCAGCTACTCGGGAGGCTGAGGCAGGAGGATTTCTTGAGCCTGGGAAGTCAAGGCTGCAGTGAACCATGATTGTGCCACTGTACTCCTGCCTGGACAATAGAATGACACACTGCCTCAAAAAAAAAAAAAAAAAAAGGAAGGAAAGAAGAAAAGAAAAATAGAAACATTCACCTCCTAAAATACTGCCTCAACAGGTCTCATTCCGGACCTATTTTAAGAAGTGAATCTCCAATGTGGACTTTTATTTAGCAAAAACATTTGCTTGTTTATTTACTTATTTGTTTATGTAGTTATGTCAGTATGACATTATACATTCTTATTTTATTCAATGCTTTATAATCCATTACTATCACTATTTATTTTCATGCTCAAGTTATCCCAGACTTAGCTTTCAAGCTGGTTCTTGTGTCCTTTTGACATATCCCCATTGGTCTTTGAGTAATTCCTTGCTTTTCTCTGCAATTAGACAACCCAGATTCATTTCATGGGATGTGTATTTTTGGCAAAGCACAATAGATGATTCCAGTGCACATCTGGGTTTGGAAGGCATTATGCCAACAAGTAGCCTCAAATCACTAATAGGGCTAGTTGTGATGTCAGAGCCAGAACCAGTAGCAAAAGGAAGAGAGAGGTTCTTAGACAGGAGCTGGCTAAAGAGAGCTCAGTGTTCCCTAAGCCTCCTGGAAGCATCCCTAAAGATGGCTGGCTCACAGTCCTGGGGCACAGGTGACTCAGGTTTCCAGGTGTCACCTGCTTGGCCAGTTACAGGCAGCAAGTGCCTGGCAGTGCCCAAGGCAACAACTGAGGAAAGTGGGAATGAAATGACACAGAGAAGGACTTTCTGGAGTAGAATGTGTTTCCCAATAGGTGGAGAGAAGTAACTTCACCTGCCTGCATGGGGCAGTGATGGTCATGAGGCTTAGGTGTGCCTCCTAAGGCATCAACCCCAGGATGTTTCCTGGGAAAGAAGAGGCTGGCGGATTTTAGCAACAAACTGCATGGCTTTCCTCTGAAGGGGGTCAGTGGTATCACAAACAACTTGCACTAAACAGCACCTTTCTTCCAAAGAACTCAAGGTACTTTCACAAATGGTTTTCAAATAATTTTTAATGTGAAAGCATTTGTACAGCTGGAATCAGAGAAGAAAAAAATGTTTTTAAAAGACTTACAAATCTCTGGACTCTGTAAATCTAAAATTATTCCAAAATTAGGTCTTTAAAAAAAGACAATCATTTACAATGCCGTGGTAGCAAAAATTATGCCCTCCTTCATCCAGATGTTCCTAGAATTTGTAAATATGTTGCCTTAAATGGCAAAAGGAATTTTGCAGATATAATTAAGGATTCTTTTTTTTTTTTTTTTGATACAGGGTCTTACACTGTGATCCAGGCTGGAGTGCAGTGGAACCATCATGGCTAGGGAGCCGTCATGGCTAGGGAGCCATGATGATTAGCTCTCTCTACCTCCCAGACTCAAGCAATTCCCCTGCCCCAGCCACCTGAGTAGCTGGGACTGCAGGTGTGAGCCACCACACCCAGCTAATTTTATTTTATTTTATTTTTTTTTTTTGTAGAGACAAAGTCTCACAATGTTGCCTAGGCTGGTCTTGAGGTCTTGAACTCCTGGGCTCAAGTACTTCTGCAGCCTTAGCCTCCTAAAGTGTTGGGATTATAGGCATGAGCCACCACATCTGGCCTTTTTTTAATTATTAATTTTTTGTTATTGTTGACTGGGTCTCACTATGTTGCCCAGGCTGGTCTTGAACTCCTGGGCTCGAGCAATCCCCCTGCCTCAGACTCCCAAAGTGCTGGGATTACAAGTGTGAGCCACTGTACCCAGCAAAACTAAGGATCTTGAGATGAAGCGATGATTATCCTGAATTATCTAAATGTGTCTGATGTAATCACAAGAGTCCTTATAAGAGGGAGGCAGAGGAAGTCGGAGATTTGATGATGGAAGGAGCGAGAGATAATTATTGGGAGATGCTACGCTGCTGGCTTTGAAGATGGAGGAAGGGGCCATAAGCCAAGTAATGTGAGCAGCCTCTGAAACCTGGAAAAGGAAGGAAAAGGATTCTCCCCTAGAGCCTCCAGAAGGAATGCAGCCTGATATGGTTTGGATATTTGTCCCCACCCAAATCTCATGTTGAAGTGTATTCCTCAATGTCAGAGGTAGGGTCTGGTGGGAGGTGTTTGGGTCATGGGGCGGATCCCTCACAGCTCAGTGCTTTCCTCACAATAGTGAGTGAGTTCTCTTGAGATCTGGTTGTTGTAAAGTGTGGCACCTTCTCTCTCCCCACTCTCTCTCTCACTTCCACTCCTGCCTGTTCCCCCTTTGCCTTCTGCCATGATTGTAAGCTCCCTGAGGCCTCCCCAGAAGCAGATGCTGGTGCAATGCTTCCTGTACTTCCTGTAGAATCAAGAGCCAATTAAACCTCTTTTCTTTATAAGTTACCCAGTCTTAGGTGTTTCTTTATAGCAATACAAGAACAGACTAATACAGAAAATTGCTACTGAGGAGTGGGGCATTGCTATAAAGATACCTGAAAATGTGGAAGTGGCCTTAGAATTGGGTAACACGCAGAGGTTGTTGGAGTTTGGAGGGTTCAGAAGACAGGAAGATGAGGGAAAGTTTGAAACTTCTTAAGAGACTGGTTAAATAGTTGTGACCAAAATGCTGATAGTGATATGGACAGTGAAGGACAGGCTGGTGAGGTCTTACATGGAAATGAGGAACTTATCAGAAACTTAAGCAAAGGTCATGTATGTTATGCCTTGGCAAAGAGCTTGGCTGCAATGTGTTCATGCCTTGGGTATCTGTGACAGTTTGAACTTGAAAGTGATGATTTAGGGTATC
This sequence comes from Pongo pygmaeus, assembly GCF_028885625.2. Taxonomy (NCBI): domain Eukaryota; kingdom Metazoa; phylum Chordata; class Mammalia; order Primates; family Hominidae; genus Pongo; species Pongo pygmaeus. Next base: position 50,424,747 of record NC_072379.2, on the reverse strand, counting down.
TGGTGGAAGAAATTTCTCAGCAGCAAAGCACTCAGGGTGTGGCCTGTCTGCTTTTAACAGATGCCCAGATTCAGGAGCAAAGAAATGACTTGAATTTGGAATTCATAATTAAAAAGAGAGTGTAATTAAAAAGCAGAGTGTAAAAGTTTGAAAAATTTGCAACCTGGACATGTGGCAGAGAAAGAAAAAGCATGATCAGAATAGGAATTCAAGCAGGCTGTTGAGCAACCACTTGCTAGCAAGATTTGGATATCTAAAAAAGAGCCAGGTGCTGATAATCAAGACAATGTGAAAAAGGCCTCAAAGACATTCCAGAGATCTCTGAGGCAGCCCTTCCCATCACAGGCTCTGAGGCTTAGGAGGGAATAATGGTTTCTGGGTCAGGCCCAGAGCCCCGCTGCCCTGCCCAGCCTTGGTACACTGTTTCCCACATCCCAGCTGCTCCCCCTCCAGCCATGGCTCAATGCGGCCCAGGTACAGCTCAGGCAACCATTTCAGAGGGTGCAAGCTATAAACCTTGGCTGCTCCCACATGGCATTAAGCCTGTGGGTGTGCAGAGTGCAAGAGTGAAACAGACTTGGCATCCTCCATCTAGATGGGAGTGTATGAGAAAATCTGGGTGCCCAGGCAGAAGCCTGTTACGGGGTGGAGCCCTCATAGAGAACTTCTACTAAGGCCCCACATACAGAGTCCCTATTGGGCCACTGACTAGTAGAGCTGTGAGAAGGGGGTCACCATCTTCCAGACTCCAGAATGGTAGATACACCAGAAGATTGCACTGTGTGCCTGGAAAAGCTGCAGGCATGCTCCAACCCATGAGAGAAGCCTTAGGCACTGAACCCTGCAAAGCCACAGGAGCTAGCTGTACAAGGCCTTGGGAGCCCACCCCTTGCACCAGTGTTCTCTGAATGTGGGGCATGGGGTCAAGGATTATTTTGGAGCTTTAAGGTTTAATGACTGCCCCACTGGATTTCAAATTTAAGGTCTAATGACTGCCCCACTGGGTTTCAAACTTTCATGGGGCCTGTAATCCCTTTCTTTTGGCCAGTTTCTCCCTTTTGGAATGGGAATGTTTATCCAACACCTGTACCCCCATTATATATTGTAAGTAAATAACTTGTTTGATATTATAGGCTCATAGGTGGAAGGGACTCATCTTCAGATGAGACTTTGGACTTGGACTTGGGACTTCTGAGTTAATACTGGAATGATTTAAGACTTTGGGGGACTGTTGGGAAGGCATGATTATATTTTGCAATGTGAGAAGGACATGAGATTTGGCAGAGGCCAGCGGTGGTATGATATAATTTGGACATTTGCCCTCGCCAAAATCTCATGTTGAATTGTTATCCCCAGTGTTGGAGGTGGGGCCTGGTGGAAGGTGTTTGGGTCATTGGGGCTGATCCCTCATGGTTTGGTGCTATCCTCAGGATAGTGAGTGAATTTTCTCAAGATCTGGTTGTTGTAAAGTATGGCACCACCCACCCCCCCTGCCAGCTCCCACTTTCACCATGTGAGATGCCTGCTCCTCCTTTACCTCCTGCCATGATTGTAAGTTTCCTGAGGCCTCCCCAGAAGCAGATGCTGGTGCAATGCTTCCTGTACAGCCTGCAGAACCATGGGCCAATTAAACCTCTTTTCTTTAGAAATTATCCAGTCTCGGCTGTTTGTTTATAGCAATGCAAGAACAGACTAATACACAGCCTGACTGATACCTTGATTTTAAGAACCATTTTGAATTTCTGACCTCCAAAAGTGTAAGATAAGTTAATGTTGTTTTAAGCCACTAAGCTTGTAGTAATTTGTTACAGCAGAAAAACTAATACATTAATTTAAAAAAATTTTTTATAATCTCCCCACTGTTTTTCTATTGACCAGCTTGCCTTTTAATCATGTCCTATTCCCTTTTCTGAACCACATTTCATAAACTGTTAAATGAAAATGCAGCTGTAACCAAAAATATTCTATTTCTTCCCCCACCACCCACCTTTTTGTTATTACCAACATTTGTTTAGCTGAGGATTCCTATTTTACATAAACCTCATCCTCTTCCTAGTACCCCTGGAGCTTTTACTGAGTATCTTCTACTCTTCTTTGCTTGAATGCACATACAAATGGGCATTCCTTTGTGCCAGCGCTGTCAGCATTCCCAAACGCAGACTGTCAGCTGTCTCCAAGATATTCCTCTATGGATGGAGCATGGATCTCCTGCTCCACAAAAAGCTGTCCTGCTCTGCTGTAGGTAAATGGGCCCAGAAATGAAATTACTGGCATCCCAGACTTGATCCTGAAAATGATTCATAGTTTGAAATCCACTTCTCCTGTTCACACATAGCCATGCAGAAGCCACAATGACAGTGACATGTCTGGCATGCCCAACAGCATATTGGCTCTGGAGAAATGCCCAGTTGAAGCCCTTGGTAGGCATTTATTGTTCATGAGGTCTACATTGTTTTTTTTTTTTTTATAGAGGGTTTCACTATGTTGCCCAGGCTGACCTTGAACTCCTGGGCTCAAGTGATCCTTCTGCCTTAGTCTCCCAAGTAGCTGGGACTACAGGTGTGCATCATTGCGCCTGGCTAATCTACATTCTGTGTCATCCACAGATGACCTAATTTCCCGTTTACCCATCACAGGCTTAGAGACTTCCCTGCCTAGGGGAGGAATGGGCTTCAAATTAAGCAAATCAGTATGCGGAGCAGCCCTAATTAAATTATACTCCTGTGGCCAATCCCACACTACAGAATATATACCGCTCATCAAATCATCAACTTGCATGTGAATGTACAAAGGACAAATAAACATAATATGTCTCCCATATTCACTTCCAGGCCCCCCACGCTAATGGCTGGTGAAACCTTAGCCAGGTGGGGCTGTGAGGAATGTTTCATCCCTTCCCGTTGACAGTGTCTTCTTTCATTCTATTGATTGTCTGTGGCCACACTTCCTTGTGGTCCTCCAGTCTGTCCTAGATGGCTCACCCCCTCTGCTGGGGCTCCAAATCCAGTAGCAGACGAGGCTTCTTTCCGGCTACAATTGCTCAAAGGTCATAACCTCCAGGTCCCATATTCAGGAGCCTTAGCTCTCCTGGTTGTTACAGGCTACTGCATGAGTCTGTGCAGATGTAGATGCTGAGATGAGAACTCTGTAAAATTGGCAGCCCAGAACCCTGAACCAGCCCCATGCTCTGCGATGCTTCCCCACCCCAACTATCTCATCTGTCTCACTTGTGTTGTATCTCTAGGAAGAAATTTCTTGTCCTTAGATTTACGTTGGCAAAAATTTCCACACGGAGTACAACTTGGAAAAGGGCCTGTGGAGCAGAAATAATAGATTCTGTGCTATTTCTTGTGTTTTGACACCAAGCCTGTCCTGGAATCACCTGGAGGACATACACAAACACACAGTGCCTGGGCTTCACCCAGGACCAAGGAAACCTGAAGCCGTGGGGGTGGAGGCAGACACGGACATTCTCATAAAGCTTCCCAGGTGACTTTAAAGAGAGCCGGTGCTGAGAAGCCAGTGCAGGGGCGAAGTCTGGGGAGGGCAGAGATGTCCAAGAGCGGTGAGGTGCAGGGGCTCCCTGGCCTGGAAAGGCACTCGGATGAAGCTCCCCCCAGTTCAGCTCCCCTGGACTGCACCCTCATCCTCTGCTTTGCCCCCAACTCCAGGCGGGCAGCCCTGGTTCTCATGACTTTGTCTCCTGCTCCACCCACCCCTTTACATTGGTGACCTTGTTTTCCTTCTGGTTCTGGCTTCAGATATGACTTATCAGCACAGTTGCACATGTGGGTTCCTGCCTGCCCAGCCCCCACCCCAACCCAGCCTCCCAGAATCCTGCATGGCAGCCCAGGGTTACTGCCCGGGGCAGCCTCCTGCTTAACTGGGAGGGAGAACTCAGGAGATTATGGATCATTTCCCTCAGAACCTCAAGGACATCTCGATGAACCTGCAAGGCCTAATAGATAGGAAGAGAGCATGAGAGGTTTGTTGAATGTGAAAACGAACATAAACTCAAAAACCTAATTTAAATCATTGATTTCAACTTGATCCTCTACCCAAGCCCTTACCAAATGTGCTATCAAGTGGCTAATATGATTGCTCTGGACTTCTTTTGAAGATATGTCACCAAGGGGGAAAGAAGACATGGGGTGGGGGCTGGTGTACACAACAGGTGTGGGTTATTGGGAGAACTGGAGTCTTTTCTGAATTAAATACAAACATTTGAAGGTGCAGGTTAAGTGGGGACGGTGGAGTTAGCTGTAGGTTCTATCAAGGTCCTAGCTCTTGTTCTGGGTGACGGTCTTGCAGTCCTTACTACATTAAAGAATAAAACAAAAAGCCTAATCAGGTAACAGCAGGCCAGACGGGGACAAATGATTTCAGTGTGCTCTGAAGAAAGGATGATGATGAATTCATATGCCAGTTTTGTGGACCTGAGGTGCAGAAAATGGAGCATGGGAACACACTGCAGTAGGCCAGGTCCCAAGTGGCCATAACAAAGTCTTTGCTGAGGGGTAGAGAAAGGGGCTTTGATATGGTTTGGATCTGTGTCACCACCCAAATCTCATGTGTAATTGTAATCCCAGTGTTGGAGATGGGGCCTGGTGGGAGGGGATTGTATCATGGGGGTGGATCCTTCATGAATGGTTTAGTACAGGGGTCCCCAACCCCTGAGCCATGGATGGGTACTTACCGTGTTAGGAACCTGGCCACACAGCAGGAGGTGAGTAGCAAACGAGAGAGCATTACCGCCTGAGTTCCACCTTCTGTTAGATCAGTGGTGGTGTTAGATTCTCACAGGAGCTTGAAGCCTATTGTGAACTGTGCATGGGAGGGATCTAGGTTGAGAATCTAATGCCTGATGGTCTGAAGTGGAACTGTTTCATCCCGAAATCATTCCCCACCCACCCTCCAGTCCGTGGAAAAATTGTCTTCCACAAAACTAGTCCCTGGTGCCAGAAAGGTCGGGGACTGCTGGTTTAGTACCATCCATTTGGTGCTGTTCTTGTGATAGAGTTCTCACAAGATCTGGTTGTTTAAAAATATGTAGCACTTACCCTCTCTCTCTCTTCCTCCTGCTCTAGCCACGTGAGACATCTGGCTCCTTCACCTTCTGCCATGGTTGTAAGTTTCCTGAGGTCTCTCCAGAAGCAGAGGCTGCCATGCTTCCTGTACAGCCGCAGAATCATGAGCCTAGTAAACTTTTCTTTATAAATTACCCTGTCTCCGGTATTTCTTTCTTTCTTTTTTTTTTTTTTTTTTTTTTTGAGACGGGGTCTCGCTTTGTCACCCAGGCTGGAGTGCAGTGGTGCCATCTCGGCTCACTGCAAGCTCCGCCTCCCAGGCTCACACCATTCTCCTGCCTCAGCCTCCCTAGTAGCTGGGACTACAGGCACCCGCCACCACGCCTGGTTAATTTTTTGTATTTTTAGTAGAGATGGGATTTCACCGTGTTAACCAGGATGGTCTCGATCTCCTGACCTCGTGATCTGCCTGCCTCAGCCTCCCAAAGTGCTGGGATTACAGTCGAGGTATTTCTTTATAGTAATGTGAGAACAGACTAATATGGGGTTCCTCCCATTTGGCACCACCGTGTCAGCTGGAGGGGAACTGGCACAAGGTTTGAATGATGCAGCCTCTGTCAAGCTGGCTGTGTCTAGGGAGAGCTTCCAAGCTGCCTGCGTCAAGAGGAGGCATGCATCTGCGCCTGAAAGAAGCTGGACGCAGGCTCCAAGGCCTGAGTGACTGTGTCCTGCAGAAGTTCGCCCCAGTTGGCAGGCCCGTTTAGGGGGGACATGGAGAAGAAGGTGCCAGCAGGATGGGTTCAGACGTCCTGGTGCTCTCGCTGCAATGGCTTCCATGCCTGGAGCACTCAAAACAGTCTCAGCTGAGCATTTACAGACATCGTCTCATTTCCTCCTCCCAACCCACACAGAAGCCAGGTTTTATGGGTTCAGAATTGTATACAATTTGGGGAGCCTTTTTTGAAAAGGAACACATATGCTAATACAAATAGACTGAAAAAAGAGGAAAAAAATAAAATAATTTCTTTAGAAAGGAAAAGGAACACCAACTTATCAACATGAAATTAGGTACAAAAGCAGGTCTTTAGAAGTGAGGGCTACCTAAGCTTTAGCTTCATTCACGTCACAGTACATTTGGCTCTGGGGACAGGTATCATCACCCGCATTTTAAAGGTCAAGAAATTGAGGCACAGATCGGTGAAGCGATTCACCCAATGTCAGACAGTGGGCAACGAATTAGCTAGGATTGTATCCCAGATCCGTTTAGTGTCACCCAAGTTAGTAGTAACATCCAATGACCTCTGATGGTGGTGGTGATGGGTGCCCCTGTTCTAGAAAGAGCGTGGATCTAATTTGCATCATAAAGTGATTGATGCCATCAGCTGTGTTTATGCCATCAGTTAGTCTGTATTGATTCAGGGCGTATTTTGTGCAGGTGGGGACCCTGGGAAGTTAGCAGTAATGGAGACAAGTGTGGAATGCTCTCCAGGTATTAACACCACTGCCACCGCCACCCCGGCCATAGAACACTGCACAGGGAGAAGGCAACAGAGCAAAACAAGCATATTGCATTTCTCCAGCTGCTCCAGAAGTCCTTGAGACAAGAACCATGTGTGTTTAGGAGAACACCTCCATAAGCCTTTGGAAGCAGAAAACAAGAGCCTGTGGGCTTGAGCTGGAAGAAGACAACAAACAAATGCTAGACCACCTTACGTTAGAAAAAAAGTGCCCTAATGGGGGCCAGAAAGGCAGAGCGAGGGAAGAGAGAAGGAAGGGGAGAAAGGGATAAGAGCGGGCAGGGGAAATGTGGCAGGAAGTACAGCCCAAGTGGACATGTCCAAGACTTCAAAAAACCAGACTATACTCAGTTTGTACCCCTGTCCTTTATATCATAAATCTCCATAGCCCCAGAGTTTCAGCACAGCTGGAACACACACAGGGGTCTTGAATGCAAGGGCTGTGTGAGGGAGGGATTGTGTGTGTGAGGGCCTATGTGTGTAGTGAAGTGTTCGTAGACAAATGTTCAAAAGAGGATGCTCAGATCATTACCGATGCCCTGTGTTGTTAAGAGTTTATCATCTGTGAATGGAAGGGTTTATAACAGGATAATGACAGAAACGTGAGTTTAATACACTTTTTAAAAGATGTTTCCTGAATGCTGTATACACAATGTGCTGAACAATATTATTTCAGTGAACGTAGGTCATGTATATAGTTGTGTATGTGAGAGTATGTATGTGTGTGGGAGTGTGAGTGTGTGTTGTGTGTATGTGTGTGATTGTGCATGTATGAGTGTGTATGAGTGGTGTGTGTATGTTTATTAGTGTGTATGTGTGAGCATGTGTGTGTGAGCGTGTAAGAGTGTGAGTGTTGAGTCTGTGTGTATGTCTGAAGCTGAGGTCAACATCTGGGCTAGATCAAAAACCTAATTGAGGAAAGCATAGTGGAGTGGAAGCAAGAAATATTATGCCTGGGGCTTCACCAAAATCTAAAATTGGGCACTGGTGGGGAGGGGATTTGAGATCCTCTCCTCTAGATCTTGGAGGGCAGATGGTCCCCTCTGATATCCGGGTTGGAAAGGGGAAAGTAGCACTATCGAGTATGCCCTGGGCCTCAGTCCCCATGGCTGTGCCACACACATGATCTCGTCTGCTTTCCCCACAATCATACGAGATCAGTATTTTTTGCCCACTTGGTAAAGAAATCAAGGCTCAGTCAAAGAGGTTAAACAACTGGCCAGTAGCGAACAGCTGTTAAGAACAGGATTCCTCTGATGTCACAGCCCCTGCTGATTCCCTGCTTCCCCTACACGCCACCCAGTCCCACCTTGCTGTGATATTCCTCCCACTTTAGTCCATTTCCAGAACATTTGGCATAGGCAAGTCCCAGACAATTGGCTGGCAGTCCCTGTGTCTCCACAATGCAGTTGCCCAGCTTGGTTTCCTCCCACAATCTCCTCTTCCTTTCCTCTTACCCCTTTCCCTGTCAGGGCTCTCATTGAAGCCAGTGGAAAATTACTGACCTAGTCATTGGCTCCCGCATCTTAAATGGAGACATTACTGCTCCCTGCTGCCCAGATTGTCCCTGAACTCTTGACCAAATGTGTGGTAGCTGCTTTTAACTGTGACCTCACGCATCAAGTGAAAATGCTAGAGATGAATACATATTACCTTTTTTCCCTGCATCTTCACAGTAATTGAGAGAAAAACATTTTAATGGAATTGATTAAATAGATGAGATGACGTTTTAAACACTTGACCATAGGTAAAGTAGTGGTTATGCAAACTCATTTTAATGTGTTGGCCATCTGACTGCCACCAAGGCATAGCTACTTGTTTTTCGTTGGTAAAGTGCAAAATAGCTGTCAAGCCAGATCTCTAGGTGATAATAAGCATCCAATTATCACTAAAAATGGAGTCTGGTCCAGGAGACCTGCCAGTCCTTGGAGATTCAAGTAGAACTGTACGAGCTGGTTCAGCTACACTGAAGAAGGGAAACAAATAAAAATGGTGATTTATGAGTGCCTCCTTTGTGCCAGTCACTGTGCTAGGCATGCTACATTCATAATCTTATCCTATCTGCAGAGCAGTGTGGACACCATTGCTATCCCCTTTTTGCAGAAGAGAGAATTAATGCCCAAGGTCACAAGCTTATATGTGTCTGGGCTCATCCAGTTCTTCAGCTCCTCAACATAGGTTAGGATGGCACTTTCCTGACCCTTTGATGTTAGTAACGTGTCACTTCCAGGTAAAAGTAGTTTCCTCATCTGCAAATGAAAAATAGTATCTATCCTGTAACATGTTTGGAAGATGTATTAGCCTGTTCTCACATTGCTATAAGGAACTACATGAGATTTATGTATGAAAAGAGTGATTTCTGAAGAAAAGAGGTTTAATTGACTCACAGTCCCACAGGCTGTATGGGAACTATGGCTGGGAAGGCCTCAGGAAACTTACAATCACGGTGGAAAGTGAAGGGGAAGCAGGCGCATCTTCATAAGGTGGCAGAAAGGAGACAGAGAGCAAAGCGTGAAGTGCTACACACTTATAAACAAACAGCTCTCATGAGAACCCACTCACTATCATGAGAATAGCAAGGGGGAAGTTTGCCCCCATGATCCAGTCAATTCCCACCAGGTCCTTCCTCCAACATTGAGGATTAGTTTGATATTAGATTTGGGTGGGGACACAAATTCAAACCATATCAGAAAATTTAATGTAATAACATATATACAATAATGTATATAAAAACATATAGGATAGTGCATGGCTTAATAAATGTTAGTTATTTTTTAATGATAATGATTACATGATGTTGCTACTTGAGAATCTTCAGGAGCTTTCTTTACTTATTAAGTCATGACCAAACTTCTCAGTCAGACATTCCAGGCTCCAATTCCTCACTGATGCTTCTGTCATGGTTCAGACTACCTTACTTAACTCCTGGACTCTGTTGGGTGGGAGGAATAGGAAGATGAAGGCAGGAACCAGGACCTGAGAAGACAGGAGCTGCTTCAAGTAGCTTGGCCTCAGGAGTGACCCACGATAGTAGTGCCTGCCTCAGCTAACCCTTAAGGTGGCCCAGGAGTCTCTATCCAGCAGAAAGAACACAGCTATTGAAGGCAATCCTGGCAATTAGCATTGGTCATTGTGCCTGTTGCTGAAGGCAAAGTTTATTAACCATTTATAGTGTTGGATTAAGACATATATATTGGAGTTTTTGTTCTGGGCAAGATGGAGTAAGCACACCCTACCCTGTTTCTCCCACCAAATGCAACAATGAACCCTGGACAGACTACATTGAACAGCTATCTAAGGACAATGACAAGTAAACAGGAGCAGGTGAATTGGGGAAAGAGATCAGAATATGAAGTAACACCAAAACCACCATGAATCTCTCATCTTTTATCTCCTCTGGTATCATCTGGCCTGGACTCATTAGTCTGACCTGGATGTGCACACCAAAAGCAAGCAGGGCTCGAAAAAGAATCCTCACCTTCTGGTCAAAGGTGGTTGTGGGGACACCTGAGAGTCATAAGAAGTGGAGAAAGTCCCTGGTTTTTAAATCTTTTTTCACTCTCTCCCACCCAACCCCCAGGTAATCCCATAGTGGCAGCAGTAACAACAATGGCAACAGCAGCCTGGAGAGCACTGAAATACTTAAAGCTCTGAGGGAAGCCAGTCTTCCCTCCACTAGAGAAGCTGTGGTCCCAAGAGGGTGGGACAAAATACCATTCCCTTTTCTCTCTCTCTGTTCATACACTGCCTGGTGGGACAGACTCAAGTATAGTCATGAGATGTATGCAGCAAGGTAGGAAAACTAAAAACCTAGCTTTCTACCCAGAAGACAAAAAAAATGGGGCTTCAGGGGGCCAAAAATGCCAGAATAATCTCAGAAAGAAGACAGCTCAAGAGAGCAGTTCCATATTAACTCCAAGGCTTACTTCTAAGCTGCACATGGTGTGAGAACTGAACTGTGCATGAGACTGTGATCCAGGCCACCAAATGGCCACTGGGCAACATACACACAACAGATTCCCATAGCACTGCAAAGGCTTTGAAAACTGAACTGATATTAGAACCACAGTCCACAAGAGAACTCGAGTCTGGAGCCTAATTAGATTGATTGCCTGCAAAAACAAAACAAAACAAAATTCGAAATTTGCTTTAGGATTTAAACAAGACATGGATCCTCATAATGTAATATTCAAAATGTTCTGGACACAATCCAAAACTACTTGACATATGAAAGACAAGAAAAACTTCAACTTATAGGGAAAAGTACAATCAACAGATGCCAACTGCAAGATGACACAAATGTTGAAATTATTAAAGATGCAAAGGCAGCTATTATGACCATATTCCAAGAAGTAAGGGAAAATTCTCTTGAAACAAAAAAGTCTCAACAAAGACTATAGAAGATACAAAGAAGGACAAAAGAGAAACTTTTTGGAACTGAAAATTACAATGACTGAAATAAAATATCGCCTGGATAAGATCAATAGCAAAATAGAGAAAGTCAGTGAATTGAAGATTGAATAGAAATTATCCAATCTGAACAAAAGGAAAAAATTGAAAATTAATGAACAGAGTATTGGAGGCATGTGAGACAATACGAAAAAGTCTAATATTCATATTGTTAGAGTTCCAGAGGGAGAAGGGGAAGAATAGGATGCAAAGAAACAAACAAAACCCAAAGGAAACTGTGCCCAGATGCATCGTAATTAAACTGCTAAAAACTAAGGCAAAACATCTTGAAAGCAGCCAGAGAAAAATGATACTTTATATAAAGGGAAACACTGACTTGAATAACTGTGGATTCCTCAGGAAAAAAAAGTAGGCCAGAGGAAATGGAATAACATTTTTAAAGTGCTGAAAGAGAAAAAACTGTCAATCTGGAATTCAATATCCAGTGAAAACATCCTTCAGGAACGAAGATGAAATAAAGACATTCTCAATGAATGAAATTTGGAAGAATTCATCACTGACAGACATGTTCCAAAACCAATACTAAAGAAATACTTTTCCTCCTAAGATGCAGAACAAAGCAAAGATGTTCTGGCAAAGGAAAAATGAAAGTAATGGGGAAACAATCAGTGGTTTCCAGGGGACTACAAAGGGAAGAATGAGAGAGTTTGTATATGACGAACTGTCTGTATCCTATTGTGGTGGTGGTTACATGAATCTAAACATATGTTAAACCTTATCAAACTGTTATGCCCCAAAATAAAATTTAAAAAAAAGTTAAAATGACTGTGTATTTTTTTCGTGGCTTAAAACTACACAAGTTTTTACGTTACAGTTAAAAGTTAGAACGTGGGTTAGAAGTTCAACACAGGTCTCTCTGGGCTAAAAGCAAGGTGTTGGCAGGGTTGCATTCCTGTATGGAAGCTCTAGGGGAGAATCACTTTCCTTGTCTTTCCCAGCTCCTAGAGGCCATTACATTCCTTGGCTTATAACATCTTCCTTCATTTTCAAAGCCAGCAATATCGGGCCAAGTCCTTCCCACATTGCCTCACTTCAACCTCCTTTTTTGCCTCCCTCTTCCGATTCTTCTTTTTTATTGAGGTGAAATTTACACAAAATTAACCTTTTTCATGTCCATTTTAAAATGAACAATTCAATGGCACTTAGTACATTCACAATGTTGTGCAACCACCACCTCTATCTAGTTTCAAAACATTTTCATCAACCTGAAAGAAAACGTCATACTCATTAAGCAGTCACTCCCCATGTCCCCTACCCCAGTCCCTGGCAACCATCAATCTGCTGTCTGTCTTTATGGCTTTGCCTATTCTGGGTATTTTGTATACATGGAATCATATGTGACCTTTTGTGACTGGCTTCTTTTGGAGGTTTTGATGGTTCATCCACATTGTAGCACATGTAAGTACTTCATTCCTTTTTATGCCTGAATAATATTCCATTGTATGTACATACCACCATTTGTTCCTCCATTCATGCTGTGTATTCATCTTTAAAATAAAACTTTAAAAAACTTTATATATGATGTCTCACCCAAGACCAATCAAATCAGAATCTCTGAAGGGTTAGAACCCTGGGTGACGTTACTTTTAGATCGCCAGGGTTGAGAATCTTTGCTTTTATATAATGTTTTGGTCATCAATTTCTGCATAAGAAGCCATCCCAAAATGCAGCGAATTAAAGTAACAATGATTTTATTTTATCATGATTCTACAATCTGTACCAGGCTCAGCTCTGTGGTTGAGCAAGTAACAGATCCAATCCAGACTCTGCTAGCTTGCTGGTGGTCACTCATGTGAGTATATTGAGCCAATGGGTTGACTTAAGTCTGGATTCAACATGGAATGCGACAGATGGGCTTCTGTCTCTCACCATGTCGCAGGGCCTCTCCCTCTCCTTGAGGCTACTCTACGTAGTCTCTCCAGTAGAGTAGCTGGACTTCCTACACAGTGGCCCAGGACTCCCAAAGCATAGGAGCAGAGGATGCCATGACTCTGCATCCTCATCCCAGAACAGACACAGCGTCACTCCCGCCACATTCTACTGGTTAAAGCAAGAAACACATCCAGCCCAGACTCAAGAGGGGCTTACACAAGGGCCTGAATACCTGGAGATGTGCGTAGGGGGATCATGACTCACTGGGGCCACCAGTATAATGGTTGACCATAGGCAACCTCTTGTGCAATGTTAATATATTTTCAGTAAAACCAAATAATTCACACATATGAAAGCAAACAGATGTCCAATGTATAGTAATGTAACTATAGTTAACAATGCTGTATTGCATACTTGAAATCTGCCAAAAGTGTAGATCTCAAGTGTTCTTACCGAATAAAGTGGTCAATTCTGCAAGAGGATATAACAATTTTAAATATATATGCACCCAACACTGGAGCATCCAGATATATAAGGCAAATATTAGAGCTAAAGAGAAAGATAGGCCCCAGTATAATAGCAGCTGGAGACGTCAAGAGAGACTCTTACCAAAAAAAAGGAAAGAAGGAAGGGAGGAAGGAAGGAAGGAAGGAAGGAGGAAAATGCTGACTATGTGAGGTAAAGCATATGTTAATTAGCTTGATTGCAGTAATCATTTTGCAATGTATACATATATCAAAATATCAAGTTGTACACCTTGAATATATGCAATTTTATTTGCCAATTATACCTCAAAAAACCTAGGGGTTGGTTGGTGAGGTAAAGGCAAACATATTTTACATACAAATGATAAAACGAAGTGGATAAGTAAATGCAGCACACACTTACTGTCCTTAGCATCACAGTAAATGAGATATTAACATTTTGAAAATGTTAGTTATATTTTGCTGGTGAATTCTGAACTCCTCCTTAATCAAGTGGACTGCCACATTCGGGAATTTTCTGAACATTGAATAGTGAATAATTTTTAAGACTGATTTTATCTACTCACCTGTTTCCAGCTAATCACAGCCCTGGGTGATGTCACAGTCCTGGCAAGGGAGCATTTTTATTTCACTTTTTAAAAAATCAACAACAAGCATGTAAATGAGCTCTAAGTCCTCTCTCTGTCCACGTGCAGTGAGAACAGGGCAGTTCTAAGAAGGAAAATGATGGGTGACATTCTCTACAGGGCTCTGCCCTTGTTGTGGGATAGCATCTCCATCCTGACCTGCACTGGAGGAACCTGGAAAAGAACTGGGCCGGAGGGCAGTGGGAAGACAAGAGAAGAAGGAGCTGAAGCTTCCCCTCAGTGCCACAAAACTCATTTCAAACTAGCCACTAAAGTTCTGAAAACGCCTCAACCTCCCGTGAAAATCCTACCCCAGTATCACCTGTATTCCTATGAGGCTCTTCATTTTCCTATTACACAAGATAGGCCTAGAACCTAAATGGAAGTGAGGCCATGCTTCCCATTCACTTATTCAAAAACTAGTTCTGGAGTCTCTATGGTGTGTCAAGTAGCTAGGATTGTAGAGGTGAACCAGACAGATAACTACAACCCTTATGAAACAAACATCCAGGATAGAAAGAAAATAAATACATAAAACAATCAGATGGCCAAACAGATTAAAACAGAAGGAAGCGCTGGCATTCCCCGAACACACCTGCTCCCTCATATACAGGGGCATTGGTATGGACAAGGACTTAACCAACCTCAATTGGCTTATCTGTTAAATGGGCTCCCAATAGTACTGATTTCATGAGGTTGTGAGAATTTGCAAAATAATGTCTATTCAGTGGGATGACTGCAGTCTCAAACATGGTATATGATCAGCAACTGCTAGTTACTCTAATGATTAGTAGCAGTTTCTGGAGAACTGTATTTAGAATTGCTTCAAGATTCAGAGAAGTCCCCTTAGCAAATATGAATTCCTCTCCCTCCACCTCACTGACTTCATGCTCTTTTCCAATATATCAAAGCATTGACGATTTTATTAACTTTTAAGCTCATTCCTTTCTACTGAAACTCCTAAAGACCAGCCTCCTCATTAAAAAAATATAACCCTTTAAAAGCAACTAAACATGATCCTCCTAGTGTTTACACTAGGAGTGGAGTGTAGAAAGCCCTTGGGATCAGAAAAACCTAGATTTGAAAGCTGGCTCTGCCAATATTTGCTGTGTGACCATGGGCAAGTAGCTTAACCTCTCTGAGCTTCAGTTTTCCAATCCATAAAATGTGACTAATAACACATGATATTCAGAGATGATATGAGGTCAGCAAAGTACTTTTCATTAAGGCAGCTATTTTTGTTATTAATAGGTCACGTAATTCAGGATGTATACAAAGGTTTATTCTGGGAACTGAATTAAGCAAGCCATTTAAGCAAGAAGGCTGCACAGCACTGAAGTGGAAATAACCGATGGGAAGACAATCATCCTCCCAATCCTTTCATTGTGCAAGACAGGGGGATCCCCAACCATGGGGTTACTGAGGGTTCAGAACAGAGGACCCTTAAATAGCAGTGGTCTGACCACCACATTTTCAGATAGGAAGGTAGAATTGCCCCAGGCCACAGGCCCATGGAAAGTTGTCAGGTCCCCTGAGTTTGGGGTGTCACTGGGCTTCTGTAAAAACACGTGAAGGCCCCACAAACAGTTATGTGAGTAACAAAGGGGCCACCAGCCACCTCAGCAGCAGGTGGGCAGGTGGGTGGCAGAAAGGGGCAAGGGAAGCCTGACCATACTGAGAAAAAAAGTCAGAGCATACCCTGAGCAGGGCCTCTTCCCAGCACTAGGAACATGTGGCATCAGTGGGGTATACCTGCTAAAACGGATGCACCAATACAGGAAAACTTTTATTAACTAAATTTCATAGTTCACATTAGGATTCACTCTGTGATATACAGTCCCATGGATCTTGAAAAATGCATAATGCCATGTATCCACCATTCCACTATCAAACAGAATCATTTCACTACCCTAAAAATCCTCTGTGCACCACCTATTCATCCCTTCCTCCCCCATCCAAGCCCCTGTTAACCACTGATTTGTTTTTAACAAATACTCAGACTTCAAAGAGATGATCTTTTTATGATCTCTATAGTTTTACCTTTCCAGAATGTCTGGAGCTTATTTCTTTTTCCTGCTCTATCATATTCCATTGTCTGGATGTGCCACATTTTGTTGATCTATTCACCTGTTGAAGGACATCTTGGTTGCTTCCAAGTGTTGGCAAATATGAATCAGTGTGCAGGTTTTTGTGTAGGCAAAAGTTTTCAACTTATTTGGATGGTTATGTTATGCCATCCTTGCTTACTGCAATCAGATTGTAGTAAGGAAAAAAGTTGTTTAGCAGGAAAGTCTCTTTCAGAGGAAGGAAAAGTCTTTGTTGAGCAGAATGCCTTGATGGGCCGCGTGGCTGTGGAAGGACAGCCTGGGAGCATGGCTGGAAGCAGATAAAACATATACTTTAGCATCCAAACCAGGACACTTTTGGGGTTAAGAGTAGATACTATTAATATCATTGGAGCAACAGAAATAATCTGGTTTTATTCCTGTAAATTTTGGTATAATGAAGCCAAGAGTTGGCTAAATTTGAGTACATTTTTTAAAAAACTCAAAACACAAAAACATAAAACAAGGTAGGTGGCTGACTTTAAAATGACCGGCCATATTGAATGTTGGTGAGGACACAGAGCAACTGAAACTCTCCTACACAGTTGGAGAGAGTGTAAGATGGCACGACCAACTTGGAAATCAGTTTGACAGCTTCTTAAAAAGTTAAACATACACCTACAATACAACCCAACCATCTCACTATAGGTATCTATCAAAGAGAAAAGAAAGCATGAAACCCAAAGACTTGAATGCGAGTGTTCACAGGAGCTTCATATAGAGCCAAAACCCAAAAACAACCCAAATCCACCAGTAGATGAATGACAGACAAACTGTGGGACTTCTATACAATGGAATACCACTCTGCAGTAAAGACACACTACTGATACACACAATAACAGAGAAGAATCTCAAAATCATAATGAGTGAAAGAAGCTATGCAAAAAAAGAACATACTATATGATTCCATTTATATAAAATACTAGAAAATACGAGCTAATCTTTTGTTTTTGTTTTTGTTTTTGAGACAGAGTCTTGTTCTTTTGCCCAGGCAGGGGTGCAGTGGTGCAATCTCAGCTCATTGCAGCCTCAATCTCCCAGGATCAAGACATCATCCCACTCGGCCTCCTGAGTAGCTGGGACCACAGGCATGCACCCCCATGCCCAGCTAATTTTGTTTACTTTTTTTGTAGAGATGAGGTCTCACTATGTTACTCAGGCTGGTCTCGAACTCCTGGATTCAAACAATCCTTCCACCTTGGCCTCTCAAAGTGCTGGATTGTAAGTGTGAGCCACTGTGTCCAACCAATACAAGCTAATCTGTATAGAGAAAGCATATCACTGGTTGCCTAGGGATGGGATTGAGGGAAGAATGGATTAAAAGGGCACAAGATAACTTTAGGTGATGGTGGAAATATTGTTTAGAAGTGACAGTTTTATGGCTGTGTGTATGTCAACACTGATAGAATTGCATACTTTAAATATATGCGATTTTGTATCCTTCGAATATACCTCAATAAAGATGGAACACTTTAAGAAAAAGTAAATAAAAATGAATGCTCTTTAGCCTTAAACACACAAACATGATTTTTAGGGAGTAGGGAGTAAGTGAGTCAGCATGCAGACAAGGAGGTTGAAGGCAAGTGAAGAAGTCCCAGTAATTGAGCAGGCAGCTACCAGAAGAGAAGGCCAGTGAGCATTCCTCATTTTGGATTTGAGGCCCTGGCAAGGGGGTCCCAGAGACATTTTAAGACTGACAGTGCCCAAAAGTCTATTTTATCAGCTGTGCTATTCTCTAAAGAAACCCCTACATGTGCGCACACACACACACGCACACACACAAACACGGACACGGACACATTGGTCTTTAATAAGTTATGTAATGGCCTTGGATGAGTGAGGTTTAGGAGAAATACGGTAAAGGAGCTGACTCTGCATAGATTAAGCATAGGGAGAAGGGGGCAGCTAAAATATGAAAGATGGGAGGGAGAAAGATCCAGGATTCAGTGGAAGCAGAAAATCAGAATGTGAGGAGACCCACGGAAATAACTGACTTACAAGAATCCTCACTGAGATTGGGAAGTTGGCTGGGGTCCCATTTTACAAGGAATGAGGGTTTTATTTGCATTTTATTATTTAGGGCTCTAGCTGAAACCCAGTTACATGTTGATGTCAAAGGGCAGAGGTTACATCATTCCAGCCAAATACCACATCCTGTGGCCACTGCCCCTTACGACATAGTTCTCACCTGGGGCCTGGTCAGAGAGGACAAAGGTCATTGGCCTTTTGCTTCTTAGTCAGCAGTTTTAAAGTAAATGGCGATTTAGGGAAAGGGAGAGGTGGCAGATGACAAGAAGGGAGAGCATTTGTCAGTTTTCAATTTTACCACCCGTGGTGCTAGGAACTGGAGGTACAGTGAGGAGCACATTCCTGACTCTTCTATTCCCAGAGCTGATGGGGCAGCAGGACTGCAGACATGAAATCAGTAAGACTAGTGCCTGTTGAAATAGGGGAGAGGAAGAGAATATGGATGTGAATTACAAGTAATTTCTGCTAGGGGACTTTCTGGGAAGTGAGGGTCAAGATGAGATTTAAAAGCTGAATAGGGAAATGTTGCCCCAACCCACAAGCCCTCAGTCCTGGCAAAGCAAGCCCCGATTCCCCAATCAACGAGCTTCTGTCAGGCTATTGACTTGGCACCAACTTGTGTGCAGTGGCCAAGCTGGATGCTGTCCTAAATTGTATCAGTGTGACAAGGCAACGTCTCCTTTAGTGTGACCTTAACAGTGGATTTGTCCCTCTTTATCAGAATAGGCTCCCTGTGTTCCCAAACTCAGGAAATTCCAGGCATTGGCAGCCTACTTGCACATTCTACATCAGATCCTGCCTCACTGGCAGTTGTGGCAGAGGATGGCCAGACAGACACCATGGACAGACACCATGGAGAGGTGCAATGAACAAACCTTCATCTTCTATACATAGCATGAATTCTGCTTTCTCTTCTGTGCCTGTGTACAGACACTCAGCCGGTAATCCCACCACCAGGAGCATTTTCATCTACTTCTCTAAAGGAGTCCAGTGCTTTGCTGCATAACAGTGTGTGATAGACTATACACAGGTGCCCAGTGGGTCCAGCCTCCCTGCACTCTCCTCCCTGTGTGATCCCTCCCTACATTCACTCCAGGCTTAGCCATGTGATTTGTGAGAGTGAGGCAAGCAGAGGGTTGACAAGCACTCGTTCATTTCTCCTGGAATGTTCCCTCCTGGAACTCAGCTGCCATGCTATAGGGAAGTATTAACTCTCCTTTTGTGAACTGAGAGGCCACAGGAAGAAAAACTGAGGCACCCCAGCCCTCAATCAGCACCAGGGCCTCAGAGTGTGAGAGAATACTCTGGGACCTTGCAACCCAGCCCAGTCCCCAGCCAGATGTACCCTCCTGGAGTGAGCCCAGCAGAGACCACAAGGAGCAGAGCAACCACCTAGCTGAGCCCAGCCACCCACAGGACATGAGAGAGGATACACTGAGATTGTTTTAGGATTATACATAGTGGGGTGGCTGTCTCAGAGCAGTATTCCTCATACAGGTGTGGCCCTCAGGCCTTGTTTCCCAGCAACAAAAGCCATTGTCATAGCTCCAGAAAAGCCTCTTTACAGCCATTGACAGTTGTCCCACTCTCGGGATGCTCTTTCAGGCTTTGGTTTCCATTGAGGATATTGTTTTTCTTATCATTTCTCAGGTGGGTCACAAGAGTGTTTTCAAGGGTTCAGGGCCCACCCTTCGGAAACTTGTAGATGATTGTCTTGTGACAGCTGTAGTCACAGAGCAGGGTTTTTTAAACTATTGTATTTAAATATAATAAATTGGCATATATATTTTTCTGTGTGCTGATTGTGTTTGTTTATTTCTATAGAACCAGCTCCTCTTCCCAATAAACACAGAAGACAAGACAGAGGAACACAGGAAGGAAGAAGAGCCCCTGGAGAAGCAGTTCAGTCTCTGCAGTTTCCCCAGCTGGGGCAGAGGGGTTGCCCTCCTTATTCCCCAGGCGACCCCTGGCCAACCTTTCAAGTCAGCACTTATCTTAAGGACAATGCTTTTGAAGGCCAGGGAGGTATGGGATTTTCTCCTGATCTGATCCCACTGAGCGAAGCCTGGCAGCTTGCACACCTGCGTCCTCCACTGCATGAGATCCTCTCAGCCAGGCGGGCCACGCTCAGCAGTGTGTGTTTTCTGCTCACTCCCACCCACAGCTGTTTGCCACCAGCATGGCCCATCTCCTGCCCCATCTCCTTGGGCTCCCTGGAGCTCAGGACCTCCTTGCCTCATGGCAAATGCCAGGAGCTAGCTTGACCTCCCACATTCTTTCCTGTGCTCAACCTTGCCCTGCTGCCCACCACCAGAGGTTTCGCTATCTGCACTGTGCTTTCAGCCTCAGACTGGTTCTTTCTGGCTGACCTGAAACACAGGTGTCTGCAGAGGAAGGTGAAGAACCTCCCCGTGGTCCTCTGCCAGCCCTGGCTGTTTCCATAGGGAAAGGCTGGGTCATACCTTGGGCAAATTCTACTGATCCTGCACCTGTCCAATCTGCCCAGTGTGCAGTTAGTTTTCTCTATAGGAGATGCCCTGGGGGAAGTTTGTTCCACCTGGGGCTCCACCAGTGCTGCTGGGATGTGGGTGAAGAGGGAGGCCACAGGGCCTCACTGGGAGGCTGTGCAGGGGTAGTGGTCCTCTCTCCAGGCCAGGTAGGGGACTGGCAGGCATGTTAGCTGTGCTGCTGGCTTCTGCCCTGACTCCAGGTCCTCCTCAGGTCTCTGATTTCTGTGTTGTTCCTTCGACTATTCTCAGAGTATGAAGTAAAGGTAGGAATGGCAGGCTCACTGCATCTCTGCTGCTTTGGGTTGGCAGGGATGATACACTGTACCTTGTGGATGGGGAAGGAGGGCAGCTTGGTAGCGAGATCAGTTGTAGGCATCAGTTTCAGGGATATGATCCAAGCCTCCAGCTTGGATCTCTTGTAGCCTGGGAGCAGATAGGTGGCCAACAGTTCATTGTCCTGCAACTAGTCCTGGATCCCTTCCCATGTACGACCCATGGACACCATCAGTTCTGCCTGCCCAGGTCTTTGTAGTCAGAAAATGACTCAACGCAAAGCTTTAGTTTCTCCCCATAGGAGGGCCTCTCTTGCTGGATAGAGCATGAGGATTCTCTTGAAAATGTTTTCACACTCCATGGACAGGTAGAAACAAATACCAAATATTCCTCTCAGCTCTCACTACTCCTGCAGCTCTTTAGGGTTCTGTCCATCAAAAGGCTGGGATGTGATGACCAGATATACAGGAAGCCTCCAGGCTGTACACCTCCACCCTGAGGCCACCTTACTTTGGCCCTGGAAGAGTTCTGGGCAGCATGAGGGGCACTACCACAGAAGATACCCAGCTTGTTGCCAGAGAAGCCCAAGCCTGCAGTCTCGATGTTCATGTCAGCATCCAAAAGCAACTATTCTGCTTTCAGGTCCCTATGGGCAATACTACACTTCTGGCAGCAATACTATCACATAGCACAGCCCACACTATCTGGTGGAAATTGCTTCAGGCTTTTTTCTTCTTCAGGCTGCCATGAGCCACCAGGTACTCAAATACCTCTCTCTCACTAGGCTGCTCCATGACTAGGTAAAGTGTTTCCTTGGTCTTGATCAACTCAAATAATTTCACAATGTTGGAATTATACAATACCTTCACAATGTCTTCATGAGAGAGTCTCTGGAGGCTGGGGTTCCACACTTGTAAATGAACTTTGCAGCCACCTGTGTGCCAGTCGGGATGTACCAGGCCAACTTCACCTTGGCAAAGGTTCCCTTGGCAATGGTCTTGAGGAGCATGTAGCTGCCAATATGAGTCTCCTCCTTGCAGAGATGCTATAAAGGGCCTACAATCTTTTGGACTTACTGCTAACAATACTAATTACCAATATTAACTAATAATACTGATTAAATAAAGAAGAATGTAGAAAAAAATGAAAAAGAAAACAATGAGAAAAACAAAAAGGAATTAAGAAAAAGAAAAAAAAATTAAAAATGAGGCCAGGCATGGTGGCTCATACCTGTAATCCAAGTACTTTGGGAGCCTGAAACAGAAGGATTACTTGAGTCTAGGAATTCAAGACCAGCTTGGGCAACATAGTGAGATCCCGTCTCTACAAAAAAAAAATAGCCAGGTATGGTGGTGCATGCCTGTAGCCTCAGCTACTTGGGAGGCTGAGGCAGGAGGATCCTTTTGAGCCTAGGAGGTTGAGGCTGTAGTGAGCCATGATGGTGCCACTGCACTCCAGCCTGGGTGACAGAGCAAGATTCTGTCGAGAAAGAGAGAATAAAGAAAAAGAAAAGGAAAAGAATAAAGGAAAATGAAAAAAGAAAGAATAAAGAGAAAAATAGGAAAAAAAGAATAGAGGAGCGGAAAAAAGAGAAAATAACAAGAAAAATAGATACAGAGCCAAGAAATTTAAAAAGCTAACTTTGGTGAAAATCCCTCAGGTCACCAAAAGCTACCTTCCTGAGCTAGGAAGGCCAAAAATTTAGGCCCAGCCAGGGACTTACATGGTACAGTACTTGGAAGTCTGTAACTGGTTCCTTACGAGGTCATTGCAAGAAATAGACCTATCACAGCTAAGGATAATTCACAGTGGTTTTCTCACTTTTTGGTCTCAAGAATGCTTTACTCTTAAAAAACAAAAAGAGGGAGAATTCAAAGAGCTTTTTGTTTATGTGGGTTGTAGTGAACAAATATTCACCTTCTTAGAAATTATAACATGTAGGATGCTTCAGTGGCTTTTTAATTTCTAGTTTGCAAAGCTGTAAAAAATTTTTGGCTCTTAAAGAGCTCAAAATATCTACACTTAAAATATTCCGTTCCTTAAAACAAACAAACAAACAAAACCAACAGCTTCTGGCTGGTGTCTGGATAATGACAATACCAAGAGCACCAAGGCTGCGGGGTCCCACGGTGAGGAGCATGGATACAGCTAGAGAATGTCAGGGAAGAAAGACTTCTCAAGGAGGTGCCTGAGTCAGACCTGAAGGACTCATGGGGGCGGGCTGCACCTCCCATTTCTTGGACATATACCCTTGGTCATGCCCTGTGCTGGACACTAAGTATTCAAAGATGCATGAAGGCACCCTGCCTCTATTGCAGAGCAGAAAGATTGTGGACAAAAATTCTAAATGCTGCCAAGGAGAGGAGACAGACCTCTGCCGGCTCAAGCTTCTCTGGGCTTCTGGGGAAGTCCCACAATCTTGGCTGTGCCTGCCCCTGCCCTCCCACCCCTACCCCAACTCCATCCCTGCTTGGTTACCTTCATCTGTATCACTTGTGGCCCCAACATGCCTGGGGTGAACATCCAGGCGCTCCCCACCCAAGCTGAGTAAGTGGAGTAGATATGATTTTTTTTTTTAATGGGCAGAAGGGGCTCATTTATGACTCATTCACTGGCCGCAGAGATTGAAATCTTGGGTCCCTAAACTCTCTTTCATTCCCACTCAGGCACCAGGTCTCTTGCATGGAACAGGCCATCTTAGGTTCCATGTGCCAGGGCTGGTCTCTGTTCCCCATCCCACCAGGGCTCACACACAGCCCTGCAGGTAGGGTCCCCAGATCAGCTTGTGTGATGCTGAAATGCAGGGCAAGAGGTCTTGTTGGTGACCTATCACTTTCACTGAGAAATGGACATGGAGAGAACCAGAGTGAGTAAGGGTGTATGATGTGCACTGCAATGGGGGACAAAGCAGACTCCTGCCTTCGTGGAAGTCACAATCTAGTGGAGGAGGGATGTTACTAGAAATAGACAAAGTGCTAGAAGGACAAATAGCAGGGACTTGCAGTAGTCGGGCAAGGGGGTTAGGAAGCCATTACTTGGAAAGTATGGTTTCAAGTCAGAGTTAAGGAAAATTAGGAGTCAGGAAGATAAAGGAGGTGAAGTGATGATTGGAGGAAAAGTAAATCTGTCCTTTATCCAGATATTACCCCATGCTAAGCAGTGGCTGAGCCTTTCCCAGTATCACCCAAGGTAGGATAGTGGGTGAATAAGACATGTGGACTCTCCAGTAACACTAGTAGATTTTGAATCCTGCCTCTGCCATTTGCTGGTTGTGTGGCCTTGGGCGATTTACATGTCACTCCATTGCTTCTGATAGCAAAGGGGATGATGAGATAGATTGATAAGGTTTAATGTGTTTGGCTGCTGTATGGAGATTGGATTAGAGCAAGAGTATAAGGGAGAGAAAGATATATCAGTGTTTCAGGTGAGAGTCAAGGTGGCTTGGGCCAGGTGTGATACTGGAAGTAGGGAGAAGTGGAAAGCGATGATAATTCACTGGATTTGGTTGGTGAGGGTGTGGTCAAGGGTGACCCGCAGGTTTCTGGCTTTTGTTATTATAAGTAACACAGAAGAAGAATGGATGAATCATTAATTTATTTTTCATTTATCGTGGTATCTATCATCCTGCAAAAATATTTCCAATATATTCAATTTAAAGAATAGTAATAAAAATACTTATTTACTCCTTAGGTCAGTTGAGAAAAAGAATTTACTAATATAGTTAAAGCCTTCGAGTGCCCCATCTTCTCCCCAGAGGCAGTCTCTATCCTGAAATTTGTTAATCTTGCCTTTGCTATTTGCTGTTTTTACTATATATGTATCTATTCTTAAATAATATAGTGATTGGTTTTGTGTGCTTTTGAAATTTATGTTTATTCTGTTAGGGGTTCATTGAACTTTTTCAATCCAAAAGTTTATAGTCTTAATATAATTTGGAAAAATTAATTTAAAAAATCAACTCTGGCTCACGCCTGTAATCCCAGCACTTTGGGAGGCTGAGGCAGGTGGATCACAAGGTCAGGAGATCGAGACCATCCTGGCCAAAATAGTGAAACCCCATGTCTACTAAAATACAAAAAATTAATCGGGCATGGTGGCGCCCACCTGTAGTCCCAGCTACTTGGGAGGCTGAGGCAGGAGAATCGCTTGAACCTGGGAGGTGGAGGCTGCAGTGAGCTGAGATCGTGCCACTGCACTCCAGCCTGGTGACAGAGCAAGACTCCATCTAAAACAAAACAAACAAACAAAAAAGCACACAACTCTGAATGATTGGTCTCAAAATGATACCAAAACTTAACTGGCACCATGATACTATAGAGAAACGTTTATCCATTCACCCATTGAAAGACATCTTGTTTGCTTCCAAGTTTTGGCAATTATGGATAAAGCTGCAATAAACATCTATGGTATATTTTTGTATGGATATAAGTTTTTAACTCATTTGGGAAAATATCAAGGCGCACAACTGCTGAATCATATGGTAAGAAAGAGTATGTTTAGTTTTGTACAAAACCGTCAAACTGTCTTCCAAAGTAGCTGTACCATTTTGCATTCCCACCAGTAATGAAGAAGAGTTCCTGTTGCTCCTCATCCTCACCAGCACTTGCTATCATCAGTGTTCTGGATTTTAGCCATTCTAATAGGTGTGTAGAGGTACCTCATTGTTCTTTTAATTTGCATTTTCCTGATAACATGTGATGTTGAGCATCTTTACATGTGCTTACTTGTCATCTGTATTAGTCCAGTCTCACATTGTTATAAAGAAATACCTGAGACTGGGTAATTTATAAAGAAAAGAGGTTAAATTGGCTCATGGTTCTACAGGCTGTACAGGAAGCATGATGCTGGCATCTGCTTGGCTTCTCTCAATAAAATTTGGGAAAATTAAAAAAACAACAGCTCGAATGATTGGTCTCAAAATGATATCATAGCCTAAATGGCATCAAGATACTATACAAAAATGTTTATCCATTCGCCTATTGAAGGACATCTTGGTTGCTTCCAATTTTTGGCAATTATGAATAAAGCTGCAATAAACATCTATGTATATGTTTTTGTATAGATATAGTTTTCAACTCATTTGGGTAATATCAAGGCACATGATTGCTGAATTCTATGTTAAGAAAGTTTGTTCTGGGGAGGCCTCAGGAAACTTAGAATCATGGTGGAAGGCAAAGGGAGCACAGGCACATCCCATGGCTAGAGCAGGAGCAAGAGAGAAAAGGGGAAGGTTCTACACACTTTTAAACAACCAGAGCTCATGAGAACTCACTCACTATGGCAAGGACAGTACCAACAGGATGCTGCTAAACCATTATGAGAAATTCACCCCCAGGATCCCATCACCTCCCACCAGGCCCTACCTCCAACATTGGGGATTACATTTCAACATGATCCAAAGTGTATCACCACCTGTGTATTTTCTTTGGTGAGGTGTCTATTCAGATCTTTTGCCTATTTTTCCGTTGGGTTGCTTGTTTTTGTATTGTTGAAGTTTAAGAGTTCTCCATCTAGTTTGGATAGCAGTCCTTTATCAGACATGTTTTTTGCAAATAGTTTCTCACCATCTATCATTTGTCTTCTCATTCTCTTAACATCTTTTGCAGAGCAGAAGATTCTGATTTTGCTGGGATTTTGACTGAGATTGTGTTGAACCTATAGATCAATTTGTGTTGACAGTGGATGACTGAGGAGCAGTCCTCCAGGCATCAGTGGAGCACAGGCTGGGAGATAGTCTGGCATCAGAAGGGAGTTGCAAAGGCTGGCAGCCTGCCAGGCTAGGAGGGACGGCTGATTCATATTGGAATCTGTACTCTCTCCTCTTCCACCCACTCTGTAGGCCTGAGTCATAAAGAAACGTTGCGGTGCCTTCCCCTGTGCACCCTTGGTACAGCTGTGAACACTTCCCTCTGCACAGACACATTGACACATGGGGCTTATCACAAGGGACACCCAGAGAGGCTTCCTTGGAGGTGCCCTTGCATGACCTACAGAGTGGCATCCCAGGGGAAAGTAGCTGGGGCTCCTCCCCGGGTCAATCAGACTATCTGGTCCTTTCTGCTCTGAAGGCAGAGACCTCATTTTAGGGCTATAAACCCAGGCAGGACAAAAATAAAATACACATTCCAAAGACTCATGTCATCCTCCCCAGAGCTGGGGAACCACAGCGTGGGTGGTAGCCTAGAGGCTGTCCCTCAGATGCGCGGCCTTCCATAGGCAGTTTTGTGACTGTCAAATCCTCCCTGACATCTGCCCCTCTGCTGTGTGTGCTCTCCAGAGGCCCAGGGTGCCGGTTCCCTCTAGCCTCCTTCTACCAAATGAAGCTTCTACACATGTTCTTCCAAACTCAAATTTCTTGTGGATAAAATTAGATCAGAGAGCTGGTGTTGCCGGGAAGCTGCCTCGAAAGTGGGTGGCTGTGGGCCATTAGTGGTAAAGATAAGTTAAAATAACTCTAATAAAAATGATGTTGAATGTGGGAAGCTGAAGCCCTTTTGCCCATTATCCTGAGAACCGGTTGTCTTTCTGTTATTCTAGTTGTTTTGGGCCTCAAAATTACATCTGTATTTAAACCAAAGTTTTTATTTTTCCACTCAGATAAAGCCAGCTCTTCTCCTGCTGCTCCGGATAAGTGATTCCTCATCCTGTGTGCCTCAGCTCCTGCCACCACCTCCAAGAAGCCCTTCCTGATCCCCTCACAGACAGTTAGTTCTGCACATCCTCTTGCTCCCTGTCTGCCTCCCAGCAGCTTCTCTGTCACAGTCGGGTCACAGTTGCTCCCTGGGTCTCCTGCCCCACTGGACTGTGAGCCCCTCCTCAGCAGTCACAGGACATATTGATCTTTGCGTTCCACAGAATGTGCACCTAGGAAGTATGAGTCAGAGGAGTGAGTTGGTGCTTTAAAAACCAAAGGCTAAAATGCAAGTGCTGTTCCATAAAAACCCCAACCGCTGGCAAGGGAAGTGACAGGACAGGACAGGGAAAGCAAGGCTTTGGAAGCAGGAACATTTTACTTCTCCTGATACCAAGAATAACCAAGATGTGATTCTCAGCCTGAGTGTCCTCATCTGTGAAGTGGGGTCAGTGATAGAAATCTTCCCAGGTCATTTGAGATTCAGGACGCAGACCAGTTCCTCAGAAATGTTAGTTCCTTTTCCTTCCTTAGTTAATAAAAACACTACTACGTTGGCAGGAAAGCCTGGGGCTTAGTCCTGGCTCTGTCACTAACAGTTGTGTGACTTCGGGAAACTACTTTACCCACTGGGTGCCCGGTTTATTTCCTGTCAACAGGAGGTACTGATTGGTCTGTAGATCAGATTTTTTATAATGCTGATGATTAAAATTTTGAAACGAAGTGTTTCCTGACTAAGAGTTTCAGTCTTAGGATTGAAAATAGAGCCTAGAAAGAAGGTTGTCCACTTTTCATGGATGATGTTGGGGGCTGAGGCTTCAGTGTCACTGTCCTGTTGGGAGTGGCCAGAATCGCTCAGCATTTCCCAGGCTTCTCCTCTATTGGTGGAAGAGCAGACAGGAGAGGTTGGTAGAGCGCTGGTGTATTCTAATGACAGATTCAGAGGGGACTGAGCCAGGGAGCCCAGAGCAAAAGACTGTTGAAGGGAAATTAGGAGAGAGAATTAGGCAGGTATTCTCCAGTGGTCACGTTATTTTTAGAATCTCCAAATGATGGAGCTAGAATGGGCCATTTGAGGCCTGCTGGTTTAATCCTCCCTGGTTACAGAGGAGGAAACAGTGGCTCAGAAGGTCTAAGTGACTTGCCAGGTCTCCCTTTCCTGAGCTCTGTGACTCTGCTTCTATTTCAGTTGGTCGTGACTCCAAGGGAATCTTTTGTGTATATTTTGGCCCTAACAAATACCAGGACTGGTTTTCTTTAAAAAGCTTTCTTCCTGGGCACTGTTCGTCTCATGCAGTTTTAATAGAAAACTGTGTTTCTATTTTCCAGCACCATTAGTTGCTACGAGTATAAACTTTCATATTTAATGCAGCATGATTCACAGCGATGCTCTGTTTAAAAATGGGAGAACCTCTCCTCTGGCAAAAATTAGAAGAGAAAAACTAAATGGGAATAGGAAACAATCATTTCTAAAAATATGAATAAAAAGAAATATCGATTAGTCTTTCATTTACTTAAAAGCATAGCCCATTGGACCAACTATTGTTGAAATTCAATTTCTGCACTTTATTCTGAATATTTCAGACCTTTTCCCCCTCTACATAACCACTAGCTCTTCCAGAGCAATTCAGGGACTATGTGTATGGGGAAGGAGCTAGAAAAGTTGTGAGAAGAGAAAAGGCAACTGTCCATACAAGCCCGAGGATCTTTTTAGTCCCCTTCTTCTTTGGTAAACACTGAGATAAGAAGCCTGCTCCCCACTCCCAACCCACAGCTAGTGCTTCTCTGTTCACATTTGGTTAACTCATACCCGATTCATTCCTCAGGTGCATCAGGTATAAATCCGAGAAATTATCCCTGACGCCCCCATGCAGTTAGCTCTGCACATCCTCCCACTCCCTATCTGCCCTACACCAGCTTCTCTGTCACAGTCGGGTCACAATTTGTCCCTGGATCTCCTGCCCCACTAGATGGTGAGCCCCTCCCCAGCAGCCATAGGACATATTCATCTATGCATTCCACAGAATGGACCCTGGACTCACCATTCCCAGGCATCTGACACAGACACAGGTACCAACAGCACTCTCTCCAAGGACAGCCTAGCCATGGGTAATGGAAGAGGCTGAGGGACAGGGGCTTCCCAGGGCCCCCTAAAGATCACTGTGGAGCCTCCTGGTACCCACCTGGAATAATTATGAGAGCCAGCATCTTGGAGTGGTAACCATGTGATAGCCACTGTGATAAATGCACCACCACCCTAAGAGGATAGGGCTATTTTTTTTTTTTTTTTGACAGTCTCACTCTGTTGCCCAGGCTGGAGTGCAGTGGTGCCATCTCGGCTCACTGCAACCTCCACCTCCCAGGCTCAAATGATTCTCCTGCCTCAGCCTCCCAAGTAGCTCGGATTACAGGCATGTACCACCATGCCCGGCTAATTTTTTTTTTTTTTTTGTATTTTTAGTACAGATGAGGTTTCACCATGTTGGCCAGGCTGGTCTCGAACTCCTGACCTCAGGTGATCCACCCACCTCAGCCTCCCAAAGTGCTAGGATTACAGGGGTGAGCCATAGCACCTGGCCGGGGCTATTGTTCTTATTCCTACTTAACAGACTAGAAAACTGAGGTGCAGAGTGGCTAGGGAAGTTGGCCAAGGTCTTAGGGATATTAAAAGAGTGGTGTCAGGAAAAGAACCTGGGCTGTCTGGCTTCAGAGTCCACACTTGTAACCACTACTGAGACTGCATCAAAATGACACATGCAAACTGCCTGGTGCAATTATAGCTAGTGTTAGCAAAGCTATGGGGAAACCAGAACATCAAGTCACTGGAGGTGGGTGTGGAAGTTGGTATATCCATGTTGGAAAACTATCTGGCAGTTTCTTATAAAGTTAAACACACATATTGCCATACAACCCAGCAATTTCACTTCTAGTTATACACCCAAGAGAAAGGCGTGCATATAGCTGCTGAAAGACACATACAAGTATGACCTCATGTTCATAGCACTATTTGCAAAAGCCAAACCCTGGGAACCAATCCAAAATCCACCAACAGAGAATGGAGAAGTAAAGCGTGGTATAGTTATGCAGCAGAATATTGCACAATGGTGACAATGAACAAACTACACAAGCAATAAGGATGAATTTCAGTGTTGAGAGAAAAAGAAGCCAGACACCAAAAGTGCATTTTGCATGTCCATTTATATAAACTTTAAAACACTCGAAGCCAATCTATGTTGTTGGAGGTCAGAGTGGTGGATGTCCTTGGGATTAGTTCCTAGAAGGGGGCACATGGGAGATTTTTGGGGGCGCTAGTAATACCTTGCTTCTTGATCTAGGTACTGTATACAGGTAAGCTGTTTTTACAAAAACTCATCAAGCTATTCCCTTATGAACTGTATGCTTTTATGCATCTGTGGTTTGATTGAATAAAAAGTTTACTTTAAAAATAAAATGTCAAGAGTTGCTTCCAAGATGGCCAAATAGGAACAGCTCCGATCTACAGCTCCCAAAGAGATCGATGCAGAAGACGGGTGATTTCTGCATTTCCAACTGAGGTACCTGGTTCATCTTGTTGGGACTAGTTGGACAGTGGGAGCAGCCCATGGAGGGCAAGCCGAAGCAGGGCAGGGCGTTGCCTCACCCGGGAAGTGCAAGGAGTTGGGGGATTTCCCTTTCCTAGCCAAGGGAAGTCGTGAGTGACTGTACCTGGAGGAACAGTACACTCCTGCCCAAATACTGTGTCACTGCAACTGGCAGACCAGGAGATTCCCTCCTATGCCTGGCTCAGCAGGTCCCATGCCCACAGAGCATTGCTCGCTGCTAGCGCAGCAGTCTGAGACCGACCTGGGAGGCGGGAGCTTGGCAGGGGGAGGGGCGTCTGCCACTGTTGAGGCTTGAGTAGGCAGTTCTATGCTCACAGTGTACACAAAGTGGCAGGGAAGCTCAAACAGGGTGGAGCCCACTGCAGCTCAGCAAGGCCTACTGCCTCTCTAGATTTCACCTCTAGGGGCAGGGCATATCTGAACAAAAGGCAGCAGATAGCTTCTGCAGACTTAAATGTCCCTGCCAGACAGCTCTGAAGAGAGCAGTGGTTCTCCCAGCACAGTCGAGCTCCAATAACAGACAGACCGTCTCCTCAAGTAGATCCCGGACCCCTGTGTAGCCTGACTAGGAGACACCTCCCAGTAGGGGCTGACAGACACCTCATACAGCGGGTGCCCCCCTGGGATGAAGCTTCCAGAGGAAGGATCAGGCAGTAATATTTGCTGTTCTGCAGCCTCTGCTGGTGATACGCAGGCAAACAGGATCTGGAGTGGACCTCCAGCAAACTCCAACAGACCTGCAGCTAAGGGGCCTGTCTGTTAGAAGGAAAACTAACAAACAGAAAGGAGTAGCATCAACATCAACAAAAAGGACATCCACACCAAAACCCCATGTGTAGGTCACCAATATCAAAGACCAAAGGTAGATAAAACCACAAAGATGGGGAGAAACCAGAGCAGAAAGGCTGAAAATTCCAAAAACCAGAACACCTCTTCTCCTCCAAAGGAACACAACTCCTTGCCAGCAAGGGAACAAAACTAGAGGAAGAATGAGTTTGACGAGTTGACAGAAGTAGGCTTCAGAACGTCTGTAATAACAAACTTCTCTGAGCTAAAGGTGCATGTTCTAACCCATCACAAGGAAGCTAAAAACCTTGAATAAAGGTTAGATGAATGGCTAACTAGAATAACCAGTGTAGAGAAGAGCTTAAAAGACCTGAGGGAGCTGAAAAGCACAGTACAAGAACTTCGTGAGGCATACATAAGCTTCAATAACCGATTTGATCAAGTGGAAGAAAGGATATCAGTGATCGAAGATCAAATTAATGAAAGAAAGCAAGAAGACAAGATTAGAGAGAAAAGAGTGAAAAGAAATGAACAAAGCCTCCAGGAAATATGGGACTATGTGAAAATACCAAATCTACGTCTGATTGCTGTACCTGAAAGTGATGGGTAGAGTGGAACCATGTTAGAAAACACTCTTCAGGATAATTATCCAGGAGAACTTCCCCAACCTAGGAAGGCAGGCCAACATTCAAATTCAGGAAACATAGAGAACAACACAAAGATACTCCTCGAGAAGAGCAACCCCAAGACACATAATTGTCAGATTCACCAAGGTTGAAATGAAGGAAAAAATGTTAAGGACAGTCAGAGAGAAAGGTCGGGTTACCCACAAAGGGAAGCCCATCAGACTAACAGCAGATCTCTAGGCAGAAACTCTACAAGTGAGAAGAGAGTGGGGGCCAATATTCAACATTCTTAAAGAAAAGAAATTTCAACCCAGAATTTCATATCCAGCCAAACTAAGCTTCATAAGTGAAGGAGAAATAAAATTCTTGACAGACAAGCAAATGATGAGATTTTGTCACCACCAGGCCTGCCTTATAAGAGCTCTTGAAGAAGCACTAAACATGGAAAGGAACAACCAGTACCAGCCACTGCAAAAACATGCCAAGTTGTAAAGACCATCAACGCTATGAAGAAACTGCATCAATTAACGGGCAAAATAACCAGCTAACATCATAATGACAGGATCAAATTCACACATAACAATATTAACCTTAAATGTAAATGGGCTAAACGCCCCAATTAAAAGACACAGACTGGCAAATTGGATAGTCATGACCCATCAGTGTGCTGTATACAGGAGACCCATCTCACATGTAAAGACAAACATAGAGCCAAATTATGGGATGGAGGAAGATCTACCAAGCAAATGGAAAGCAAAAACAAACAAACAAACAAACAAAAAAAGCAAGGGTTGCAATCCTGGTCCCTGATAAAACAGACTTTAAACCAGCAAAGATCAAAAGAGACAAAGAAGGCCATTGTATAATGGTAAAGGGATAATTCAACAAGAAGAGCTAACTATCCTAAATATATATGCACCCAATACAGGAGCACCTAGATTCATAAAGCAAGTTCTTAGAGACCTACAAAGAGACTTAGACTCCCACACAATAATAATGGGAGACTTTAACACCCCACTGTCAATATTAGACAGATCGACAAGACAGAAAATTAACAAGGATATCCAGGACTTGAACTCAGCTCTGGACCAAACAGACATAATAGACATCTACAGAACTCTCTACCCCAAATCGACAGAATATACATTATTCTCAGCACCACATCACACTTATTCTAAAATTGACCACATAATTGCAAGTAAAACACTCCTCAGCCAATGCAAAAAAAAAGGGAAATCATAACAAACAGTCTCTCAGACCACAGTGCAATCAAATTAGAACTCAGGATTAAGAAACTTACTCAAAACCACACAACCACATGGAAACTGAACAACCTGCTCCTGAATGACTACTGGGTAAATAACGAAATGAAGGCAGAAATAAAGATGTTCTTTGTAACCAATGAGAACAAAGACACAACGTACCAGAATCTCTGCGACACATTTAAAGCAGTGTGTAGAGGGAAATTCATAGCACTAAATGCCCACAAGAGAAAGCAGGAAAGATCCAAAATCGACACCCTAACATCACAATTAAAAGAACTAGAGAAGCAAGAGCAAACAAATTCAAAAGCTAGCAGAAGACAAGAAATAACTAAGATCAGAGCAGAACTGAAGGAAATAGAGACACAAAGAACCTTCAAAAAATCAATGAATCTAGCAGGTGGTTTTTTGAAAAGATCAACAAAATAGATAGACCACTAGCAAGACTAATAAAGAAGAAAAGAGAGAAGAATCAAATAGACCCAATAAAAAATGATGAAAGGGATATCACCACCGATCCCACAGAAATACAAACTACCATCAAAGAATACTATGAACACCTCTATGCAAATAAGCTAGAAAATCTAGAAGAAATGGATAAATTCCTGGACACATGCACCCTCCCAAGACTAAACCAGGAAGAAGTTGAATCTCTGAATAGACCAATAACAGGTTCTGAAATTGAGGCAATAATTAATAGCCTACCAACCAAAAAAGAGTCCAGGACCAGACAGATTCACAGCCGAATTCCACCAGAGGTACAAAGAGGAGCTGGTACCGTTCCTTCTGAAACTATTCCAATCAATAGAAAAAGAGGGAATCCTCTCTAACTCATTTTATGAGGCCAGCTGATACCAAAGCCTGGCAGAGACACAACAAAAAAAGAGAATTTTAGGCCGATATCCCTGATGAACATTGATGCAAAAATCCTCAATAAAATACTGGCAAACTGAATCCAGCAGCACATCAAAAAGCTTATCCACCAAGATCAAGTTGGCTTCATCCCTGGGAGGCAAGGCTGGTTCAACATATGCAAATCAATAAACATAATCCATCACATAAACAGAACCAATAACAAAAACCACATGATTATCTCAATAGATGTAGAAAAGGCCTTCAACAAAATTCAACAGCGTTTCATGCTAAAAATCTCAATAAACTAGGTATTGATGGAACATATCTCAAAACAATAAGAGCTATTTATGACAAACTCACAGCCAATATCACATTGAATGGGCAAAAACTGGAAGCATTCCCTTTGAAAACCAGCACAAGACAAGGATGCCCTCTCTCACCACTCCTATTCAACATAGTATTGGAAGCTCTGGCCAGGGCAATCAGGCAAGAGAAAGCAATAAAGGGTATTCAATTAGGAAAAGAGGAAGTCAAATTATCTCTGTTTGCAGATGACATGATTGTATATTTAGAAAAGCCCATCTTCTCAGCCCCAAATCTCCTTAAGCTGATAAGCAAATTCAGCAAAGTCTCAGGATACAAAATCAATGTGCAAAAATCACAAGCATTCCTATACACCAAGAACAGACAAACAGAGAGCCAAATCATGAGTGAACTCCCATTCACAATTAATACAAAGAGAATAAAATACCTAGGAATACAGCTTACAAGAGATGTGAAGGACCTCTTCAAGGAGAACTACAAACCACTGCTCAATGAAATAAAAGAGGACACAAACAAATGGAAGAACATTCCGTGCTTATGGATAGGAAGAATAAATATTGTGAAAATAGCCATACTGCCCAAGGTAATTTATAGATTCAGTGCCATCCCCATCAAGCTACCAATGACTTTCTTCAAAGAATTGGAAAAAACTACTTTAAAGTTCATATGGAACCAAAAAAAGAGCCCACATTGCCAAGACAATCCTGAGCAAAAAGAACAAAGTTGGAGGCATTATGCTACCTGACTTCAAACTATACTACAAGGCTACAGTAACCAAAACAGCATGGTACTGGTACCAAAACAGATATATAGACCAATGGAACAGAACAGAGCCCTCAGAAATAACACCAGACATCTACAGCCATCTGATCTTTGATAAACCTGACAAAAACAAGAAATGGGAAAAGGATTCCCTATTTATAAATAGTGCTGGGAAAACTGGCTAGCCATATGTAGAAAGCTGAAACTGGATCCCTTCCTTATACCTTATACAAAAATTAATTCAAGATGGATTAAAGACTTAAATGTAAGACCTAAAACCATAAAAACCCTAGAAGAAAACCTAGGCAATACCATTCAGGACATAGGCATGGGCAAAGACTTCATGACTAAAACACCAAAAGCAAAGGCAACAAAAGCCAAAATTGACAAATGGGATCTAATTAAACTAAAGAGCTTCTGCACAGCAAAATAAATTATCAGCAGAGTGAACAGGCAACCTACAGAATGGGAGAACATTTTTGCAATCTATCAATCTGACAAAGGGCTAATATCCAGAATCTACAAAGAACTTAAACAAATTTACAAGAAAGAAAGAAACAACCCCATCAAAATGTGGGCAAAGGATATGAACAGACACTTCTCAAAAGAAGACATTTATGCAGCCAACAGACATATGAAGAAATGCTCATCATCACTGGTCATCAGAGAAATGCAAAGGAAAACCACAATGAGATATTATCTCATGCCAGTTAGAATGGTGATCATTAAAAAGTCAGGAAACAACAGATGCTGGAGAGGATGTGGAGAAATAGGAACACTTTTACACTGTTGGTGAGAGTGTAAATTAGTTAAACCATTGTGGAAGACAGTGTGGCGATTCCTCAAGGATCTAGAACTAGAAATACCATTTGACCCAGCAATCCTATTACTGGGTATATACCAAAGGATTATAAATCATTCTGCTATAAAGGCACATGCACATGTATGTTTATTGTGGCACTATTCACAATAGCAAAGACTTGGAACCAACACAAATGTCCATTAATAACAGACTGGATAAAGAAAATGTGGCACATATACACCATGGAATACTACGCAGCCATAAAAAAGGATGAGTTCATGTCCTTTGCAGGGACATGGATGAACCTGGAAACCCTCATTCTCAGCAAAATATCTCAATGACAGAAAACCAAACATTGCATGTTCTCACTCATAAGTGGGAGTTGAACAATGAGAATGCATGGACACAGGGAGGGGAACATCACACACCGGGGCCTGTTGTGGGTGGGGGGCTGGGGGAGAAATGGCGTTAGGAGAAATAACTGATGTAAATGACGAGTCGGTGGGTGCAGCAAACCACCATGGCACATGTATACCTATGTAACAAACCTACATGTTGCATACATGTACCCTAGAACTTAAAGTATAATAAAAAATAATAAAATAAAATAAAGTGTCTAGTACAGTGCCTGCCAATATAAAGGATTCAACCATGTGAGTTCACTGCCTCCTCTCCCTCCTCTTTGCCTGCTTGCAGGTATCTGGATGCACCTTGCTATTTCCTCTTGTCCAGGCACTGGCTTTCAGATAATGTCACAGGTTCCAGGGCCAGGGGATTGCTGGGTCACAGTGAGGTGCCCAGAGTCTTAGAGCTGGGGGGCATAGGAGATATCTTGCCTGGGCCAGGCCAAGAGAACATTCATTCCTTCATGTTCACAGAGGGTGGCCTCTTCAGGTGTCAGTGAGCAGGCTGTGGTGTGGTGGAAAGAGTTCTGAACCCAGGAAGCATGGTTCGAATTTAGGCTCTGCTGGACACTTGTTCTGCCACTCCACTGGGCAAGTCATTGGGGACCATTCAGTCCCACTTGCTCATCACAAAATTCTTAATGGCCAATAGAGATAGAAATACCTGTATTGTGTGTGTGTGTGTGCTGCAAAGCGTGATGTCAACACAGGGCCTCATGAATAGTCATGAGGAGTTAGAGCACAGAGAAGGAAACCCAGCCCAGCTAGAATGGCCACAGCCATGCAAAGAACCCAGCAGCATTCACTTTCCCTCATCTCAGAGTTCCATGCTCCCTCCACTCACCCGATCTGCTTATTAAAGGCTCAGGCTTAACTTCTGGTGGTGTTCACGCCATGGTTTCTCCAACGCCTCGGCAGACAAGGCAGTAGCCTGCAGATGCTTCAGGGTCTGGATGTATTGCAAGCCTCTTCATGAATGCCGCTCCCTAGAACTCACTGGGTGTAAAAGTAGCACTGCCTGATTGGTTTCATCAGCAATAATGGCCTCTGGCTTTGTAAATAGTCAGGGCTTTCACTTAGATGGGATCTCAGAAAATGCAGCTAAGTCTTTTGTTTCCAGAATCTCATCCACAGAACTCCCAACAGGCTCTCACTCTGCTTGTCACAGATTTTCATTGTGAAAATCTCCAGTGACAGTGAACTTACCACTTTCCACACAGCCCCCTCCACGGAGAGCTCTTGAAGAGAGCTGTTGGCCTCATCATATGTATGAGATTTATAAATAGGCAGCTGTGGTACGAAACGCAGAGGTTCAAGAACAGAAGGTGGAGCTCAGCCCCTGGTGGAAAATGACATCTGCGACTCACCCAGAAGAGCAGGTCCCTCTCAGCCTTTCTGTCACATGGAGCTGGGATGTCCAGAAGGAGCTCTCCTGAGGATGCCTCACCGAGGTGGGGTGAGGCGAGGCCTGATGGAGGTAACAGCATGGCCCATGAGCTCTAGAAGAAGGCTGGGCTTTGGGTGGGCACCTGAGCCAGCCACACCAGGAAGGGAATACTGCCTGGTGCAGCTGTTCTCAAACCTTATGGTCTCGAGAGCCTGCTATACCACTGAAAACTACCGAGGACCCTAGAGAATGTTCCTGGATTACATCTACCAACATTACAAATTAAAACTAAACATATTCTTTAATATTTATTTGGTAATTTATTAAAAATAATGAAAATCAACACTTTTTATTTTCTAAATTTAAAAAATTGACTAAGCATCACTTTTACATTTTTATAAATCTCCTGAATGTCTGGCTTTCTAGAAGATTGCATTCCATCTGTTACACTATCACACATCACCCAGCCTCTGGAAAATGCCACTGCAGGCTCATGACAGAATGAGGGAGAAACAGGCTAATCATATCTTAGTATTATTGTGAAAATAGTTTTGACTTTGTGGATCCCCTGGAAAGGCCTCGGGATTAGCCAGGCCAAACTTTGAGGGCCTCTAGCCTAGTGATTAAGAAAATGTATTTTGGTGTCAGATTGCCTGGATTCAGATTCCATTTCGGCCCCCTAGTAGGTGTTCAATAAATGTTAAATGCTATTATTATCATAACAGGGTACTCAGTGTATTCTCAATGGATTTTATTTTTCAAGCACAAAGTCTGGAATCCCCCAAAGAAGGATTCAAAACAGTGCCTCAATTTCAGTAATGAGCACTATAGGTTAATATCATCACTGTATAAATGTGTATCACTGTTGTTTCACATTTGCCTATAGGATTAGTATAGAATGAATCCTAGCAACAGCAGGCAACTTTGCTAAACATATTCACTCCCTGATCGGAGGACAAATGCATCCCCCACCCCCATCACTGTGAGACCTTGGGCCAAATTTTTAAACCTTACTGAGTCTCATTTTGCCCCTTCTGTAAAATGAAGTTAATAATACCTGCCTCATAGGTTTGCCATGAGAATTAACAAAGATAAGGATAAAAACATACACTTAGCCCAGCATCTACACATAATCAGCACTTGATAAATATTAACCAAAAGTTTTTTATGGCAGTTCTGAAAGCCACCACTAGGGCTCAGATATCTGGAATTACCACAAGGGTATTTGTTATTGATATAAAAATAACTCCCTAGGTGAGCCAACTGATGGGATTTTGGATGAGAATTACTGAATTATATTTCTGGAATTTTTGTTAGATGCCTGGGACCTCAGAGGCAACACATACCAATGGTCCGCCTTCACAGATCCCTTTGGGAGTGTGCCTGTTCTTTGGACGCTGGTTGCACCGGCAGGCACACCAGGTTCCCACGGGCTGAGTCACACACTTGGCAGTTTTGCCGGCTCAATAAACATGGCTTTCTCATCTGCCAACTCTGGCGCTGTGATGAGCTCTGGCCACACTTTAAAGTATGGAAGGCTCTGTAGCCTCACCGTGCTCAGAGTACAAAGCCCTTCTAGCTGTGGACAGCCATGGCTTCTGGAACAAGGATGATGGAATTAGCAGCGAAGACATTAAAATGTTATTTTTAGCAGTGTTCCAAATCATTACGACTCCCCACCCCCCATAATGTCCTCTAAATCCTTCCTGACAGTATATGTTTATTTTTCTTTCCTGAGAATTATTATTTGGTAACCCAATAGTTCAAATATAGTTTTCACCTAGTTCCAGAAATTCATTTCTTCATCATAGCACTGTGACCTTCCATCATATGACTGGCCACTGTCTACTTTGTGGTTGAGTCATTGTTGTTCAACAGCGCTACAAACATGTATTGAACTCCACCCATTTACCAAACACTGCACGTGGTTATGAGGGTGAAAGGGTGGGCCACATGTGGGCCGGGCCCCGGGAGCCAGGTCTTGGGTGACGTGGAGACAAATAGACAAATGCACAAATAAACAGCCGCAGTCAGTGGAGCATGTGGAGGGGAGGGTGGGGGACAGGGCACTCGGCAAGGGCACCTGAGGCTGGCTCATTTTAGCATCAGGTTTCATTTCTAATGTCACCTCTGCCGAGATGTGCTCCCGCCCATCGTATTTGCAATAACCCCCTTGTCCCTGCACTCTGTCACATGGGCACATTTGATTTTTTTACCAGCATTTATCATTATTCAAACATTTTATTGATTTCTTTGCTTGTACATCATGTATCACCCCTACTGAGTAGACACCCAGTGAGCATTTGCTGAATGACCAGTGGAGTCTCTAAATGAATGAATGAACTACACACTCAGTAGATGTCAAATTAAATCATTATTCTAAATCACAAAGGCAATTTGGGGGGAAAGATTAAAAATGGCTAATGTGATATATGTAATTACTGTCTCCAACGTATCAGAATTTTTCCATGAGAATATTGATCAGGGGTCTTCTATGACTACAGAGAAAAGTGGAGTAAAATTAACAAGAAAGAAATTTTGAGGCATGGCCCTACATATTAGAAACATACATCTGAGTAAAGACTTTAGTTCTATAGACTTTGGGAAAAAGTGACCACATTATCCGTTTGGATGGTCGATCCCTTCACCTGCCTGAAGGCAGAAGGCTCAACCAAGTATAGGAGTCTATGAGGCCAGCAGAGAGTAGCCAGCCAGCCAAACCCCAAGGATGCCTCCAAGACCTGCAATCACATAGAAGATACAGGTGTGTAGAACATATTTATTTGTAAATGCATATAAATATATGGACATATTTTAATATATTTACATATATGTACACACACCCACAAAAACACAGAGTATAAATATTGGAGGCAGTTTAGCCAGTCCCACTGGAGCCACAGGGGACCCCTGACAGGCCAGCTCTCTCCTCTGTCCCAGTGTTCAGGCGCTCCTGCCATGACACACTCTGGAACATTCTTGCTACTAATAAACAGTTAATTCATTAGCTGGCAAAAGAGCCATGTACATTTGGAGCATTATTGCAGAGTTGGGCCACTGTTCCATGTTTCCGGAGATTTATTCACCCAGGAAACATATACAGAGTCTCTATTGTGTGCCAGGCCCAGGCATGCAGAGAACTTGGACTAATGATAGAGACAGACAAGCAAATAACTGGCTGTGGTGCAGGATTGTACTGCTGAAGTCTGCCCAGGGAGTTAGGGGAGCAATATATATATTGCTTATAGAGAGAGAGAGGGCTCATATATATATATATATGCCTGGGGGTCTGGGGAGGCTGCTTGAAGCAGGTTCCATCAGCTAGAATTTGATAGCTAAATCAGAGCTTGCTGGATGTAGAGTAGGAGGGGAGGGTACAGGAAGTGAGGGTGGTGTGCCAGGCAGAAGGAACAGCATGTGCAAAGGCAAGGAGAGGAAAACCAGCCCAGGTCACAATGCATGGAGGTGATGAGGGGCCCGACACGGGGCTGCAGAAGCATCTTGGGGCTCTATCAGCAGAAACCTTGTGTTTGAAGCCAGGAAGTTTGAACAGGGTCCCGAGAGTTAAGGGGTATCTGAGGAACTGCTGCAGATCTGCCTTTTAGAAAGACTTGCAGACCTTTGGCCACTGTGACAAGGCACTGAATGGGAGGAGACCTCAGGCTTTTAGCAGTAGTTCTGGCCAATGGAGACCAAGTAGAGAAGGTGAAGATGAGAGAGAGTAAAAAGGAAGATGCCTCAGGACTTGTGAGACAGAGAAGATGTAACAGAGGCAGAGAGGTGGGGAGGAGTTGCTAAGGATAAGACCCACTATACACTAGGCCCCGTTCTAGAATCTGGGGCTCGGCAGCAAACAGAGGAAACCAATATCCCTGCCCTCATGGCACTGGCATCCAGTGGGAAGGGCCAAACAGAAATAAACAAGCAAGTCAGCATGGAGTATAACCAGTGTTGCATCCTTAGGAGAAAAATAAAGATAGCAATGTTGGCAGAGGAGGTAGGAGGTTTGAAATTTTATACAGGGTGGCTCTGAAGACCTACAGGACTTGAGTAAGCCAGCCAGGTGGCTCTCTAGGGGAAGAGAATTCCAGGAGGAGAGAACAACAATACAAAGCCTCTGAGGCTTTGTGTGTTCTGGGTCCTTTGAAGGGGCCTGTGTGGCTGGAAGGACCCGGGAGGAGAGCTACAGGGGTGGAGCAGGGGATACCGCAGATTGTGAGGGATGTTATAGGCCATCGTGAAGACTTGGGCTTTTACTTTGAGTGAATGGGAGCCATTGGAAGGTGGTGAGCAGAGAAGGACATGATCTGACCACACTCTGGGTTAGAGATGAGAACAGATTGGAAGGGACAAAACAGAAGTTGAGAGACCTGGTGTAGCCAAGGCAGTGGAAGCAGGGAAGAGGTCAGATTGTGGATGTATTTTAAAGGTGGAGCCACCAGGGATTACTGATAGATTAGATTTGTCTGAGAGAGAGGGGAATCCAATTTGACTTTAAGAGTTTCGCCAAAAAAAAATGAGCCAGGCACGGTGGCAGGTGCCCGCAGTCCCAGTTACTCGGGAGGCTGAGGTAGGAGAATAGTGTGAACCCGGGAGGCAGAGCTTGCAGTGAACTGAGATCACGCCACTGCACTCCAGCCTGGGCGACAGAGCGAGACTCTGTCTCAAAAAAAAATAATAATAAAAATAAATAAATAAATAGAGTTTAGCCAACTGGAAGATTAGAATTGCCACCTTCCAAAGACAGGAAGCTCAGAGGTGGAGCGGTTTTCTGGATGGAGATGGGGACATTTATGGGTTTAGCTCGAAAGAGGTGAAATTTGAGATGACAGGTTATGTCCAATTAGCAGTGAATTATAGAGCTCTGGGTCTCATTTGGCCTTCAGATGGAGCTGTGGGACAGGGCATGTAGGAAGGCCAAGTAGGCAGCCCCCGTGTCATAAGGGGGTTGTCTTTCCAACTCTTAATGTCATGCTTCCTATCGCAGCTACTCATTATAATCGCCAAGGAAGCTTTTAAAAGGTATCCTGAGGCTGGGCGCCGTGGCTTACGCCTGTAATCCCAGCACTTTGGGAGGCCAAGGCAGGTGGATCACCTGAGGTTGGG
The DNA here is from genome assembly GCF_028885625.2 of Pongo pygmaeus. Taxonomy (NCBI): domain Eukaryota; kingdom Metazoa; phylum Chordata; class Mammalia; order Primates; family Hominidae; genus Pongo; species Pongo pygmaeus. The sequence goes on along the minus strand of NC_072379.2, from coordinate 50,381,287 downwards.
AGTTCAGGACCAGCCTGGTCAACATGGCGAAACCCCATCTCTACTGAAAAATACAAAAATTAGCCAGGTGTGGTGGCGGGCGCCTGTAATCCCAGCTACTTGGGAGGCTGAGGCACGAGAATCGCTTGAACCCAGGAGATGGAGGTTGCAGTGTGCCGAGATTGTGTTACTGCAATCCAGCCTGGGTGATAGAGTGAGACTTTATCTCAAAAACAAAAACAAAATAAATAAGTAAAAGATATCCTGGATCTCATTTCAAATGTATTGAATAGGAATCTCACAGGTGGAACTCAAATGTAAAATTTTCAAAACTCTTATGAAGTAATTGTGATGGACACCACTGGGTAAGATTCTCCACATTATAGGGAGCCTTCTGTTGATTTTATTGCTGTATTAAAATGAAAAGTGTCAAGAGAGTGAGAAGACCAGCCACAGACTGGAGAAACTATTTGCAAAAGACATCATATAAAGGACTTATTCAAAATACACAAAAAACTCTTAAAACTCAACATTGCAAAATCAAAAACCCAATTTAAAAATGGACAAAAGAGCTGAACAGACACCTCACCAAAGAAGATGTACAAATGGCAAATAAGCACATGTAAAGGTGCTCAACATTACATATAATCCGGGAAATGCAAATTAAAACAACAAGATATCACTATACACCTATTAGAATGGCCAAAATCTATAACATCGACGGCACCAAATGCTGGTGAGGATATGGAGCAACAGGAACCATCACTTACCGCCGGTGGGAATGCAAAGTGGTACAGCTACTTTGGAAGACAGTTTTGTAGTTTTGTACAAAACTAAACATAGTCTTACCAAATGATTCAGCAATCATGCTCCTTGATATTTACCCGGATGAGTTAAAAACTTTTATCCATACAAAAACATGCACATAGACGTTTATTCCAGCTTTATCCATAATTATCAACACTTGGAAGCAACCCAAATGTCCTTCAGTAGGTGAACAGATAAATAAACTGATAAATCCAAACAATGGTATATTATTCAGTGCTAAAAAGAAATGAGCTATCAAGCCCTGAAATGATATGGAGGAACCTCAAATGCATATTACCAAGTGAAAGATGCCAATATGAAAAGGATAATACTCTATGATTTCAGGTATATGACACTTTGGAAAAGGCAAAACTGTGGAGACAGTAAAAAGATCAGGGGTTGCCAGGGGTTAGCAGGGAGGAATAGGGGAATGAATAGTCAGAACTTTCAGGGCAGTGAACCTGTTCTATATGAGACCACAATGGTGGACATGTCACTATACACATATACATTCGTCCAAACCCATAGAATGCACAACACCAAGAATCAATCCTAATGTAAACTATGGACTTCGGTTGATTAAAAAAAACACAACTAAACTAAGGAGATGGACATTTATGGAGGAGGAGGGAAAAAAAGAACACAGTGATTTTTACTCACTTTAATGTGTTAATGACTTATCAAATAGCGTTTGATTAAAACTGTGCCTTTTGTGCCAGGCATCCAGCAGGTGCTAGCAGTGAGTTAGTGAACAGAATGGGACACCCCCTGTCTCCATGGAGCTTACATTCTGAAAAGCCTGTTTGGAAAGTGTGGAGAGTGGAAGAGGAAGCCTGAGTGCCTGGGAATCCTGACCTACCCCTGCCTGGAGAGGCTCCCTGTGGCGTAAGCCGGAGACGGCAGTGCACCCAAAGCTGAGAGCCAGGATAAAACCCCAAAGAGGGGCTCCTCGGACACCTCACCTTCTCAGACCTCAGTTAGTGCTCACATTTTCACCACTCAGCAGCCCCTGCTTCTTCCAGTACTCTGTTAGAGGGCAGATGGGGAAGGGAGGAGGTGTGTTAGGGACTCTCAAGCCTAGCAGAGCCACAGCCCTGGGAAGGGGCACTCTGAGATGGAGACACCAGACCCCAGGCAGCAAGGGGGAAGGATGTGGTTTGAGGGAATCACATGCTTTTCTGTATCTGCTACTCCCTGCCAGTACAGGGGCAGGGGGCTGCACAGGGGCCACTCCCCACACCCCGCCATCACCATCAAGGTCTGAGCTCTGCCTATCCTGAGAAACACACAGAGTCTGATCTTTCAAGTTGGTGCCTCAGAGTTGAGGGCAACTTTCTGAGGGCAGAAGGAAGAGAGCAGAACTTCTGTCCTGACTTGACGCCCACTCGGCATGAAGAAAAACTGAGAAAAAGAACAACGGTGACCACATGGAAGACAGAGCCTCTACTAAAAGAGAGACTCTTGCTACTATCAAAAAACAAAAACAGAAAATAACAAGAGTTGGTGAGGATGTGGAGAAATTGTGCACTGTTGATGTGAAGATACAATAGTGTGGCCACTGTGGAAAACACCAAGGAAGTTTCTCACAAAATTAAGCACAGAAATTACCATTTGCTCCAGCAATTCGACTTCTGGGTATATGTCCAAAAGAACTGAAAGCAGGGTCTCAGAGTGATATGTGTATACCCATGTTCACGGCAGCATTATTCAAATCGCCAAAAAGTGGAAGCAACCAAGTGTCCATTGATGGATGAATGGATAAACCAAATGTGGTCTCTGCATACAATGGTATATTTTTCAGCCTTACAAAGAGGGTTCTGACACATGCTACAACATGCGTGCATCTTGAGGACTTTATGCTAAAGGAAATAACCCAGACACCAAAAGACAAATACTGTTTGATTCCACTTAAGTCAAGTACCTAGTATAGTCAAACTCATAGAGACAGAAAGTAAAACGATGGCTGTCAGGGGTTGGGGGAGGGAGAATGGGGTGTTACTGTTTAATAGGTGCAGAGTTTCCGTTTGGGAAAACGTAAAAAGTTCTGGAGATGGATGGCGGTTGTGGTTACACAATATGAATGTTCTTAATGCCACTGAACTCTACACTTAAACATGGTTACAATGGTAGTTTATGTTATGTATATGTATAACATAATGTGTATGTATACAATGTATATATACACATATTTTACCACAACTTAAAAAACAGAGTTAGCTTCTTTTAGTAACCAAGGAAAGAGCCACTCTCAGGCTTGCTCAAGTAGGGAGAGTGGGAGTAGGGGTGGCTGCTTTGGGGGAGATGGGCCTCTCAGAAATGTACCATCAGGAGCTGTGATGAAGCCAGATCCCCCCAGAAACCAGAAAAGGGGGTGGTTGTGCTGTTGCCTGTCTTCTTCCCTCCACACTACCTGCCGGTCTCCTTCCCTGCTGTTCTCTAGCTCACTCATACTGCCCCCTTTCTTCCCTGGCTTGCTCAGGACCCTTCAAAATACCCCCACACCTCCTTAGACATTCTTTCATCTTCAGCCACCTGCTAACTGCCTCCCCTCTGTGGCCTCCAGTTCAAATTTTGAAGGAACCAGACTGACCACTCCATTTTGGGGGAATAGGCACATTACAACGGCCTGGCGAACTTGTGGGCTGGCTGCCCCTGACCAGACAGCTTTTTGAGGTTGGTGGCAGCCTCCCAGGGTAGCCCAGTCAGCAGGCCTCTGGCCACCAGCTCTCCTCAGGAGAGGCAGTGGGTGGCAGGGATGGTGGGTTCCTGTGAAGGGACTCAGCAGAACATCAGTAACCTAACCTGACTCCTCAAGACTGACTGCTTCCATATTTGTCCCAAAGGCAGTGATTCTCTCCAACTTAGTCCATTTTTTGTTGCTTATAACAGAATTCCAAAAGTGGGTAACTTATTTTTAAAAAGGAATTTATTTCTTACAGTTCTGGAGGCTGAGGAGGTTGAGGAGCTGTATCTGTCAAGAACCTTCTTGCTGGTGGAGACTCTGCTGGGTCCCAAGGCAGCTCAGGACATCATATCACAGGGGAATGAGCATGCAAGCTCAGATTTCTCTTTCTCCTCTGATAAAGCTACGGATGCCACTCCTGTGACAATCCATTAGCCCATTAACCCATTCATTCATTAATGGATTAATCTAAGCATGAGGACAGAGCCTTCATGACACAATCACTTCTTTTTTTTTTTGAGACGGAGTCTCACTCTGTCGCCCAGACTGGAGTGCAGTGGTGCCATCTCGGCTCACTGCAAGCTCCACCTCCCAGGTTCAGGCCATTCTCCTGTCTCAGCCTCCCAAGTAGCTGGGACTACAGGCTCCTGCCACACATCAGGCTAATTTTTTGTATTTTTAGTAAAGACAAGGTTTCACTGATGCCACAATTGCCTCTTAAAGGCCTCACCTCCTAATACTGCCACATTGAGAATCAAATTTCAATGTGAGTTTTGGAGGAGACAAACATTCAAACCACAGGACCTTTCCTTCCCTATCCCCATACCCTTTCCATTATTTGTTATTCTGTTGTTCATCTACTCCAGTGATAGTCAACGATATATGGGGCAAAAGCCAACCTTTCTCATTTTTATATTCCTATGTCACCACATGGTAACACTCAAATGTTTATTAACAAACTAAAAGGAAAAATAAAAAATAGAAAAGCACTGGATTTGGAATGTGAAGACACAAGTTGAATCAGTCTGTGTGAGCTTTGAAAAAACATCTAATTGCCCGGAGCCTCCCCCTCAAATTCTGCACAGTGGAATGGGCCCAAATGTATCAGTGATCTAAGGCATGTTCCACCACACCCTAAAAAGAGGTGAAGGGGTGTCTTTACTGCCAAATGTCTCAATGTCTTTAATATGCTAATGGGCCTTTTCAATGTCCCAGAGAGATATTAAAGCCCAGAACACTTCTCAAGTTCACCTGTCCACAGAATCCTTTAAATAACCCAGAACATCCTTTGGCTGGGAAAGATGAAGAACCTGTTTGAAATGCCACAACTTCTAAGGGTTGCTTTAGCTTTAAAGAGTCTCAAACTACCTATGAGTCTGTTTGATGCTTCTTGTTCACTTGCCCAGAATAAACTGCTCTGGAGTTTAGATTTGAGATGACCTTGGCTACCGTTGGTTGCTTCTTATCTGTATCACACTTGTGGTTGTCTAGGGTTTATTTCCTTCTGTTTATCCGTGAACTGCAGGTAGCCAAGTCCACTGAGTCAGGTTCTATGAAATTGCTTCTGCTTATCTCAGGGAATGATATGGTACCTCCTGTTACCAAGAAAGATAAGGCACAGTTGCCCTACCAGTGACACATGCATGAGTGAGGACATCTGAGGGCACAGGTGCTACCCAGGAAGGCGCCTATGTTGTTTCACTGCCAGATCATCGTTGCACTAATGTAATTAATGGGAGGTGCAATCTAACGTGTAGGTTGGTCGTGGCAAAGTGAAATATCTTTCATGACTTTGATTAATGGCCACATATTATAACTGACTGGAGAACAAGGATCAAAGGGAACACTGTCAAATGCAGAAATACAGATGTGGCCAGGGCTACCAGGGGACCTGAGGTGTGCTCTCCTGTCCTGTTGCCCTAAAGCTCCAATAATGAAATGCCACAGACTGTATAACAGAAATGGATTCCCTTAGTTCTGGACAATCAAAGTTTGAAATCAAGGTGTTGGCAGGGCTGTGGTCCCACTGAAGCCTCTAGGAGAGGATGTTTTCTTATCTCTTTTGGCTCTGGTAGCTCAGGCTGTTCCCTGGCTTGTGGCAATGTCACTACAGTCTCTGCCTCCATGTTCACATGGTTGCCTTCTTTCTGTGTGTGTTTACACATTTTCTTCTTATAAGGACACCAGTCATATTGGATCAGGGCCCACCGTAATAATCTCACCTTAATTTGATTAGGTCTGCAAAGACCCTATTTCCAAGTAAGGTCACATTCATAAGTACGGAGCATTAGAACTTCAACATATCCTTTGAGGAACACAATTCAGCCCATTACACCCCTTATGTCAAGGAAAAGCACATATGGGGGCCAGCTGCCTGCAATATGTTGTGTGTGGCCTTCTGAGCCCTGTCTGTGAACAGTGGCTATCTAATCTCTCCTTTTGGGACCTATTCGTGGTTTTCAGGCAGGACACTCCAGAGTCCGGACACCTTTGGCACAAAAGACAGAGTTTAAAGCCAGGGATGTCAAAGGTATCAGAGGCTTTATTTGCAGATGAAAGAGGATATATTCTGGAGTTACCATAACACATGGCTTAGGAGCTAGTTGGACTCTGGTTTGAATCCTGCCTCCATCACTCGGTAACTGTGTGATGCTGAGAAAAGCTCTTGACCATTCTGAACCTTGGCTTTCTCACAGGTAATGGGAATGACACCAACCCTATCCCAGTGGTTCTCATCTGAGGGAGATTTTGCCCCCTAGGACATACATGGCAATGTCTTCACACATTTTTTATTGTCATAGCTGAAGAGGTGCTACTGGAATCTAGAGGGTAAAAGCCAGGGATACTGCTAAACAGGCCAACCCCCTACAACCAAGAATGATCTGGCCCCAAATGTCTCAATAGTGCCAAGATTGAGAAACGCTGCCCCATCCTCATGGGGTTGATAATGAGCTTTGGAAATGAGGCATGCAAGGAGCTCAGCACATGTCTGCCGTCAAGTCAGTCCAATAAATGGCAGTTCTGCACATCAAAAAGCAGGGAGTTTGTGAAAATCCTGTACAAATATTTGAGCTCACTAGAATCTTTGGAGTATGAAGAAGAACACAGGCTCTCATATGTAATGCAATCCCTGCTACTTTATGAATGCCTGGGAAACATAAAGAATGTAAAAATATAATTAAGCAAAACAGACAATGAGGTATATAGGAGGGATATAAATATTAATGGTGTGTTTGTTATGGCACACGCTTGCTACTTTTACTGAGATCACCTAATTTAATCCTTTAACCAACATGATAAAGTAAGAATTTTTATTCCAATGGGAATAAAAATGTTGCAAAATGTTGCAGGTACTGAGGTTCATGAGAGCTTAGTATCTTGCCCCCGGGGTATGTATCTGTAAGTGGTAGAACTGTTCTATTTGACTCTAGGTCTCTTCATCACCAAACTCATGACTCTCTGTTGCCCTACCCTGATTCAGATGTAATCACTGGAACTAATGGATTTATTAATCATGAATCCAATGGTGTGGATGCCAAGGGACATAGGAAGGGGGATTCTCAGGAGATTAGGAACCTAGTGAAGATTCCTCAGGGATTTCTAAGGGATCTTTAGCATTCTAAGGCCTCCCCTCTCTTCCTTCCATTTGAGCCTGGAATCTGCTTGATGTTCTCTCTGGTGATCCTGACAGCTTGAGTAGTCTTGCCCTCCGGGAGCAATGAAAAATCCAACAAGATTATCTCACTTTCTTTTCCTTCTCTAGCTGCCCATGACAGGTACCTCATGATAATAGAGCACTAGTACACAACACAGAGGAAAGCATCTAATTTAACCAGAAGTATAACAGCAATAGCACAAAAGCTCAGAATGGAGAACTGGAATATACTCTCGTAAGGTACTTGAATCCACATGAAGTGGTAGTATCACTTGAAGATAGACAAAATGAAGTCAAAGATGCATGCTATAAACCTAAAATAACCTCTAAAATAATAATACAAAAATTTACAGCTAATAAGCCACAAAGGAGATAAAATGGAATCATAAAAATAATCAATTCATCAAAGAAGATATACCAATGGCCAGTAAGTGCATGAAAAGATACTTAACATCACTAGTCATCAGGAAAATGCAACTCCAATCCCCCAATGAGATACCACTTCACACCCATCAAGATGGCTATAGGCAAAAAGACAAAAGCCAACAAATGTTGGTTACAATGTGGAGAAATAGGAAGGCTCATTCGCTGCTGGTGGGAATGTAAAATGGGGCAGCCACTTTGGAAGAATCTGGCAGTTCCTCAAATAGTTAAACACAGAGCTGCCACATGACCCAGCAATTCTACACCTAGGTATGTGCCCACGAAGGATGAAACATATATCTACACAAAAAAGTACACATGAATGTTCATAGCAGCTTTATTCATAACAACCAAAATGTTAGAAAGACCCAAATGTCCATCAACTGATGAATGGACAAACAAATGCTGTATATCCATATTGTGGAATTAATTCACAAAAGGAATAAAGTACTAATACATACTATAACATGGATAAACATAGAAAATATTATGCCAAGTAAAAGAAACTCATATTATATAACTCGATTTATGTGAAATGTCCTGAATAGGCAAATTTATAGGACAAAAAATAGATTAATGTTTTAGGGCTAGGGCAGGAGTAGGAAAGGGAGCATTTGGGGGTAATAGCTAAAGTGTATGGAGTTTCTTTTAAGGGTGATTCAAATGTTTTATAATTGATTATGATTCCACAATTTGTGTATATTCCAACAATCACCAAATTACACACTTTAAATGGGAAAAGTATACAGTATATAAATTATATCTCAAAAAAAGGCTATTTTCTTTTTGGACAGAAAAAGAAGAAAACGGGACAAATAGAAAACAAACAGCAAGATGAAATGGAATCATAAAAATAATCAGTTCATCCAAGAAGATACACCAATGGTCAATAAGCACATGAAAAGATGCTCAATATCACTAGTCATCCAGGAAGGATGAAACATATGTCTACACAAAAACTTACACATGAATGTCCATAGCAGCATTGTTCATAACAGCCGAAATGAATGAATTCAAACCTAATAATATCAATAATCACATTAAATTTAAATGATTTCAATTCAAAGGCAGAGACTGAGCAGTGGGATTTCCTTTAAAAAAGCAAGAACCAAGTATGTGCTGCCTACAAGGAACCCACTTGAACTAAAAAGATACAAATAGGTTAAAAGTAAAATGATAGAAAAGAATATACCATGCTAACACCACTTTTTTAACAGCTGGAGTGCATATATTAGCATAAGAAAATATAGATTTCAGAGCAGAGAATATTACCAAGGACAAAGAAGTGCACTGAATAATGATAAAAGGGTCTATTCATCAAGAGGATATAACAATCTTAAATATTTATAGGCCTGATAACAGAGCTTTAAACTACATGAAACAAAATCTGATAGAACTCCAAGAAGAAATAGAAAAATCCCCGATTATATCAGACATTTTAATTTAACTGCTTGTTATACAATACCTGAGAAGGACCTTCGGAGGTCGTCTAATCCAGTCCATTCGTTTTGCTAGATAAGGAATGGAGCCCAGGAAAGTCAAGTGACTTGCCCAAGGTTGTGGAGTTAATTAGTGCCAGAGCCTGGATATTAGCCCAAGGCGTGACCAGGTTTCCCCAGCAAGCAGACTCCAAAATTCAGCCTAAAGTTGTGGTGAGAGACTTGCAATCAGAAGCAGGAGGAGTCCCACTAGGCATCTAGTCATAGTTACCTATGTTTTAAGAGACTACCCATTTAGCCCTTTTGGCAAATATTTATTAAGGGCTAGGCACTTTTTGGAGGTGCAAGTGACATAGCAATGAAGCCAAAGTTTCTCTCCTCAAGGAACTTATATTTTAGTGAGAATGACACAGGCAATAACCAAGTATATAAGTGACCAATGCAATTAAGAAAAGTAAAGCAGAGCAGGAGACACAGTGGGCCAGACCTTTTAGAAATTGTGTCCCCCAATATTTCCCCAAGAAAGGCTAGTCCTGTGAAATGTTTCACAGAAATGGGCAAATAAGCTATCTGTCTGTCCTCTTCTTGAAGATTCCCTTACACATTAGTAAATTAAAGGCCCTGAGAAGTCCTGCAGTGATGAAATTCATTTCAATGTGTTTAATCCAGTGCCTTCCAACCATGGAACAGATTTTGAGGAATGTCCATAGTGCCTCCTGGGCTCCCTACAACTTCTTTCATACCTACTTTGTGGATTAAAGAGCCAGTCCTCCAACTTTTTAGGTCTTTAGCATATTCCTCAAAAAGACTGCAGCTTCCTTCAGAAGGAATTCACAATTGAGGCAATTACATCCATCAAAGAGGCAGCATGATTTTGGGGAAAGAGCCCTTCCTTGAGCCCCTAGGGAGTGATTCTCAGTAAGGAATCACTTGGCCTTTCTATGCTCGGTTTTCTGGTGAATAAAATGAGGATGCAGACTCATTTAAAATGAGCTCTCAGACTTTCTGCCGCTCTACAGTTCTGTAATTCTTTGCACTTAAATTTTAAGACAGCAGTTGACCTTGGTCATTAGAATATCTATGTTCCAGATGCTAATCCTGCTGCCATGGTGTGGAGAACATGCTTTGTCTCATTCATGCTCAGACTTCAGATCAGTTTAAAACATTGATTCTCCAGTGTGGCTATGCACTGGAGTCATCTAGAGCTTTAATAAGCAGTCACACTTAGATCCCATCCCAAGTTTTTGATGGAATTGGTCTGGGGAAGGGCCTTGGCATTGGAATTTTGACAAGTGCCCTGGGGTGTTCTTATGAGATGCTAAGGTTAAGGACCATTGCTTGTAAGACACAGTCTTCACATTGCAGTCTTTCTTGCTCATCTTCATGGTGTATTGCCCTCTGAGCACCATCTGTACATGAGAATGTGTGACTGTATATGGAACAACACTATCCTTTGCCAGTAATAGAAGGTAGCTTAAAAAAAACCAACAAAAGGAAAACAATATAATTACATTCTAGCTAAATAATGGTGCTTGCCAAAATTCTGAGCCTGAGGTCAGCATTTTCTCTAGACAGATTAACACATATGTGAATGTGTTGTGGTCACAGTGGCCTCGAACTGAGAGCTTCCCTTCATGCTTTTAGAGTAACAGAGACACAAATAAGGAGAAATTCATTACAGAGTGGTTCAATAGTATTTAATGCTGTGTCTGAGGCCTCCTAAGATCCTTTTTCTCACTACCATTAGATCACACTCTCGGGATGCTATACAAGGTCTTCATGACTATTTCTTAAGGGAGCCGTTCCTGGAAGTGGGGCCGGGGTCAGGGACCAGCCTTACCAGGCCTTCAGTATTCCAATATTTAGAAGAAATAAGGCTAAAAAAGAATGCCAATGGCAACATTGAAAAGGAATAGACAGGGAAACCAGAAAAGGCATTGTGAGATTGAGTAAGGCAGGTGTCAACAGCAAAGTCCAGGCTGTAGCTGCTGTCAGGTGAGTGTGAAGGAGAAGCAGAGCAATTGAGGTTTACCTGCTGTTCCTAGGTATGTGAAAGCCTTTCCCTCCACTCCCAAGCTCCAACAACAGTGCTCAATTCTTCTGGCCTGTGGTGGGGCTGAAGGAGCCTCCTCACCCCACCACCAGAAGTGTAGGTCCAAGGACATTCCCCTGACTTGTCATAAGGTAAGAATAGTTGCCTCACTTCCTCTCCTGCTTCTGTATTATTTTGTGCTTGGAGAAGGCTCCTAATTAGGCATCCAGAAACCAAAGTAATGGACTTCACTGAGAAGAATATTTCATAAATCCTCAAATCCATAAACAAAAAAGAATAAATTGTTCTGTGAAAAAGTGAAAGTCTGAAACTAACTGGAAATGTCGCTTTTTAGAGGAAATGAATAAAGTGAATGGGAGCTTAATTTCCTAAGTGTGATGGTGATAATCATATCATCTTTAAAGATTAATGAATACCATTTTCTGTAATAATAATAGTTTTGGAGGTGGAGGGACAACACAGTGCCTCTGATGGTAAATGTTCTCCATTTTGTTACTGTAAATGAAGCTACCTCGTTTTGTTGGGGCTTTGCCACAATGATCTCTGGCCAAATGCACCATAAGAAATAAAGTGTCAATTGGAAAGGCATTTAAGGTGTTGGGGAAATGACAAAGGTCTTCAGTTGTCAGTCATGAGACGAAACCCTATATTAGTCAGGAGACGAGGAGCACGAAAGGAGGTTCCTGGGTCTCCTGGGAAGTTGTGAATGCAGGTGCCTGTTTCTAACTGGTATCAAGTTCTATTTCAGGAGCTGATGCTAAGCCATTTTATAAAACCGAAACAGATTTAGGTTTGCATGTAAGAATAAGTGGAAACTGTTTTTCCTCAATATCCATGTATCTGACCAGAAGAAATAGGTTTCTCCATTTCTATTAGCAGAAATGCTTGTACAACCCCTCAGCAAATATGTTGAAACACCTGAAAATAGGCAAATGGAACCTAAATGGGGACATTTTGTTCAAAACTCTTTTTAGTTATTTCATTACCATGGAAATGTATTGATTAATTCTGTTTTAAAACTTCATTTTGAAAAAAAAAACCCTGAAAAATATATACAATAGACAATCTTAGTAGGCCTATATCTATTTAAGAAATTCAATCAATAATTAATAACTTTCCAAAACAGAAAGCACCAGGTCCAGGCAGATTCACCAGTGAATGCTACCAAACATCTAAGGAAAAATTTATACAAATCCCCTAGAATTTCTTCCAGAATATGGAAGCAGAGTTAATACTTCCTTTACTTATTGAATGAGACCAGCATTACCTTAAAACAAAACCAGTCAAAAACATTACAAAAAAGGAAACTACAAATGAATATCTCTCAATTATATAGAAGCAAAAATCCTCAACTAAATATTAACAAATTGAATCCAACAATGTATAGAAAGAATTACGTAACATGACCAAACAGGCTTTACCCTAGGTATGCAAGGCTGATTCAACATTAAAAAAAGCCAATGGATGTAGTCTATTATATCAATAAGCTAAAAAAAAAGAAAGAAAAATCACACGATCATACCAATAAATACAAAAAAGGCATTGGACAAAATCCAACATCCATTCATGAAAAAACAGCAAACTAGGAATAGAGGAGGATTTCTTCAACTTGATATCGAACATCTACAGAAACTCCACAGATATTATATTTAATGTTGAGAAATTAGAAGCTTTCCTGCTAAGATTAGGAACAAAGCAAAGATGTCCTCTGTCACCCTTCCTTTTAAACATTGTACTGGATGTCTTAGCGAATACAAAAAACAAAAAAACAAGAAAACAAAAAACAATAAAAGGAAATAAAGGGTATACAGATTTGGAGGAAAGAAATAAAAACTTTGTTCACAGATGACATAATTCCTATACAGAAAATCCAAAACAATTGACCAAAAAAAAGTCCTTGAACTTCTAAGCAATTAAAGCAAAATTATAAGCCATGAGGTTAATATACAAAACTCAATCCCTTTCCTACATGCCAGCAATGAACAAGTGGAATGTGAAATTTAAAACACAATACCAGTTACATTAGCACTCCTCAAAATGAAATACTTAGGTATAAATCTAACAATATACATACAAGATCTATATGAGGAAAAAACAAAGCTCTGATAAAAGAAATAAAAAAGGAACTAAATAAATGGAGAGACATTCCATGTTCATAAATAGAAAGACTCAGTATTGTCCAGTTCTTCTCAACTTTATCTATAGATTCAACACAATCCCAATTAAAATTCCAGCAAGTTATTTTGTAGATATCAATGAACTGCTTCTAACGTTTATATGGAAAGGCAAAAGACAGAGTAGCCAACTTAATATTGAAGAAAAAGAAAAGTTAGAGGACTATACTGTCTGACTTCATGACCTACTATAAAGCTACAGTAATCAAGGGAGTGTGGTAGTGCCATAAGAATAGACAAATAGGTCAGTAGAACTGAATAGAGAGCCCAGAAATAGATCCACATAAATATAGTCAACTGATCCTTGACAAAAGATCAAGGACAATACAATGGAGAAAAGACTGGCTTTTAGCAAATCATGCTGGAACAACCGGACATCCAAAAAAAAAAAAAAAAAAAAAAGAATCTCCACACAAAACTGACACCTTTCATAAAAAACTCAAAATAGATCATAGACCAAAATATAAAACATAAAACTGTAAAACTCCTAAAAGATAGCACAGGAGAAAATCTAGGCTGGATTTGGCAATGACTTTTCAGATATGACACAAAAGGCATGATCCATGAAGGAAAGCGTTGATAAGCTGGACTTTATTAAAACTAAAAACTGCTGGTTAGCAAATGACACTGACCAGAGAATGAGAGATAAGACATAGGGAGAAAGGATGTACAAAAGAGATATCTGATGAAGGACTATTATTCCAAACATACAAACAACTCTTAAAACTTAACAAAAAGAAAATGCACAACGTACTGAAAATGGGCAAACGACCTTAACAGACACCTCAACGAAAAAAGATATACAAAAGGCAACTAAGCATATGGAAAGATGCTCCACATCGCATGTCATCTGGGAATTGCAAATTAAAACAACAATAACATGGCAGTTTACACTTATTAGAATGGCCAAAATTGCAAACACTGACAACACCAAATACGGAGTAACAGGAATTCTCATTCATTGCTGGTGGAAATGCAAAATGGTGTAGCCACTTTGGAAGACAGTTGGCAGTTTCTTACAAAACTCTTACAAAACATGCTTTTACCATATGATCCAGCAATCACATTCCATTGTATTTACCCATGGTAACACTCTTATATGTCTATGGAGTGTGAAAACTTTCTCTCAAGAAATTCTTCATCCTCCTGCACTCCAGCCTGGGTGAAATCCTGTGTTTAAAAAATGAAAGAAGGAAATTCCTCATCCTCAACACAAGCAAGAGAGGCTCCTAGAGTAAATCATGAAGAATCCAAAAATGAATGTAGAGCACGAGGAAGAAAACAAGTGTCCAGCCACTCTCTGGCTATAAGGACCCTGAGCAGACTAAATTGATGGTGTCCATAGGTCGTACCTGAAAAGGGATTCAGGATCCTTGCAGCACCGGAAGTACAACGAAGTACTGGCCACCTATCTGCTCCCAGGCTACAAGAGATCCAAGTTGGAGACTATACCGCAGTCCCAAATCCTCCCTCCCCACCTTCAGCTGACCCCACCACCAGCTGCACTCCTTCCCCATCCACCAAGTGCAGCATGGCATCTCAGCCAACTCAAAGCAGCAGAAGTATAGCGAGCCTGCCATTCCCATTTTAAATTTCTGTGCTGTGAATAGTCAAACGAGCAACAAATAAATCCGAGGCCTGAGGAGGATCAGGAGGCAGGGCAGAAGCCACCAACATAGCCAGCCAGCCTGCCTGCCAGTCCCCTCCCTAGCCTGCACCCCCCCTGCACAGCCCCCCAGCAAGGCCCAGTGGCCTTCCCCTCCACCCACGCCCCAGCAGCAGTGGTGGAGCCCCAAATGGAACCAACTTCCTCCAGGGTGTCTCCTACAGAGGAAACTAACTGCACACTGGGCAGCTTGGACAGGTGCAGGACCAGTAGAATTTGCCCCGAGGTATGACCCAGCCTTTCCCTATGGAAACAGCCAGGGCTAGCAGGGGACAACAGGGAAGTTCTGCACCTTCCTCTGCAGGCACTTGTGTTTCAGGTCAGCCAGAAAGAACCAGCATGAGGCTGAAAGCAGAGTGCAGACAGCAAAACCTCAGGTGGTGGGCAGCAGGGAAAGAACGAACACTGTACCTACAGGAAAGCGTGTGGGAAGGTCAAGCTGGCTCCCAGCACTTTCCATGCAACAGGGAGGTCCTGAGCTCCAGGGAGCCCAAGGAGATGGGGCAGGAGATGGACCATGCTGGAGGCAAAGAGCTGCAGGTGGGAGGGAGCAGAAAACACGCACTGCTGCGCATGGCCCGCCTGGCTGAGAGGACCTCATACAGTGGAGGACGCAGGTGTGCAAGCTGCTCAGCAGGATCAAATCAGGAGGAAATCCCGTACCTCCCTGGCCTTCAAAAGCATTGTCCCTAAGATAAGTGCTGACCTGAAAAGTCGGCCAGGAGCCTCCTGGGGAACAAGAGAGGAGGGTGGCTCTCTGTCCCAGTGGGGGAAACTGCAGAGACTGGATGGCTTCCCCAGGCTCTTCTTCCTTCCTGTGCTCCTCTCTGTCTTGTCTTCTGTGTTTATTGGGAAGAGGAGATGGTTCTATAGAAATAAACAAACACAATCAACAGATACAAAAATATATATGCCAATTCACTATACTTAAATGCAATAGTTAAAAAAAAAAAAAAAAAACCCTGCTCTAAGACTACAGCTGTCACAAGACAATTGTCTACAACTGTCCAAGGGGAGGGTCCTGAACCCTTGAAAACGCTCTTGTGATCCACCTGAAAAACAATAACAAAAACACTATCCTCAAATGGAAACCAAGGCCTGCAAGAGCATCCCGAGAGTGGGACAACTGTCAATGGCTATAAACGGGCCTTCTCTGGAGCTGTGGTGATGGCTCTTCTTGCTGAGAAACAAGGCCTGAGGGCCACATCTGTATGATAAATACTGCTCTGAGACTACCTCCCCACTGTGTATAATCTTAAAACAACCCCAGTGTATTCTCTCTCATGTCCTGTGGGTGGCTGGGCTCAGCTGGGTGGTTGCTCAGCACCTTGTGGTCTCTGCTGGGCTCACTCCTGTGGGCACATCCAGCTGGGGGCCAGGCTGGGTTGCAAGGTCCTAGAGGATTCTCTCACACTTGGATGCCCTGGTGCTGATTTAGGGCTGGGATGTCTCAGTTCTTCTTCCTGTGGCCTCTCAGTCACAACAGGAGAGTTAATACTTCCCTATAGCATGGCAGCTGGGTTCCAGGAGGGAACATTCCAGAAGGAATGGACTAGTACTTGTCTCTGCTTGCCTTACTCTCACAAATCACATGGCTAAGCCTGGAGTGAATGTAGAAAGAGGTCACACAGGGAGGAGAATGAGGGGAGGCTGGACCCACTGGGCACCCGTGTACAGTCTATCACACACTGTTATGCAGCAGAGCACTGGAATCCTTTAGAGTAATATACGAAAATGCTCCTGGTGGTGGGATTACTGGCTGAGTGTCTATATACAGGCACAGAAGAGAAAGCAGAATTCCATACCTGTGTGTAGAAGATGAAGGTTTGTTCATTGCCCCTCTCCATGGTGTCTGTCCATGGTGTCTGTCTGGCCATCCTCTGCCACAACTCCCAGTGAGGCAGGATCTGATGTAGAATGTGCAAGTAGGCTGCCAATGCCTGGAATTTCCTGAGTTTGGGAACACAGGGAGCCTACTCTGATAAAGAGGGACAAATCTACTGTTAAGGTCACGCTAAAGGAGACGTTGCCCTGTCACACTGATATAATTCAGGACAGCATCCAGCTTGGCCACTGCACACAAGTTGGTGCCAAGTCAATAGCCTGACTGAAGCTCGTTGATTGGGGAATCGGGGCTTGCTTTGCCAGGACTGAGGGCTTGTGGGTTGGGGCAACATTTCCCTATTCAGCTTTTAAATCTCATCTTGACCCTCACTTCCCAGGAAGTCCCCTAGCAGAAATTACTTGTGATTCACATCCATATTCCCATATTCTCTTCCTCTCTCCTATTTCAATGGGCACTGGTCTTACTGATTTCATGTCTGCAGTCCTGCTGCCCCATCAGCTCTGGGAATAGAAGAGTCAGGAATGTGCTCCTCACTGTACCTCCAGTGCCTAGCACTGTGGGTGTTGAAATTGAAAACACAAATGCTTTCCCTTCTTGCTGTCTGCCACCTCTCCCTTCCCCCAAATCGCCATTTACTTTAAAACTGCTGACTAAGAAGCAAAATGCCAATGACCTATGTCCTCTCTGACCAGGCCCCAGGTGAGAACTATGTCATAAGGGGCAGTGGCCACAGGATGTGGTATTTGGCTGGAATGATATAATCTCTGCCCTTTGACATTGTCATGTAACTGGGTTGTCAGCTAGAGCCCTAAATAATAAAATGCAAATAAAACCCTGATTCCTTGTAAAATGGGACCCCAGCCAACTTCCCAATCTCAATGAGGATTCTTGAAAGTCAGATATTTCCCTGGGTCTCCTCATATTCTGATTTTCTGCTTCCACTGAATCCTGGATCTTTCTCCCACCCATCTTTCATATTTTAGCTGCCCTGTTTCTCTTTGTCCTTAATTTACCCAGAAAGATTCAGCTCCCTTACTTTATCTGTCCTAAACATAACTTACTGACGGTCATTACATACATATCTTACAAAGATTTAGTGTCTGTGCATGGGGTAGGGGTGGGAGGATTGCATCATGAAATAGCATGGCAGATAAAATAGACTGTTAGCCAGAAGTTTAAAGGCCTCTGTTGCCCACTTTCCTGAGCCCCCAAGCCAAGCTGGGGAATGTTCTTTTCTGTTAGCTGTCTGTTCAACTTCTTGGATCCCTTCATCCCCCTCCTCAACCTTTTCATCTCCACCCAGGCTCACGTACCCCACTCTCCCCAAAAACAAGGCCTATGTTTTTTTAGATTCAGAGAATTTTTTTTTCATTTTTTGAAGATTTTTCCAAAGCTGTTGTCACTGAAGTACACCAAAATGCACATATTTAAAGTATATGATTCTGTCAGTTTTGACATTCATATGCCCATGAAACTATCACCTCTCAAGCTACATTGCCAACAGCCCCCAAAGTTTCTTTGTGCCCGTTAAAATCCATTCCTCCCTCCCCATCATCCCCAGGTAACCACTGATCTGCCTTCTCTATATGTACATCAGTTTGTATTTTCTCGTGTTTTATATAAATAGAATCATACAGTATGTTCTTTTTTGCCTTGCTTCTTTCGCTCAGTATAACGATTTTGAGACTTTTCAATGTTGTGTAATAGTTTGTCTTTATTGCTCAGTAGCATTCCATTGTATGGATATACTACAATTTATTCATTCATCCACTGATGGATTTGAGTTTCTTGTTGTTTTGCTTTGTGTGTGTGTGTGTGTGTGTGTGTGTGTGTGTGTTTGGCTATAACAAACAAAGCTCCTATGAACATCCACATTCAAGTCTCTGGGTTTCATGTTTTCCTTTTTCTTTGGTAAATACCTATAAGTAGATTGGTTGAGTCATATGGTAGGTATACGTTTAACTTCTTAGGAAACTTCCAAACTGATTTCCAAAGTAGTGGTGCCATCTTACACCTCCACCAGCAATGTATGACCATTTCAATTGCTCTGTGTCCTCACCAACATTGGATACAATCAGTCATTTTAAAGTTAACCATCTCATTGCATGTTTTTGTGGGGTGTATGTATGTGTGTTTTTAAATGCACTTTGGTTTGGCCAATGCTTGGTTTCATTTATACCAAGGGGAGCATTTGCTAGGTTTATGGGGAATAAAACCAGATTATTTCTGTTGTTCTAGGATATTATTAATAGTGTCCTCTCTTCACCTCCAAAGTGTCCTGATCTGTATGATAAAATATATGTTTTCTCTGCTTCTAGCCCGAGTAGCCATGCTCCACGGCTGTTCTTCCACAGCCACATTGCCCATCAAGGCATTCTGCTCAACGAAGAGTTTTCTCTGTTTTCCTGCTTGTCTTAAACTATTTTTTCCTTACCGCACCAGGATTTCAGTGCGTGGCATAATGTAGCCCAGTGTTTGGGTGGGAGAGGATGGTAGGTAGGAAGGCATTTTTGCGATCAAGTGCAAATAGCTTGCCTAAAAATAAAGCCAATAAAGAGGACCGTGGAGCCAGAGATGGAGGCAGTCCTGCCATGTCCTAATGACCCCATCATCACTTGGGTCGGATGCAACCAGACCTGAGGTAAGATTCCTTACCTTAACTTTTCAACAAGGTACCAAAAATTTCCCCCTTTTTTTTTTTTTTCTTTTTTTTTTTTTTTTTTTTTTTTTGGTCTAAGCTAGTTTGACTTGGTTTTCCTGACTAATATACATGGCAGGGGAATGTGCCTCAGAAAGGCAGTAGCATTTTCCAAACCTGGGCTACCGCTCATTTTACATCCAAAATACCTTCTGCCTGTGAGAGGTACTATTTTTGCTGACCCAGTCCTTGGAATTGAAACCAGGTGCACTGGTCACGTTGGTTGGGGATGAAACTTCAGAGAACACTAAACGTCCAGGGTCAAAGTATTCAACGATATCACCGCACGATTTGCTTAATCGAATACTCTAGCTCTAGGTATCCACTATAATGCAGAGGGCTCTTTAATCTTTAACCAAATTGTCATTTAGCAGTGTGATCCAAAAACTCTTCTGGGTTTTGGGAAGCAGCCCCCATTTCCCTCCTTCGTAATGATTAGACTTAATCATAAGTTTACAAAAACTTATCCTTGTTTACTCACAGCGCTAAATGTGCAAAGGAGCAAACCTGTATTTGACCTATGCGAACACACAAGAGGGTGGTGCGTGCCCTCTGCTAGGAGCACAATGCGTCGCTGGCGTTATTAGAGGACATCTCTCTGAGCGGAGCAAAGGTAATACACTGGTGGAAGAAAAGAAAAGGCCGAAAGTGGGGACAGAAATTAAGACGATCCCATTCAGTCTCCTCTGGAACGTTCTGCAAAATTCCGTGAGACTCTGGACCTACAGCGATGCCCTCTCAGGGATTGCCCCGGCCTTCATCCCCACACCTCAAAGACAGACGAAAAGCAGCTAAGCAGATCTCGCCTCGGGCAATCCTAAACAGCCTCTACCAGGCACTACCAGTCCTAGGCCCCGGGCAGCAACCATTGTCCGGGGGCGGCTGACTTAGGACAGCCTCCCTGTGACCCGCCCTCGCCGGCACGGTGCCGGCTCCGCCCCTTAAGCCAGTAAGTCCCGCCTCTGCGCTCCCGGGGCCTACCCCCGCGCTCATGGCCCCGCCCCCGCTTTTCCCACCCCATCGCGCCCTGGCCCCGCTCCCACACTCTATGCCTCTCGCACTCCAGGCCCGCCCCACGAGCCCCAGGGTTCCGCTCTCCACCCATTTGTGCCAGGCCACGCCCCCACACCCATGGCTCCTCCTCTCGCACGCCAGGGCCGCCCCTCGCATTCTCAGGTTCGTTCTCCACCCTCTTGCGCCTTGATCCCGCCCCCTCTTCCATGGCCCCGCCTCCCACACTCCAGGCCCAACCTTGCGCTCTCGGGTTCCTCTCTCCACCCACTGGTGCCAGGCCTCGCCCCGCGCCCGGGCCCCTCCTCCGCGTGCCCTCGGGAGTCCCGGGGAGGAGTTGCCGCGCGGAGGAGGGGCGTGGCCGCGGTGCCTGCGGAGGCGCGAGCGGCGCGGCCGGGACTTTGGCTTTGACGCCGACTGCGAGCGGGAGCCGTGCGGCTGGTGCCGGGTCTGGACTGGCTCTGGCGGATCCCGCGCCCGAGTTGGGTGCAGGACTTTTTGCCGGGGTAAACGCAACTGCGGCGGCGCCGCCGCAAGTCCCGGTGCAGCCTCGGCGGCGGATTTCGCCGCCGCTGCCGCCTCCTCCGAGCAGCCCTGCGGCTTCTATTCACTCTGGGAGAGCGATGCTAAGTTTCTCTCATAGAAAGAGCCGGGACATGCAGACCGAAGCGGCGTAGGCGGCTTCCAGGGCCTGACCAATTACCTGCACCCGCGCGGACGCCTAGGCTGGAGGTAGGGGGCCCGAGCTGTCTCGGGCTGGGCTCAGGCTTACGAGCCGCAGGTGGAAGAGGAACCGGCGCCCCGCAGAGCGGCCGAGAGGTGGGGCGCGGGGACCCGCGGCAGGTCGGATGGAAGGTCGATAAGCCCCTTCTCATGCCCGCTCCGGGGAGCACGGACTTCCCAGGTTGCAGGTAGCGCTGTGTCAGATGCGGAGCGTGGGGGAGGTGGGGTGGCCACCCCGTCTGCGCGAGCCCAAGTGTGGGTGACCCAAGTGTCAGAGTTGAGAGAGGCCTGGAGGAGAGGCATGAGGCTGATGGGGATAGGTCTCTTTCCAAGAGAAGCGGCTCGTAGCCTTTTTGGACTCCAATGTGATAAAACCCGGACGTCCCCAGAGGAGAATCCACATGGGCCCAGCCTCATTGTACCTGCGTTTTTAGGGGTTCACGGGCAGCCACCAGTCCCCGACTCCTGGTTACTAACTCCAGCACTAGGTAGGGGGTGCTAATGCAAATTGCCTAATTCAATGGGTTTCTATGTTTATTAATTTATTTTCTAGGCGGCCAAGTGAAAGGTAATTTTGGACACGGCAGGCATGGAAGATTCGGTGTTTGTCTATAGTAACCTCTTCAGTCCCTGAATCCTGCACCTTCCGTTTTTCTGTGCTTGTACGGCCTACTGGGCTTCCTCCCTAGCCAGAGAGCTCTTCTGCAGTGGTGCGGCCTTCCCGGGAGCCTGATCCTGGCGGACCATGGGGAGCACCCTGGGCTGCCACCGCTCCATCCCCAGGGACCCCTCGGACCTGTCCCATAGCCGCAAGTTCAGCGCAGCCTGTAACTTCAGCAACATCCTGGTGAATCAGGAGCGGCTCAACATCAACACTGCCACGGAGGAGGAACTGATGACCCTGCCTGGGGTGACGCGTGCCGTGGCACGCAGCATCGTGGAGTACCGAGAGTATATCGGTGGCTTCAAGAAGGTGGAGGACCTGGCATTGGTCAGTGGTGTAGGCGCCACCAAGCTGGAGCAGGTCAAGTTTGAGATCTGTGTGAGCAGCAAGGGCAGCTCAGCGCAGCACTCTCCAAGTTCCCTGCGGCGGGACCTGCTAGCGGAGCAGCAGCCTCACCACCTGGCCACAGCTGTGCCCCTCACCCCACGTGTTAACATCAACACAGCCACCCCGGCCCAGCTCATGAGCGTGCGAGGCCTCTCGGAGAAAATGGCCCTCAGCATCGTGGACTTCCGCCGTGAGCATGGGCCCTTTCGCAGCGTTGAGGACCTAGTGAGGATGGATGGTATCAATGCCGCCTTCCTGGACAGGATACGGCACCAGGTGTTTGCTGAGAGGTCCAGGCCCCCATCCACCCACACGAACGGGGGACTGACCTTCACCGCCAAGCCTCACCCGAGCCCTACTTCCCTGAGCCTGCAGAGTGAGGACCTGGACCTGCCACCAGGGGGGCCCACCCAGATTATCTCCACTCGGCCCTCCGTGGAAGCCTTTGGAGGCACAAGGGATGGGAGGCCTGTGCTGAGGCTGGCCACCTGGAACTTGCAGGGCTGTTCCGTGGAGAAGGCCAACAACCCTGGGGTGCGAGAGGTGGTGTGCATGACACTCCTGGAAAACAGGTGAGGACAGGAACCACCATGGGTGTTGGGTGTGAAGGCAACTTGTGCGTGACCTCATCTATGGATGCAAATGAGTGGATTATTTTGCGGGTAGGGAGGGTGCAAGAGTTTTTAATCAATGTTCTTGAAGCCTCAGCCAATACCGTCACCTGAGAATGGGCTGTCCTTCTGCTCCAGAATTTTCTGAATACATGGGCTTGTGGCCCGTGTCTTGAGTGTGAGATATCTGAGACTGATTCATAATTTTGGGGTAAGCAGAGGTTGTGTTTTTGTTACTGCTTTGGAGGATGCTGGGTCTACACCAAGTCAGGCACTCAGAGCATGGGAACTGGTGCAGTTTTGCATGTGAGAAAGAGCTCATTGGATTTTGTTTATTAATGGGAGGGAAAATCATATTTGTTCCATCAAATATGCCTATTTGTGCACACAAAATCATCTTAAAGGCCGAGAATTTGCAAACACATACAAGTGTCTATATTTACCAAAATGCTATGAATGAATCACTCTCCATTCTTTTTCCTTATTTAACCTGGAGTTGGTTTTCAGTCCTAAAATTGTAGCCCAAAATGTGTGTAACCTTTTCTGTCCCATAGCCAGAAAAAAGCAAGCTGACGTGTGTGTGTGAAAATTGGCCGAATTTTCCCCATTTAAACCAAAGAAAAGAGTCTAGTAGGGTAGGTCGTTACCACAGAGCGTTTACATTATTCACAATACTGCTCTCTGTAAGAATTTCTGTTAGCCTCATCATAAAACAAAAACAATATTATTTTGGCAGTAACTCCTGCTGTTAGTAAAATAGCAAACTGTATAATGTAATCAGGTGTGGGAAGGAAAGAAATATTTGTGATGGTCCCTTCCAGGTCATAAGAGCTGTGATCCTGGACTTGAGGCATTTTGTCCTGCCACCCACCGGGGGTGCAGTGTTTGTGGCTACTTGTTGATTTCCTTTGCACTGAGTTGTTGGTGAGGCTGGCAGCGGGGGCAGCAGTTTGGTGACACGAAGTGAACTCTCAGCGGGAAATCACAGTGTATGATGGCAGATCACCAGGAAAACTAGTGAGGAGAAAAGCAGGTCACAACATTTCCTTGGCACTGACCCAGTGGCTTGCTCTCATCACTGAGAGAGGGACTCCACACTGGGTCAGGGAACTGGACTTGGGAGCCCTTGAATGCTCTGCCTGCACTGCTGTGTCCTCTCTTTTGCAGCCTAACTCACTCCTTCTGCAAAGTCTTCTTGTGCACAGGTGAGAGCTGGACTTGGCATCGGGAGATATTTATAAAGAATGGCAAGATAATTGTTCTCTTTATCCATAGCAGCATGGGCGTGTGAATGGGAAATGAGGAGGGGAGAGGCAGGAAAGGACACAGCTGCTTAATTCCTATTATGCTTTCTAGTGGCTCAATTTGGGAGGGAGGTGATGGATTAGGATCAAAAGTTGGTCCAGTGGGACTGACCAACTAGGCAGCCCCTGCCCATTTATTATGTCAGTGGTTTCTAAAGTGTGGTCCCCCCTGGGGACCGGCAACATCAGCTACTGACTCAGAAACTTTGTTTCTGTGTTTTAACACACCCTCCAGGCGGTTCTGATGCACACTAAAGTTTGAGAACCATTGTACTAGGTGTTAGGCAATCAGCTGTCCCTCTGTCTCTTGGAAGTCCCTTCCTCTGGGAGGGTTAGTGAATTCATGCAGAACTTTCCAGGTCCAGTCGGCCCTCCATACCTGTGGGTTCCATATCCATGGATTCAACCAACTGTAGATGGAAAATATTCAGGAAAAAAAAGGTTGTGTCTATACTGAACATGTCGAGTTTTTTCTTGTCATTCCCTAAACAATCCAGTATGGCAACTATTTACATAACATTTACATTGTATTAAGCATTCTAAGTAATCTAAAGATGAATTAAAATATACTGGAGGATGTGCATAGGTTATATGTAAATAATATGCCATTTTATATCAGGGACTTGAGCATCATGGATTTTGGTATCATATGGGCTCCTGGAATCAGTCTCTGCAGATACCAAGGTACAACTGTCCTTTTTATTTTCCCCTTTGATTGTTTTGATCATCCTTATAATTATTCAACCTTGTGATATTCTTTCTGGCCAAGGCTTGAGGAGCTTATTCATCTTCTAGGACATATGAATGTGAAGGATAGAGAATGGGAGAGTGAGCAAAGACGGCTGGCCTCAGCGCTGGCTCCACCGTGCAGCCCACTGGGCAGGAGACCTCACGACTCTTGTCCAGTGTGAAGGTTGTCCTGTTTTTTTCTTCTTTGAGTTTCCTAGAGAGATGATGATTTGCTGAAGACATTGAACTACTGTCGTCAGGCAAGAGTGCAGAAAAAGCTTACCCAAACCCACCAGGGTGTAGAAGGGATCACCTGTAAGTGACTGGGAAGGTGACCTGCACCGTCACATTCTCACTCTTGGCCAAATGTGTTGGGGGTTGGTGGTTCTCTTTGCCTGGTCACAATGGATCCAGTATTCCAGACACTCCTAGCACATTGTTAATGTTTGGTAAACATGAACTAATGGACTCAGGACCTGATCCCCTACAGAGCAGGGTGAGTGCATTGTCTGTATGACTGTCCTAGGGTATCAAAAGCTGTCACAGAGTAGATCTCGTGTCCTCAATGATGGCAGCACCCATTCTCCAAGAGCTGTGTGTTCGTCCTGATTCACAGAAATCTCTCCCATTCCAATTGTTCCCATATTAGTAAGAGGAAATACATTTAGTATGAGCAAGAATGGGTGCAGGTGATTTTTTGGGTGGCTCTTATTTACATCCATGTATACCTGTAATAAAAGAGTTTCCTAACTTTTGGGTATGCCTTTGTCCTTTCTAACAGCTTTCCCATTTACTTGATTTTCCTAGTAAGTCTGGGATGTAGGTAACACTGGCTTTTATTAATGATTCTTCATCTCTGGGTAAGGAAACTAAAATCAAATAAGTTAAATGACATGGCTCTATCAGGCAGCTCATTAGTGACTCAGCTGGGACTGCGACCCAGACCTTCTGACTTTAGACGTATGCCATTTGCAAGCATGTTGTGTTTTGTAAGCACGACACCTTTAACCTGCTTCTTGGTTAGACACCCATCCCCTCCCTCATCAAGGGCACTTGCTAAATTGTGAGCCAGTCACAGTTTCTTAAATTAAATCCATTGTAAAGGGATTTTAAAGATACCCTTAGGCAGTTCCTTTGCAAAGGGAATAGCTGGCTGTGAATTTGCTTTAGTAGGTGTGTTTTCTTAGGCTGAAGGGTAGCTGTATGGGATGGGAGTTAGAGTCTTCTCTTTAACCTTCTTACAGCATGTGTGAGCTATAAGAAACTGTTTTTCAAGTGAGACGTGAGGTAGGACAGCATTATTTGATAATCATACAGTCACCAGGAGCCTTCAGGGATGCCATGCTGGTAGCACAGAACTGACAGGTTTCATTAGATTATTTTGCCAAATCTCAGTCTTAGGCAATACTCTTCCTTGTTCAGTATTTATGGAGCAGGATTAAAGGGGAATGTTTCTGCTAAATATGCTTGCAAAATTTGGAGGTAGTCCACATCTGGAATGAAAATTGGTTAATATTTCATTTTTACTTATTTATTTTTTGCTGGGAAGTCATTCTGTTTTGAGAATCTCTTTGGTTATTGAAAGTATAAACCCTAAGGGAGTTGAAAGATAATCTCCAAAAGAAATAAGAAGATTTAACATCCCACTTGCTCATTTTCCCTGTGGCCTACATAAGAAGAGAACTTGAGTGTCAAAGTCTTTAGCCCTATAATGGCTTAAATCAGTTTTTTTGCCACATGTCTGTGGTATCACAGCACAAGGTGGATTAGTGCCTAGCAACAAGCACTGATAGTGAAAAAAGAGATTTTACTTTATTAGATATGATTAGTAGGATCAATATAAACATAACCCATCTTGTCATTTGATTCATTCATTGAAAAATATGTATTGAATGTCTGCTGTGTGCATATATAAGCTAATTTCAGGGATCAGCTTGGCCCTGTTACTTACCAAACTTAAGTCAACGTATATTAGTTTGTGTGGCCCAGCCTCAAAACAGTCTAGTAAACCTAGAGTTTTGGGGCAAGTCACAAGGAGTGATTGATACATGGTTGTATTTTTCTCATATGAACAATAAGCTCACCCTGGGAGGTTGAAGGGTGGGTGGATGCAGCCAGACGTAACATCTGGGGACAGAATGCCCAGCAATCCTCTTTAAGTAGAAATTGTGAAATCCATTTTGACACTTTTGGAAACTGAGGCTCTGAGAGGTTAAATAGCATCTGTGTGGCCTTCAGAAATGTAGATATTGGAGTCAGGATTTGAAGTTTGTCTGCTTTCAAAGCGGAGGGATTAGGCCAGATTAGGCGTGTCTTTTCCCAAATTCCATGCCCTTCCGCTGCCTCTCACTCCCAGCCCACCCACATTTCCTCCCTGCCTTTGGCTGGCTAGGTATCAGGGTCTTGGGGAGAAGGAGGGCTTCCCTACAACCCTGAGATTGTGTCAGGCCTCTGGGGGCCTCTGTTTTTTCCCGTTTTTGTTCCTCTAAAGGATGGGGTTTGGGGCCAGAGGTAGAGCCAATCCAAAGGGCGTCAGGGCTCCTCCACCCAGCCCCTGAAGTGTGAGTCTGTGACCTTGGGCCTGACTCCAAGATCAAGTTCCAGTTTTCTGAGCCAAGGAACTCTAAGGTGTTTTTAAATAGAAAGATGGTCAGTAATAAGAGTGTTGTGGATTTGTAAGAGAAGACAGTGTGAATGCAGGGAACTTCCAATGTACGCAGAACTTAGGGTTTATCTCATTAAAGGGAAAGGTGTGACTTTTGTTTTACAAGGAAGCTGAGCCCATTTTGGGTCTGATTTCAAGGTTCTTTGGGAGTTTGATGATGTTGATTTTCCCAGGGGCTATCCATTCCTTTCTTATTCACTCATTCACCCATCCATCCATTCATTCATTCGGTTAGCAGATCTGTTTGGAGCTTTCACTAGATACCAGGTTCTGTATCAGGCTCTGGTAATAAAGTGGAGAACAAGACAAAGTCCCTGCACTCATGGAACTTCTGTTCTAGGCGGAGAGACAAACAGGTCAACACACAGATCAATCATTACATATAGTGGTGCATGCTGAGGGTGATGGAGGTGAGGTGAAGAGAAGCCTATTTAGATGGGGGTCAAAGAAGGCCTCAGCTGAAAGCTGATGGATGAGAAGAAGCCAGGCACGGAAGAAGCCAGGGAAAAGAATGCTCCATGGAGGAATTGGCAAGTGCAGAGGCCCTGAGAGTGCTGGCTCTAGACAGAAGGCCAGAGTTCTAGAGTGGCGGATGGGCAGGGCCGCAGAGCAAGGCCAGGCCAGATCAGGTGGGGTCTTCAAGACTTCTTGTAACAGCAGGAGGAGGCCACAGAAGGTTAGAAGCAGAGGCTGAAGAAATGACCTCTTACCAGATAGTCTGACTGCTGGGAGGTGGCGGGGGGCCGTGCATGGAGAGGGTCCTGGGAGTTAAGTAAAGAAGCTGTTGCAGGATTCAGGCTAAAGGCAATAATCTCTGGGGAGATGGGGAAGTGGGCAGAGATGAGAAGCCTTTTAGAGGTAAAAATTGGCAAGACTTGCTTATATTGTGAATAGTGTGAGATTCAGCAGGTAGCTTGTTTGAAATGCTCTGAGGTTTTTATGAGATAGGTGCAGAGGCATATATAATAAGAAATCCTGGGGCTGACACACATGCCTCTGTATTATTTTAACATGATGCAAGGTGTTCGCCTTACCCTTCCCCTCAGCCACAGCTGTGTCCTGGGTGTGGGGTCTTACTTAGGTCCATAGCAGTTGGAGTATGAGGCCATGGTCTGCCCTCAGCAGATGGGGCATCTGACAAGGCCACATATGCTCTTCAGCATCAATGGCAAATAGAACCAGGGCTTGCTCTGGGGACTTTAGGTGACTATTTCTATCAGGAGAGGTTCACATACATTCAGTTCAACATTGAGCAGCTACTTTGTGCTTACTACCTGATGAGGTCAGAGGCATGGGCGCAGGAAGACCCCACTTTGTGGTCAGGGGGCTCACCGTCTCAAGGACATACACATTCAGCAGGTATTTCCAGGATGATGTGTGGGATGAGGGAGGATGTGAAGCTTGCTAAGAGACCTGAGAGCACAGGGACTTGGTCGCTGTCTGCTTGGCTCTGCAGGTATGTGAGACCTCAGCATTCGGTCAGGGATGAAGGGAGAGGACCAAGTCAGGTGGATGGGTGGTTGGAGTCTGAGAGGAAGGAGTGTAGTGGCATAGCGACAATTGAGGCTGAAAGTCAGCATCCACCCTCCCCCATGCACACACACAGCTGAGGAGGGGGAGGTCCGGGCCCTCCACTGAGGCTTATGATCTGAAATACTCAGACAGGAACATGGCAGGCTCCCACACAAGGCTCCTCACAGTGAGAGAAGCCGGTATACAAATGCCAAGCTTATAAGCAGCAAGGTGTGTGTCATTTTAATTTCAAAATGACCTTCCCCAGCCTGGGCAACATAGCAAGACCCTATTGCTACAGAAACTTTAAAAATTAGCTGAGTGGGGTAGTGCGTGCCTGTAGTCCCAGCTACTCAGAAGGCCCAGAAATTCAAGGTTGCGGTGAACTGTGATCATGCCATTGTTCTCCAGCCTCAGTGACAGAGTGAGACCCTGTCTCTCTCAAAAAAAAGAAAAAAAAAATTACTCTGCCTTACAAAGAATTTTATCCCAGAATTCCCTAATAACAATCTCTGTCAGTAACAAATAAAATGATAAATTTCACTGAAATTCTGTTTGCTCATCATGGACATCCTGGTTTGTGTGTGGTAATTTATAGATGGGTAGAATTTCACACTGATGACTTCTCATATCATAACACCCAGGAAATGCCACAAAAATGTCCTTCTCTACCTGACAGGCTGTTAGTCCTCATCAAATATTTAGGAATCTTAGCAGCTTCCTCACCCTGCTTCTCATGAGTGTACACATGCCAAAGTTCTTATGTAATGTCTTGATTGACAGCAGCCAAATTGCTGGACTCAAGTGGCTGGGAACCCTGGAGAGGTGTGCTCAGAGTAAACATTTCATTATAAAGGGAAGTATGGAATCCTTCTTGCAGACTCTTGAATAAAGAAAGCCTGGGTTGGCTGGGCACGGTGGCTCACACCTGTAATCCCAGCTTTGGGAGGCCGAGATGGGTGGATCACTTGAGCCCAGGAGTTCGAGACTAGCCTGGGCAACATGGTAAAATCCCAACTCTACAAAAAATACAAAAATTACCCAAGGTTGGTGGTGCACACCCGTAGTCCCAGCTACTCAGGAGGCTGACGTGGGAGGTTAGCTTGAGCCTGGGAGGCGGAGGTTGCAGTGAGCTGAGATTGTGCCACTGCACTCCAGCCTGAGCACAGAGCGAGACCCTGTCTTAAAAAAAAAAAAGAAAAGAAAGAAAAAAAGAAAAACCTGGATTTTCTTTACTGACTACAATTCCCCAACTAATATTGATTTGTTGTTTGTTTCCAACGAGCCCTTGTTTCCTGTGAATTCTATTTTGGTTCAGCCGTTACCTGATTAAGCTGTTAAGCTGGGTCTTAAATTGTTTTACCTAGAGGCTGCTGTATACTGCTGAAATGCAGTGCTTAAGCGACAGAACGTTGTTCCCATTGCCACATTTAAGGTTGCACATGCTTTGGATGTTCTATGGATCTGAAGTCTTGTTTGCTCACCCCAAAACTGGAGAATAAAACTGGTACTTTGTCTTTTTCAGCTTGTGCTAAAAGTGGGAGGTCGCAGGTGGGTTGTTGTTTTTTAAAAAATATCTATCCAATATCCTGTTTTAAAAAAACACTTCTCTAGAGTATATTTTCTATTAAGCAAATTCAATCTGATCTTTTTTCTTTTTTGGCAGTTTATGTTTCTTGAATGGGAAAAAGCCAATATTTGGGTGACATTAGGCCTTGGTCTTAACTGCCAGCAGTCTCAGGGCTCCTTCCTTCCTTTCTTGGTGGGCAGCCTCTGTGGCTTCAGATTATTGTGTTGTTTTATGGGTAGGTTTTTTTTTTTTTTTTTCCTTTTCAAAGTGATTCCCAATCTTTCAAAGTTTTAATCTGAGGACTCATTTTAGATAGCAAAATACTTCATGTCCCTCTACTCTCCCTCACTTGATGGTGTACTTTTAGTGTCCACTTGGTGGTAGAGGTTGTGCTAGAACAGAAACAATGATAATTAATACTGACAATTGCTGTGGCTGAGGGCCATAGCTAAGTTATAGATACAGAAGAGATGGCTCAGCAAAGCTGAGAAATTTTACTGCTTTTGGAGGGTGGAGCTTGGATTACAATCCAAAGTCTTTGCAGTTAGACTCCAAAGTTTGATGATAAAAAGCTATTCTGTTCAGGCTGGGCGCGGTGGCTCATGCCTGTAATCCCAGCACTTTGGGAGGCCAAGATGGGCGGATCATGAGACCAGGAGATTGAGACCATCCTGGCTAACACGATGAAACCCTGTCTCTACTAAAAATAAAAAAATTAGCCAGGCGTGGTGGCGGGCACCTGTAGTCCCAGCTACTCGGGAGGCTGAGGCAGGAGAATGGCATGAACCTGGGAGGTGCAGCTTGCAGTGAGCCGAGATCATGCCACTGCACCCCAGCCTGGGGGACAGAGCGAGACTCCATCTCAGGGAAAAAAAAAAAAAAAAAGCTATTCTGTTCAGTAATGCTTCTCAGAGTAGTTGTATTTCATTCATCACCCAGACTGCATTCTAGGCTAGATGCTTTCTTAACCAGCTTGGCTTGGGTTCCCTAGGTTATGATTTTTCATAAGTATACTGATATATAATGATATCATCATGTGTCTATGAACATATGTATTTGTCTTAGTGTTTGTCTTTTCAAAGTGGAGCAAGGATATTTGCAAAGCAAACTGATTGCAGGATACTATATTTTTTATGACTTTTCAGTCTTTTATAATTGTCTTAACCACACTTATTTTGAC
The DNA here is from genome assembly GCF_028885625.2 of Pongo pygmaeus. NCBI lineage: Eukaryota > Metazoa > Chordata > Mammalia > Primates > Hominidae > Pongo > Pongo pygmaeus. The sequence goes on along the minus strand of NC_072379.2, from coordinate 50,349,508 downwards.
AGCAATTTCTTAAACAACTTGCTTTTTAAGAAGCTTTTCAAGTATCCATCTTCGTTTTCTTAGAAACAACTTATCTTTCTGCTCATGCTTCTATTTCACCAGTTGATAATCACATTTTAGGATATCATAGTAATATGTGCAACTGACATAAATAGTTTAAGGACAGGCACAGTTGACTCTCTGGTAAGCACATGATGCCCTACTCACAGCTGATCAAGCCAAGTGTACTCATTGCACCATGGGCATCCATCAGCTTGCTTTACAAAGGGAATGGGGACACTTTGGTAGGTCCCTTGAGTGGAGGTTGGTTAGGATAACATCTATTATGTTTTTTAAAAAGGTTACTGTTGTACCCAAGTTGTTTATTTAAGCTAAATTCAGTGTTTGTTCTACATGTTTATTGTAGACCCCAACAGGTAACTGCAGGTGGTTACTGACCCACCATTCTTTCCTCTAGGAGATTGACTGAAAAAGTCAATCTCTGGAGAAGACAGTCAAGCACTGAGTAATATTTTGGTCAATGACGGATCATGTATATGATGGTGCTCCCAGAAGATTATAATGGAACTGGAAAATTCCTGTTGCCTGGTGACATCTTCATGATCCTGATCCCATGTAAGCCTAGGATAATGTGTGTGTGTCTTAGTTTTTAACAAAAAAGTTTAAAAAGTAAAAAAGAAATATATTTAACAGTAGCAAAAACTTATAAAGTAAGAATATAAAGAAAGAAAATGTTTTTATACAGTTGTACTGTTTGAGTTTTAAGCTATGTTATTACAAAAGTAAAAAAGATTAAAAAACTTAAAAGTTTATAAAGTCAAAATGTTACAGTAAGCTAAGGGTAATTTATTAGTGAAGAAAGAAAAACTTTTAATTTAGTGTAGCCTAAGTGCACAGTGTTTATAAAATCTACAGTAATGTACAGTCATGTCCTGGACCTTCATGTTCTTTCACCACTCACCCACTCACTCAGAGCAACATCCAGTCCTGCAAGATCCATTCATGGCAAGTGCCCTACACAGATGTACCATATTTTACATTGTATACTGTATTTGTACTGTACTTCTTCTATGTTTAAATATCATAATATTACAATTGTCTACAGTCTTCAGTACAATAACATACCATGTAGGTTTATAGCCTAGGAGTAGGCTCTACCATCTAGGTCTGTGAAAGTCCACTCTGTGAAGTTTGCACAATGATGAAATCACCTAATGATCCATTTCTTTTTTTTTTTTTTTTTTGACAGAGCCTTGCTCTGTCGCCCAGGCTGGAGTGCAATGGAGCAATCTCGGCTCACTGCAACCTCTGCCTCCCGGGTTCAAGCGATTCTCTCCTGCCTCAGCCTCCTGAGTAGCTGGGATTACAGGCACCTGCCACCACGTCCCAGCTAATTTTTTTTTTTTTTTTTTTTTGTATTTTTAGTAGAGACAGGGTTTCCATGTTGCCCAGGATGGTCTCGATCTCTTGACCTCGTGATCCGCCTGCCTCGGCTTCCCAAAGTGCTGGGATTACAGGCATGAGCCACCGTGCCCGGCCCTAATGATCCATTTCTTAGAACATCTCTCCATTGTTAAACGGTGCATGATTGTATTTATGAAGTCAAGAATTTAACTCATAAATTGATAGTTTGACTCAAATTGATACATTGTCCAATTTCCCCTAAAAAAGTCTCCTGCAACTTTTAGAAATAAAAACAGTGAAGTCCTAGTGAGCTTTTATTTTGATTTAATACCTGTACTAGTCAGCATTTTCTTCAGCGATGCAGATGAACTGCTCGGAGAACCGATGAATACTGTAAACGGAGAGGGATTCAGGCAGGGGGATGGGACTAGATGGCTTATAAATACCTCTCCAAGTTCATGACTCCACACTGTCTTTTAAAAATGGTCTGAATTGAATTTTAAAGTCTGATTTTTAAAATATTAAATACATGTCCACACAAGTGAAACTACACAAGAAACTGTGGTATTACAGTATACATTTGCTGAACTCAGTTTAATGCCAGGCAAGACTGTTTGGAGTTGATTTGTAATTTTTTGTGTTATGTTAGTTTGGATGTCTCCTGAATTTGTAATAACAATTGCAAGTAGTTGTTAGATATTATTAGAATTTCAACTTAGAAAAGGAGTTGCTTCTATCTTTTAAACTTTCAGGTAAATTTTATTAAGAGCATTTGAAATTACAAAATGGTTGTTTAAGAATTACCATTTGCAACCACTTAACTGTGAAAATCAGGAGGCCAGGAGAAGTGGCTCATGCTTGTAATCCCAGCACTTTGGGAGGCCTAGGTGGAAGGATCACTTGAGCTTGGGAGTTCGAGACCAGCCCTGGCAACATAGCGAGACTCCATCTCTACAAACAAACAAACAAGCAAACAAAAAAGCGGGATTTCTTGTCATTGGTCAACCCAAGGAAGATAAACTGGATGAAGAATGAGAAATGAGACTGTGAGATCACCCATAACCCCTAATTTCAAATACCATATTTGCATTCATTCAAACTGCTGTGGTATTTTGATTGATTGATTCTGTTGGTTAAGATTATATATTTAAATACATACATTTCTTTCAAATGACAAAAGTCCCTTCCAATCCTGAGGCTTTTTCCGCAGAGAGGGAAAATGATCACTGTTACTACCAAATACCCTTGAATACTGAGAAGGAAGAGTGGCTGTTCCTATAGATAAGATGTGTTTGGTTTTTAGGGCTGCCATAATGAAGTCCCACAGACTGGGGGGCTTCAACCACAGAAATGATTGTCTCACAGTTCTGGAGGCTGGGAGTTTGAGATCAAGACGTTGGCCAGCTTCGTTTTTTCTCAGTCCCCATTCCATGGTTTGCAGATGACTGTCCTCTCCCTGTGTCTTCACATGGTCTTTCGTCTGTACCCAAAATCTCTTCTTATGAGGTCACTAGTCATATCAGATTAGAGCTTACCCTGATGGCCTCCTTTTACCTTTATCAACTCTTTAAAGGCCCTATCTCCAAATACAGTCACATTCTGAAGTACTGGGGGTTAGGGCTTCAACACAGGAATTTGGTGGGACACAATTTAACCCCTGACAAGATGGTTTAAGAAAAATTACCCAGGGGTTTCCTTCTGGGCTGTTTGTGAGCAACTTGCTCCTCTGAGTTTTTTCTGGAGGGATGACGATTTCAAAGTACTTGTTTCACAGTTTAAATGTTAGAGAAAGCTGCATTTGAGTTCCTGGAGTGACACACTGCTCTGCCAAGGGGAATGGCTTTCTTGTCGGGCCATAGTAGATAGGGTCCAGCTCTTAGGGCCTGGACCCTTGCACTTCTCTCCTTCAGATTTGCTGTCTGAGTTTTCCTCTGAAATGAGAGCAGTGACCTGGAGCCTTCTACACTGCCACCCCCACGCAGCAGCCTCCAGTTTGCCAAGTTCCTTGCTTGCTCTTGGCTACGGGTAATATTGATGCATAAGTTTGCCAAACCCTGGGCACTGGGCACCAATTTCAGGTACAGATTTAGTGCCATTTAGAACATAGTGCCTATTATTATTATTATTATTAGAGACAGAGTCTCTCTCTGTCACCCAGGCTGGAGTGCAGTGGCGCCATCTCAGCTCAGTGCAACCTGTGCCTCCCTGGTTCAAGCGATTCTCCTGCCTCAGCCTGCCGAGTAGCTGGGATACAGGCACGCGCCACCACGCCTGGCTGATTTTTGTATTTTTAGTAGAGACAGGGTTTCACCACACCGGCCAGGCTGGTCCCATAGTGCCCTTTAGAATTGCCATGGAAGGGCGAGATTCAGAGTGACCCCTGTGAAGCCAACCCAAGTGGGGCTTTCCCTGACTTCTATGGTTAAGCACGCCAGCTACGGGCTCCCCTATCAGCATGTATTTCCCCTGCCACGACCATCCCTCTGTTGTAATTGTGTGTTGGTGCTGTCTGCCCTGTGGACTGAAGGTTTCATAAGGGCAGGAGCCATGCACATATAGTGGAGTTTTGGCACAGTAGCACTCAGGAATTTGTGGAAAGAATAAATGACTCAATAACATTTATTGAGTATTTATTTTACCCCACATGCTGTTGCCTTTGATATTCATTAACTGAATGCTCACACTACTTCAGTGAGGTGAGTAAACTATGTCCACTTTACACATAAGGAAACTTAAAGAATATAAGCTGACTTGCATGAAGTGACGTATTTGGTGAGACTGGAATTACCCAGCACCCAAACTCTTTTAGATGCAGAGGTAGCAAATCCATAAATTTGGAGATGGGGCCAAAAGATTAAGAAAGGGGACAGTTGGCCGGGCACAGTGGTTCACGCCTGTAATTCCAGCACTTTGGGAGGCTGAGGCGGGTGGATCACGAGGTCAGGAGATCGAGACCATCCTGGCTAACATGGTGAAACCCCATCTCTACTAAAAATACAAAAACAAAATTAGCTGGGTGTAGTGGCAGGCACCTGTAGTCCCAGCTACTCAAGAGGCTAAGGCGGGAGAAAGGCATGAACCCGGGAGGTGGAGCTTGCAGTGAGCGGATATCGTGCCACTGCACTCCAGCCTGGGGGACAGAGCAAGACTCTGTCTCAAAAAAAAAAAAAAGAAAAAGGGGGAGGGGGGACAGTTGTTTCCTAGCTTTTCTAGATCTAGAAAGTATGAAGAGACAAATTTAACTGGGGGTAAAGGACCCTGTCCTCTTGGGGGTACTGCCCTGCCAGTGCTTGAGGAAGTCATCTGATTCAATTTGAAGATTTCCTTCTCCTCATCCCAGGATTCTGGATATTGCTTATAAATTGTATAGTACGTGACCTTTTGTGCCTGACCTTTTTACTTAGCGTGATGTTTTTGAGGTTTATCCGTGGTGAAGTGTGTATCAGTATTTCTTTTTTTTCTTAATAGTTGAATAATATTCCACTATATAGATGTACCACATTTTCTTTATCCATTCATCAGGTGATGGACATTTGGGTTGTTTCCACTTTTTGGCTATTATGTGAATAATGCTGCTAAGAACATTCATGTACAAGTTTTTATGTGGACATATATTTTCATTTCTTTGGGGTATATACCTAGGAGTGGAGTTGCTGGAGTAATTTTTTGTTTATTTTATGTTAATTTAAGTTTAACTTTTTGAGGAACTGCCAGATTGTTTTCCAGGGTGGCAGCACCATTTTACATTTCCACCAGCAATGTATGAGGGCCTATTTCTCTACATCCTCATCAGCAGTTGTTATTGTCTGTCTTTTTGTTGAAAGCCATGCTAGTGGGTGTGAAGTGGAATCTTGTTGGGGATTTAAATTGCATTTCCCTAATAACTAATGACGTTTAGCATCTTGTCATATGTTTATTGGTTATTTGTATATCTTCTTTGGAAAAATGTCTATTCAGATCTGTGTGGGTCATTTTCAAACTTGTTTCTAAGCTGAAAAAATACAGGGTATCCTTGTGTTGATTTCCTTTCACTCCCTCTTCCCCTCTTCCTCGCCCCTTAGTCATGGAGTCGTTGTACCAGGACGTAACCTGGAATAATTGTTTTGTAATAGGAAAAAGTACCCAACATCCTTCAGAAACAAACCCCACATCTGGGAAGGAGCCTGGAGAACTTCATTTGGGATGCTTCATGAGTCTGGCTGGAATGTTCTGTCTGAACTGGGCTTAAACAATGTCCTGGAGAAGTATTTGGTGTCCTCTGGTTTTCACACTGAAGTTATGCATTTTTGATGGAAGTTTAGCACTTTTTTATCAAAAGCCAAAATATAATGGACAGTATGCCAGGTGAGCTTTAGAAATTTCATCAAAATAACTCCAATGAGAGGTGAGCTCTGGCAGTTTCATCACAATATCTGCAAATCACAGGCCCTTGGGAAAGGAAATAACCTTGAAGGAACACCTTCCATGGATTGCTGCCAGCATCCACAAATGACATTTTCTATGTACGTTAAAAATTATGTATTTTGGCCGGGTGCGGTGGCTCATGCCTGTAATCCCAGCACTTTGCGAGGCCGAGGCAGACCTGAAGATCACCTGAGGTCAGGAGTTCGAGACCAGCCTGGCCAACATGATGAAACTCTGTCTCTACTAAAAATACAAAAATTAGCTGGGCATGGTGGCGCATGTCTGTAATCCCAGCTACTCAGGAGGCTGAGGCAGGAGAATTGCTTGAACCTGGGAGGCAGAGGTTGCAGTGAGCTGAGGTCGTGCCACTGCACTCCAGCCTGGGTGACAGAGTAAGACTCTGTCTCAAAAAAAAAAGTATATATTTTGTATATATAAAATGTTTATTTCCTGTTCTTTTTAACTCCTGCTGTGGAGAGTTAAGTCATTATGCTCTTCTCTTCATGGAACCCTGTATCAGTCACTGCAGGGGCCTGCTTCTCTTTGGTTTCGTTTTAAAAGTGTCTTTTTTTTTTTTTTCAGAGCTCCCCTCAAGAAAGATTAAATTATCTTTTTTTCTTCTTCCCCCTCCCATAGATTCTAAGTGCAAAGTATTACATATATGCCCTTAGACATCACCTTAAAAAATAAGTCTAATCTATAAAAATGCTGTGTTCTTAAGATTTCCAGCTAGTTTTGGCTTCTGAATGTTGCTTGGTCATTCACCATAGATTACCTGTTCATCCCTCCCACCACAATGGAGATGCAGTCCAATGTTTAACTGTCCTTATTACCATATCATTTCTGTCTCTTTCCGTCTTCTCACTTGGAATAGAATAGTTTTAGTTCATTTTACTTTTTTCCATGCTTCTTTTGTTTTGTTTTGTTTTGAGACAAGATCTCACTCTGTCACCCAGGCTGTGGAGTACAGTGGCCTGATCACAGCTCACAGCAGCCTCAAACTCTGAGGCTCAAGCAATCCTCCTGCCTCAGCCTCCCAAGTAGCTGAGACTACAGGTGTGCACCACCACACCTGGCTAATTATTATTTTTTTATGTAGAGAGGGAGCCTCATTATGCGGCCAAGGCCAGTCTTGAACTCTTAGGCTCAGATAATCCTCCCACCTTGGCCTCCCAAAGTGCTGGGATTACAGGCATGAGCCACCATGCCCAGTCCCATGCTTCATATTTTTCAGGTATAAATCAATTTTGGCTGTACGCTAAACCTCAGATTTTCAAGGTGTACTCTTGTGTGCACAGATACTCAAAAATGAGTGGACCCAGCAGAAAAGCCAAAACACATGTTGCTGACTTAAAACAAACCAAAAAACATATATAGTGACTCTAAATTATAAGTGTTTAAAATTAATTTCACTTGTACAAAACAACTCCAGCAATAAGTCAGACTTTATTAGAGGTCAGACTTGAGATCAAAGCCCTTGGAATTATCTTTCATAGTTGAGACATCATTGATTGAATCTTGTTTTAGTAAATCTTTCTTGCTTCTCACATCTCCATGGATTTGTATGTGTCTGACCACAGACATATGTTTGTACGTGTCTCCACCCACAGAGTGTCTGAGTATGTGTGAATTATAAATATACCCATCTTTCAAAATAGATCTTTATCTTCGGTGTTAACTGTGTCTTTGCTTCTTCCACTTTCACAGTGAGTAAGTATAGTTGGGAAGTATACCTATATATACAGTTGGCCATATACTGCCTCTCACTCATTAATTTGTAAGCTTTTCTCTGTAGTTAGTTTCAGCCAAGCTTGTTGGTAGCTGGCATCTGATTCAGTTTCAAAGCAACCTGCCTAATGGCTGCTAACATCAGAGTCAGGTGCCATGACCTTGGTGTTTTACATAGTTCAAGACCAAACTGTGAAGTTCATTTTTGATGTCCAAGTAGGGGACTTTACTTTTTATATGAAATATTTAAAACATAAAAAAATGCTTATAGATGTTTATGTTAAATATTTCTATATACAATATAAATAATACTTGGGCCCTTTTTCTCTCTCTTGTCAGTGTAATTCACTTTCTTCGGGACTCAGGGCTCTTCTGTCTTACTGTGGTGTTATGATATACACTGGTTTTCGTCCACGATTTCTAGCTCATAACTGCCATATGCCTAGTTACAGTCTTTTGTTATAATGTTGGGTGTGTTAAGCCTCAGGAAAGTAGAATCTCTCTTCTGCCTTTCTTTCACCTGCCTCAAGGTAGGGCTCTAATCTTCCCCTCCTTTTTGATTGTGGGTGTTTTCCTAAGACCCTCCCCTGAGAGAGGCCTGTCTCATACCCTGAGAGAAGGAATGCTTTCATAGAAACCCAAGAGGACTGAGTTCGAGAGCTTCTAGATGGCTGAACACGTGGAGGTTCCTAGAGGGCAGTGACCCAGGGAGGGCATGGAAGCTCTGTGCCCTTTCTGCCGTACCTTACCCTATGCATCCCTTCATCTGTATCCTTTCCAGTATCCTTTATAACAAGCTTGTCCAACCCATGGCCTGCAGGCTGCATGCAGCCCAGGATGGCTTTGAACACATCCGAACACAAATTTGTAAACTTTCTTAAAATATTATGTTTGTTTTTTTTTTAGCTCATCAGCTATCATTAGTGTTAGTGTATTTTATGTGAGGCCAAGACAACTCTTCTTCCACTGTGGCCCAGGGAAGCCAAAAGATTGTACACCTCTGCTTTATAATAAGCCAATAAACCTTAAGTCGGTGTTTCTGTGAGTTGCTTCAGCAAATTAACCAAACCCAAACAGGGGATCATGGAAACCTCAACTTGCAGCCAGTTGGTCAGAAGTTCTAGAGGCTCAGACTTATGACTAGTGTCTGAAGGCCAGGGTGGGGGGAGGGCAGGGGGATTGGGGGCAGTCTTGGAGACTGAGCCCCGAACGGGTGGGGTCTTGGTACTACCTCCAGGTAGATAGTATAGAGACAGAATTGGAGGACACCCAGCTGGTGTCTGATGCTTGGTGTGTGTGGAAAAAACCCTACACGTTCAGTCACTGACATGGTTTAGCTCTGTGTCCCCACCCAAATCTCTTCTTGAAATGTAATCTCCACATGTCAAGGGAGGGAACTGGTGGGAGGGGATTGGATCATGGGGACGGTTTCCCCCATGCTGTTCTCATGATAGTGAGTGAGTTCTGATGAGATCTGATGGTTTAAAAGTGTTTGGCTCCCAGCACTTTGGGAGGCCGAGGGGGGCGGATCACGAGGTCAGGAGATTGAGACCATCCTGGCCAACATGGTGAAACCCCGTTTCTACTTAAAAAAAAAAAAAAACAAAAATACAAAACTTAGCTGGGTGTGGTGGTGTGCACCTATAATCCCAGCTACTCGGGAGGCTGAGGCAGGAGAATCGCTTGAAGCCGGGAGGCGGAGATTGCAGTGAGCTGAGATTGCGCCACTGCACTTCAGCCTGGCGACAGAGCGAGACTCCGTCTTAAAAAAAAAAAAGTGTTTGGCAGTTCCCCCACCCCCAGCTTCTCTCCTGCTGCCATGTAAGACGTGCCTTCTTCCCCTTCCACCATGATTGTAAGTTTCCTGAGGCCTCCCCAGCCATGCAAAACTGTGAGTCAATTAAACGTCTTTTGTTTATAAATTACCCAGTCTCAGGTATATCTTTATAGCAGTGTGAAAATGAACTAATACAGTCACAGAAGTCTTCTGTGTTGATTGTTGTGGTGTGAGGGTAAAGGAAGAACATGGCTTGAGAGAGTTTTTTCTGTATGTACCCACTGTCATCCTTTTAGATCCCTTTCTGTGCTTGGAAAATGTCCTTCCTTATGACACATGGTGGGCAGCAGAGTCCACCACCCAGTGGGAAAAATACAAATGCAGAGATTCACTTTCCAGCATCCTTTGCAGCTAGGATCTGGGCCCTACAGGTCTGTGTAATCATCCTGATCTCTGATGGAGAGCCAGTGGCACCAAAAGCTGAGGGACTATGAAGAGCTCAGTCTGGCTGTGGGAATAGTTTATACAGGGCTGAGTCCTTGGGATTGCAAAGACTGTGTGGCTGGTGGCAGTAAGTGGTGGCCAGGGCTGGTGCTGTTGGCTGCACAGGCTGTGGCACTGAGGGCTTGGGATTGCTGCAGTCGGGTCCTTACCCGACCAGTTCTGGGGCATGTTTGCCTCTTGTTCCTGATTACCCACCCTTACCTCCTTAATATCCTTTTAGCAAAGTACTTGTCTGCTTAAATCAAGCATTGTTGATTTCTGTTTCTTGCAATTAAGAATCTTAATTGATACACCCTGATACACAGATTCTGGATCAGTGGTTTTAAAATTCTTTTTAGGCAAGGAAGCCTTTCATTAAATGAAATCTTATGAGGAAGCATAACACATGATGCTGGTAAAAGAGGTGCTGCTCTGCATTAGGGCCCTGGAGGGAATGCTAGTGCATAAAGCGTAGCTGTAATACATTGCCCTGGACATTCTGTGATCCTGGATCAATTACTGCCTCCCTGCCCATGTTACACAGGCCCTGGTCTCTGCCAGGCAGCTGCTGGATGAGGAGGGGTTGATGTTTGCTGCTAGTTCTAAATCAGTATGTATTTCCAGGGCCTTTCATGTGCTGCTTGTCTGCTCCAAGACACCAGCCTTCTCTGCCTTCTGATCGCTTTCACTGGGTGAATGGTGACATACCCTCCTGTATGCAGGCCCTGCACAAGTGTGGATACCTGGATCAAAGAGATTACATGCCTCTTAGAGTCCTCTTCAAAATACCAGTCCATTTCTAGGATTAAAAAACTTAGCAGTCAACTAATCAGCAAGGGCTGATATTTGCCCTGTTAAAAGAAAGACCTTAGCCAAATTAAATTTAATAGAGTTTAATTGAGTGAGGAACAATGCCCAAATTGGGCAGCCTCCTAAGCCAGAGTAGGCTCAGAGAGACTCCAGCACAGTCATGCAGTGGAAGAAGATTTATGGACAGAAAGAGGAAAGTGATGTACAGAAAACATTAGTGAGGTACAGAAAGAGCTGGATTGGTTACAAGGATTGCCTTATTTGAACATGGTTTAAACAGTTGGTCTCCTTGATTGGCAAGAACTCAGTGATTGGCACAAGACTAGGTTACGGTCTATTGACACCTCCACATAGGTTATAGTTCACTGTGCACAAAGAAACCTTTAGGATGAACTTAAAATATGTAAGGAGGCAGCTTTACATTAAACTTGATTTAACAGCCCTCACAGATAAAGTAGGATGTGCTTTGCAGCAGGTCTGCCATGGCATGATCATAGCTCACTGCAGTCTCGAACTCCTGGGCTTAAGTGATCCTCCCACCTCAGCCTCCGGAGCAGCTGGGACCACAGGTGCATGCCATCACACCTGACTAATTTTTAAATTTTTTTTGTAGAGATGAGGTCTCACTATGTTGCCCAGGCTGGTCTCGAACTCCTGGGTTCAAGCGATCCTCCCACCTTGGCCCCCAAAAGTGTTGGGATTACAGGGGTGAGCCATCGTGCCTGACTCTGACTTTTTTTTTTTAATTTGAGATTATTAGAGTCACATTTAGTTGACATTTTGGACCAGATGACTTGTAGGGGCTGGCCTGTGTTTTGTAGGACGTTTAGTGAATCTCTGGTTCTATTCCCTAGATGCCATGAGAACCCTACCTCCCTTCCTGGGTGTGACAGCTCAGTGTCTTCAGACACTGCCAGATGAGCATGCTCTTGGGAGCAGAATCATTCCCAGTTGAGAGCCGCTGCTCCAGAGCCATTTTAAAGGTACAAGGAGCGGTGCCACCACTGTGGGGACCACAGCTGGACCTGACAAATTTTCCTTGGCTGTAGTAGAAGCCTCAGACCCTGCAGCCTTGGCTGAACGGGGAGGAGGTGAAGCCAGAGGGGCTGAGTGGGTCACTGCCGGGTCCCTGTGAGGTGATGACTCTGTGGGGCCTCTCTGGGAGAGCTGGGAGGCTGCAGGCTGTGGCGTGGGCCCTTTCAGCCCTGAGTGAGCCCTGTGAGTAGAAGGCAGGTCTGAGGAGGGGAGGCCCAGGGAACCCTCGCCCTCCTCTGCCTCTCGCTGGGACTTCCTGAGTAAAGGAGGAACTTGGGAGCCACAAACAGATCCACTGCCCTGGTGATGCAGTGGGGGAAAGGGTGGGGCCTGGCCTCTCAGGGCAGAACCTCTGAGAAAGGCCCCTGGGAAGGAAGATTCCTGAAGAGGATAAAGCCAGGCCTGCTGGTGGTGGCTGGGGCGGGGATGCTCAGTGCGTTTGGAAGACAGCAAATCACTCCAGGAGTGGCCTGAAGACAACCCTCTCCCTCACAGTCTGCCGAAGAGCAGAAGTTTGAAAGAAGGAAAGAAGAGGCAGGGTTTCCTACCCCTGAGCCTCATTTTAGGGTAGGAAAATCAGGTCTCATGGGAGCCTTGTGAATTCCGCAAGTTCTCCCATGCAACGGATGTCGGAATAAAGTTATTTCGGTTCAGATGCTATGTAGCGCTATGATAGCGTGAACATGCAAGTAAAGTATTCTCAGGGTTGGTGGTACTCCAGGACTGCTGTTTGTACTTCTGTGGAGGAGATTATAATTTTTCCTTAGTAATGACTCCATAAAACAAAAATGAAAGCTTCACTGGAATAAAGTGTTCTTTTGTGTACAGAGAAACATCTACAATTAAAAAGATAGTATATTGACTTCAGATCATGCTAAGTTGATATGCGTTTGACTCTATTATAAATACGATCCTAGATAAACCACCAATGTCAAAAGCAGAATAAATCCTTTACGGTGAGGAAAAAGAAGTGGGAGGGAAATAACATATGGCATAAAGTTATACAAACTAAAAATAAAGCTGCCTGGTTCTCCTCAAGTAGCTCTTAGGTACTTTGAATGTCCTCAGTGGAAGGAAAAATAATAAATCCAAACATGATTAAATGTATTTGGACTTAAACTGTTATCACACACATTTTTAGAGACAGAAAGCGGATCTGTGGTTGGGGCCGGGGCTGGGAATAGGGATTGACTGTACACTGGCACAAGGAAAATGTTTTGGGATGATTGAAATGTTCTAAAATTGGATTGTGGTGATGGTTGCATAACTATAACTTTACTAAAAATCATTGAATTTTACACTTCCAGTGGGTAAATTCTATATGTAAATTTTATGTTGCTGAAGCAATAACGGAGTTATTGCTGTGTGCTTTAAATGACATCTTATTTGAGTTTTTTTTTCATTTTTAAATGTTTTGCAATTTCAACTTTTGTTTTAGATTCAGGGGGTGCATATGCTGGTTTGTTACGTGGGTATATTGCATGATGCTGAGGTTTGGGGTATGAATGACCCATCATCCATAGTAGAGAGCATAGTACCCAGTAGGGAGTTTTTTTCAACCGTTTCCCCATTCCCTCTCCTCCAGTAGTCCCCAGTGTCTCCTGTTCTCATCTTTATGTCCATATGTACCTAATGCTTAGCTCCCACTTATAAGTGAAAACATAGAGTATTTGGTTTCTGTTCCTGCGTTAATTCACTTAGGATAATGGCTTCCAGCCGCATTCATGTTGCTGCAAAGGACATGATTTCATTTTTTTTATGGCTGTGTAGTATTCCATGGTGTGTAGGAACCACTTTATCCAATTTGCTGTTCATGGGCATCTAGGCTGATTCCATGGCATCTTATTTGCCTTAGCAATTTTGTTTTTTGTTTGTTTGTTTGTTTGGAAACAGAATCTCACTCTGTCACCCAGGCTGGAGTGCAGTGGTATGATCTCAGCTCACTGCAACCTCCACCTCCCAGGTTCAAGCAATTCTCCTGCCTCAGCCTCCCAAGTAGCTAGGATTACAGGTGTGCACCTCCATGCCCAGCTACATTTTGCATTTTTAGTAGAGACGGAGTTTCACCACGTTGGTCAGGCTGGTCTCGAACTCCTGACCTCAAGTGATCCACCTGCCTCAGCCTCCCAAAGTGCTGGGATTACAGGCATGAGCCACCGCACCTGGCACCTTCACAGTTTTTATGTCTCATTGTTTCATTATTCCTTCAAGTGTCTGACTTAAGGTAAGTCATTTAAGCCCTCGGGGCCTCATCTTCTTCCCTGGAAAATGGAAGTGACAGTGTTCCTACCTCAGGAAACTGTTGTATCAGTTAATAGAATAAATAAGTGTAAAGCACTTGCACCACACCTGGCTCCTAGTGTCATCACCATCGCTGCCATCCCCGTGGTTACTGTTCACTGTCACTTTCTTCTCCAGCCTGGCCAAGGCCAGGTCTCTAGTCCAGGCTCACTGCCCAGCCTCTCCTAGCCACATGCTGCAGTCAAGGTGGAATTCTGAATGAGAGCTGAATCTTTCTGAAAGTACTGGGGATCCCCTGTGCTTTAGGTGAGTTCAGACTCTTCTTGGCCACAGGGGCCCTCACCCCACACCTGGGCCCCTTCTTGGTCTCCTCATCTCATGATTCCTCCAGCTGTCTCTAAGCCCTCGATTCTCCTGCCATTTGGAAATTCTTCCAGATCTCATATGGGCTTTGCCTGGGAGAGTCTTCCCTCTCTTCTGCCAATCCTTGCTCTTCCTTTAGTTGCCAGCATCGTGTGGCTCTTGGAAAAGCCAGCCGGGAGTGCATGATAGGCCTTGTCTACTTTGTGCCCCCCTCAGGAGCCCTCCAGAATTGTAATTACCATGAACACCTGTGCACCACCATGAGTCCCATGAGGCAGGGCATGCTCTCCTGCCCTGCACTGGCGTGGCTTCCAACTGTGCCTGGCACAAGGTCAGGAGCCCTCGAAGGTAAACTGTGTCTCTAAAGTGATGAGTTGCCTTCCTGTCTTAATTGCTCCAGGGAGATAACTTAATCCAAGGCCATGTTCAGTTAATTTAGAAAAGCCTAAAGTCTAGAACCCTTTCTCTGAGTCTTTGTTCAAGAGAATGTTCCTTTATGAATTCTGGGGATTTGATTTAAACTTGAAAAGAGATTATGGCCTTGGCATTTGGCGGGATGGTACTTTTCCAGGGGGAAGAAAATAATAAAAGAAATTACTGTGAACCATGTATTGACTTGCAAACCAACTTTTTCTTACAGAGTTCCTCTTTATTTTTCCAAACATGTATTTAAAAGATGCATTTCAATGAAGCAATGTCCTGGCTTTAATCTGCAGGATTTAGTGGTTTACTACCCCCAGTGGTAACCAGCCTTTCCTTTCCCTGACCACTAATGGGCTGGTGGGAGCTGGTGGTTCCCAAACTTCTATTTGTGTGCATGTTATCCCATCTTTAAAGATTTCTAGTTTAGCTGCATTTCATAAGGTGTATAATATTATGTTAGTACTTCTACATGATTTATCAATAAGTTATATATATATGTATATATTGGGGTTACATTCTCAAGTGCTATAAAGATGGTTGAAGTTGTGATGCATTATTTTAAAATTAGGAAGAGGCCTGGGCACAGTGGCACACACCTGTAATCCCAGGACTTTGGGAGGCAAGGTGGGAGGATCGCTTGAAGCCCAGGAGTTCGAGACCAGCTTGGCCAAGATGGCAAGAAAGGACCACACTGTCTTAAAAACAAAAAAAGAGGCCAGGTGCGGTGGCTCATGCCTGTAAGCCCAGCACTTTAGGAGGCCAAGGTGGGCAGATCAATTAGCTGGGCGTGGTGGCACATGCCTGTGAGGATAATGATTATGTAGAACTGTATCTGTACAGTGGTTTGCAGACTGTTGAAATCAGCATGAGCATGAGCTCTTTTGGATGAAGGGTTGGGCCCTTCGGCTCGGCCTCCTCAGCAGTGTTGCTGGATGCTGTTTGTGAAGCACAGTTACCTGAGTCACCTGAGGAGCCTTAAGTGTGTCGCCCACACCTGGCTTGCACTCTCAGGATGCCCTTCGCTTCCCTGAGTGGGGCTGGGGTGGGTGTTGAGCTCCCCAGCTGATTCCAAGCGTGGCTCCTCCCCAGCAAACTGAGCCGTGGCTCCCATACACCCACCTTAGGGACTTGGATACAGCATGCAGGAGCTAGAGAGCAGTAAGAAAGACTCTAAGAAGACTCTTTCCACCAAATTAAATTCATTAATAAAGGAATTAGGTAATTGGCATGGGATGTTTAGAATAACTAGCTGATACCCGGAGAAAGCGATGCGGGGGAAGGGTCACTCACCCCCTGTGCGTGGGCATGAAAGTCACTTATCTGATCCCCATTTGTCCTCGTTGGTACCAGATGTCCCATCCCATTGTATCCTTTCTGTTTGGCTTATTGGGGAGGCAAAGGGGATGAGGCAGCAGCTGTTTTCTTCCTGCCTCCTTCATGCCCTGCCCACACTTTCTTTCTCCATTCTGGGGTTAGTGGAAGGAAAGGCTGCTGCTCCCTTCCCAGAAACCAGGGCCATCGTGCCCCTCCTTGGCCTTACTGTTGGAATACTGGGAATCCTGTGACTGTACCTACAGCTGCAGTCCTAAAGCAAGGAGATAGGCAGGAGAAATTTTATTAAACATGCTTGGAACACATTCGTGGTTGGGGGTGGGGATCATGGCTCTTAGGGCAGCCCTGGGAAGTTTAGGTGACTGAGTATTTTAGGAGTCTGCACATGTCTGCCTGGCTACCTCATGAATGCCAGCTCATCCTCAGATCCCAACTTAAAATCTCTTCCTCTGGGAAGCCAGTTCCAGTTCTGGACTGGTCGGGCTCCTTCCCTGCTCTGTGCCCGCTGGGACAGTAGGCTTCAGTCATACATCCACTCAGCTCCACCCCAAATCTGTCCCTTGCTCTGCAGGCTCAGGCCCCCCACCACCTCATCATGCACCTGGACTTCTGCATCGGGGTCCCCCTCAGTCGGCTCCTGGCCTCTCACCTCTTCCCTGCTGCCGGCTCCAGGGTGACCTGGACCATCACCCCACATTTCTACTGCCCTCAGCAGTGTTTCTTAAAGCTGGGTTGGATCTGTAGAAGGATTCCCTAGGGTGCTTTCTTGAGCTTACCCAAGACCTGCTAGGGCTGACCATTGTAGGTAGCCTGGAGAATGTGCATTTGACAAGCTCCCTGGTGATGCTGGCAAAAGCAGAAGTTTAGGGACCACTGAGCAGGGTCCACCAGGCGGTTCACAGTCTCCTGTCCACGTGCTGTCTACATCTCATGACTCTGTCCCATGCCCTGCACACCCCACTCGCCACACCCCACTGCCTTAATTTCCCCTCACATGCCTCTGTTCCCTTTCACACTCGGAGGGCTGTGGCTGTGCTGTCAGTGTGCACAGATGCCGTTGGGTAGCCCTCCTGGCTGTGACTCCCTCCTGGTGTCCTGTGCTCACCTCTGTGTTTGGTAGCTGTGGAACTCAATGCCCATCCCAGAGTCAATCATTTTGACTTAAGACAAGCGATGATATCTTTGCACTCCTAACATCTGTCTAACACAGCCTGACACCTAGGAGGCAGAAAAAACAGTTTTGAATGTGCGAGTTGAGGGTGGCCAAAGTGAGAAGCACCTTGAGTTGGCCTGTATTCTGTGGCTCCCTCATGTGCCTAGCCTCCAAACACTGCCCTCATTTTACAGGGAAATGTGGCAAGTGAGGATATAAAGGTGTAGGAGATAAAGAAATATGGCAACATTATTGAAGTTAGGAACCGTCTGGATTTTGTCTTGGTGCTTCCAAGACCTCAGCATCACGGAGCAGTGGGTTATATGAAGTTCAAGCCTCCCTTTTTCATGGAAAATTACAAGCACATTTATTTTTAGGTCCCATGCCCCTATTTGTTCTTTCTTCAACTCTTTGTGTGGCAGTGTTAACAAAGAGGAGGAGGAGAGAGGGCAGGACAACAGGACAGCCTTGCCCCATCTGTTACTCCTTCTCCAATATCACCAGTGAAAACCAGGATTCCCCAGACTTTTGCCATCCCGGTTCCCATCTCTTGTGTTTCTTACCATTGAGGAAAGCCATGGACAAGAATAAAAGTGGCTGATAAAATAATAGCATGGGGGAAATTAAAATCTACAATATGCTTCTGGGAATTTGTCTTACCAGCGTGGATAAGGTTGTGCATCGCAGCATTGGTTGTGGAAACAGTCTGTGTGTCCACTTGAACGAAGTGTATTCCAGCCACAAAGGGGGACATTCTGCAGCTGGAACAGAAGGAAAAGAAGGCCCACATGGAAAAATTTCTGTTCTGTAGTGTTCAGAGCAAAAAGTAAAGTACAGAACAACATATATCTTCTTTGCATTTTTGTGTAAGAGAAAAATAAGAATATATATTTGTGTTTATTTGTAAATAATTGAGAGATCCTGGGTAGACACCAAAGAGCCAACACAATGGCAGTCCATGATGGGGGCACGGGGAGGGCTGGGACAGTGTGGGAGCCAGATTTATCAGTGTGCCTCTCTTTATAGTATCTTGATTTTTTTGAACCATGTGAATATCTTACCTTTCAAAAACTTATACAGAGGTTAAAAACAATATATAAAATATGATGTTTAAGTTTAAAGTTACATAAATAGCCTGATCATTCTTTTGTCATTAACACCAAACCACTCGCCAGCATTTGCCCTGCCTGGGGCCCCGCATAGCTTTCACTCAAGCTTCTCGTTTTACCTCTACAAGGAGGGTGTGGACTTGCCCAGTAATGCGCAGCTGGAAAGCAGGCAAGTCAGGATTGGAACTCCTGATCTCCATCTTGGGGATTATAAAACGGAAGCAGAGCAGAGGGTACTTCCTTTCAGTGATGGACACGGGACCAATTCACAGATGCAGGCACTAAAACTGCACCTGTGAAGTTAAACCCAGTATCTTGGGTCTTTTCACCCTTTGTAAAGTTGTGCTTCATGTCTTCAGGCTCTTTGGGGTATCTGCATCCAGTTAGGACCCAGTGGTCATCTCATGTGACCTTTGACCCCTTCCCTTTGTGGAACGCGGTAGCCTTGCACACCCTGCAGCTCTGGGGTCAGGTGAGCAGGGCCAGCCTGGGTGTCAGGGCAGCTCAGGCAGACAGGGCTCAGGCAGGCTTCAGAGTAGGGCGACCTCATCCCTAAGCCCGGCTCCTGAGGCAGCTCAAAGACCAACTGTTCTAACTGTTCACCCACCGACTTTGAGCAGCTGACTGCGTACTGTTCCTGAGTGTCTTCGCTGTGCAGATGGCACGCATGTATCATCATGTTCTCCACAAGAACTGAAACCCAGCTCTCTTGGCACAGGTTGTGTACTTGGCTAATACAATTTAGTTGTGCTCCTAGTAGAACATAATAAGGACCCGGTCAGTCTGAGCATGGTCTCTTTCTGCGGAAACGTGGTCACATCTCCCTGTGAGATCAGCCTGACGAGAGGGCTCCCTGAGCTGCTTTTTCCCAGCATATTGGAGAACTGCACGCCCGGCTTCTGTCACAGGAAACCCCAAAGCTGCTGCTACTTGTGCTGTAGGGATGTTTTCAAAACTTCCAATCTGTTTGTGAGCTTCACACCTGATGGGAGAACTGCTTTGCTCTGAATAACTATTATGTTTTTGTTTATTTTCCTCAGACTCAAAAGTTTTCCACAATTGTGTACCTTTCTGCTTTGGCTGTCTTAAAACACAGATTTGTATTCCAGTGTTGATACTTGTGGAGGCTTTGTATTCTTTTTTATTTTTTTTTTAGAGATGGGGTCTTACTTTGTTGCCCAGGCTGGTCTCAAACAATCTTCCCACCTCAGCCTCCCAAAGTGCTGGGATTAGAGGCATGAGCCACTGTGCCCGGCCAGACTCTGTATTCTTGACGGTGTTTCTCCCTGGGCCCACAGCCTTTCTGTTTTATCCGAATTATTCCTAGCCCTCATTTTTTTTTTTTTGATTTAAAAAAAATGTGTGTTGTTGTTTATTATGTTTTCTCACAAACAGCCACAAATTCTTTGTGGAATGAATCTCAATATAAGCAAAGGAGCAAACTTTGTATCTTAGGTTCTTCTGGACTTGATTTTTTTAGCTTTTCTCTTGTGCAGGGATCAGCAAACATTTTCTGCAAAGGCTCAGATAGTAAATATTTCAGGTTTTTCCACCTAATATCTTACAGTTACTCAATTTGCTATTGTCAAGTGAAAGTAGCTACAGCTGATAAATAGATGAAGGTGATTGTGTTCTAACAAAATTGTATGGCCACTAACATTTGAATGTCATATAATTATAATTTTCTCATGTTATGAAGTATTCTTTTTTATATTTTTCTACCACTAAAAAAAATGCCAAAGCCATTCTTACTTTCCAGGCTATACAAAATCAGGTGGCCAGCTGGCTATGTCCCGTGGGCTGCAGTTTGTTGATGACTGCTCCAGAGTACTGTTGTCTTTTGACCACTTCCAAGAAAGAGGAGGCATTCCAATTAGCAGCCACAGCCAGTGCTCAAGCCAACATCTGTCTTATTTGAGTGACAGTCAGAGTCAAGATTCACATGCACCTGGGAATACCAGCCCTGGGACTATGTGAGGGCAGGAGTAAGGTCCGGAGCAACCAATCTCCATTTCTTACCTCTCCTGAAGAGTGGCAGTCCCTTCAGTTTGAGGCATGAATGTCTCCTTACAGTTCTTTCGTAACTAGGCAGTAGACTGTTGATCCCCTTTTAAGAAAGCATCTTTATTAAATCAGTTAATCCAACACTGTCATAAAATATGTGTAAAATATAAAGAATTTTTTTTAATTAAAAAAAATGTTTTTGAGACAGGGTCTCGCTCTGTCACCCAGGCTGGAGTGCAGTGGTGCGATCTCAGCTCACTGCAACCTCTGCCTCCTGGGTTCAAGCAATTCTCCTGCCTCAGCCTCTCAACTAGCTGGGACTACAGTCATGCGCCACCATACCTGGCTAATTTTTGGATTTTTAGTAGAGATAAGGTTTCACTGTGTTGGCCAGGGTGGTCTTGACCTCCTGACCTCAAGCTATCTGCCTGCCTGGGCCTTCCAAAGTGCTGGGATTCCAGGCGTGAGCCACCGCTCCTGGGCTAAAATATAAAGCATTAATGATCCAATGAACAACCCATATGCCTGCCCCCCAACACCATTACTTTGAAGCTCCCTTTGTGTTCTCCCCACACAGGGATGGCTACTTGCTGGAAATTTGTGTTCCCCATTACATTGCTTTTCTGGAAAGTTTCACCACAGGTGTCTGTATCCTTGAACAGAGGCATCGTTGCACTTCTCATAAATGGAATAGCATGCCATGTGTTCATCTGCAGCTTGCTTTCTGTTTCACTCAACCTCTGGTTCCTGAGGCCCCTGCCTGCTGTTGCATGTAACTGTAATTTATTCAGTTTCACCATGGTACTCTATTCCATTGTGTGGGTATCCCACAGTTTACTTACTCATTCTGTGGTGGAGGGACATTTAGATTGTGTCCAGTTTTTTGTTATTACAAGCAGTGCTGCTTTTAACATTCTTGTACCTGTCTGTTGGTGTATGGGGGCAAAAATTTCTCTTGGGAATATATTAGAAATAGAATGGCCAGCTTCTGAATTTTTACTTTATTGATCACACTGGTATGAGGCATCCATGTGGCAGACGTGATTTACCAGTGATTGCTGAGCATGTGGATTCCAGGTCCCTGGCCCTGATGCCCATCGTGTTGCTACCCTAGGAAGATGCCGCCCTTTCCAACTCATGCATCCTGAGTTAGAGATGCCTCCTATAAGGTGAGGAAAATCATGCCTCTACATCTTCTCATGCTTCCTAAGCAGGCTTAAGGTTTCGTTTTGTGCCCTTTGTGTTGGTGACAGTGCGTTCATTTGGTGTGTCGTTAAGCTTTGCAGACATCGTGTGTTCTATATAAAGTTTCTTTTGTGCTCAATAGAAGGCCCTTACCTTGTCATAAAAGCATACAGCATAAATCAGAATATCTCTTTGCCAACTGTTGAAAGGGCCCATTTAACACTGGAACAAGTATAACTGGCTGTGATTCATCTACTATGTTGACATATTTGAAGTGCATTTACCCTCACTTTTTCCTTTCTGGAACTTATATTTCTTTCACGTGGCATATTTCTTTTGCAGGTTTGGCTTCTTCGTGGCATTTGTAGAAAACTAGCAAAATATGAGCTTTGCATTCCCCCGGATCCAGAAGCCAAATGGGCAGACTAGACTTTGTTGGCACTCTGGCCCTCCCAGCACACCTCTCTGGGCCCACTGTCTGCTGGGTAGTGGCACAGTGCTTTCTCCTGCCTCTCCCTTCCTTCTGCCTTTCACGCTTCTCTTTCTCAAAATCTACCTCTGCAGTCACTTCCCCAGGGTTTACAATAAAGGATGGGAATAGCCAGTGGGGAAAGGGCTTTGAGTCAGGGCCGCTCTTCTGACCCCTAGAAGTCTTTCATAAGTGGGGTCAACCTGAAGTTCTAAGTGTGATTCCCAGAGGGAAAAGCAGGGTTCATTTCTCTGGCCCCAACTTCACACCTTCCATGGAAGTCTTAGAGGATTCTGTCAGGCTCATTCAAGGACAGCAAAAATGCATCGCCACATTCTCCTATATAGTCATCTTGTGAAAATATAGCAGCAGCCCACTGGAAGGACCCAATAGTTGTTTATTTTTTCCTTCATGACTAAATCAAAATTTTCTACACTGATCTAAGTAGAAATAGAATAATTCAAGGGAAGCAATGAAAAGTAATTCAAAATAAATATGTAGCTAAGGCTGCATGAATGTGTACTCACGTGGGTGGAGGTGTACACAGGGTCGTTGCTGCCACTAGGGTATATGCAAAATTGGGACTGATTAAAATTTAGTAAGCTAAGCATTCTTTCAGTAGTCTTACAAACTATTATTGGAAATGTTAAATAACAAACCGTTTTTGCCACAACATGTGTTTCTGTAACACAGGTTAGCTCATCTACTGTTATGATTGTAAATATGGGAATTATGTCAGAATAATGTGGAAACCAGTGTTTCCCCAGCATGTTTATATTTTGCAGTGGTGCACAAAGCTGGCAGAATTCTGTAAGCTGTGGAGGAACACAGGACCCATTCACCTTGTCCTTCTTGGTTTGCGTTGGCCGTGGCTGTGTTCCAGAAGTGATTTTGCCTGGCTGTCTCTGAGCTCTGTGCATTTTGCCCTTGTTACAACTCAGCTGCCTCAACTCCTCTTTACCTCCTTTTCGATTAAGCTTGTATTACCTTTTTAAAATATTAAGCAACATCACTTTCCTTTTTTTATTTAAAATATTTTTAAATGGTGGTAAAATATACCTCACATAAAATTTTCCATTTTAATCATTTTTCAGTATACAGTGGCATAAAGTACATTCACATTGTTCTCATCACCACCATCCGTCTCCAGAACTCTTTTCATCTTTTCAAACTGAAACTGTGCCCCCATTAAACACTAACTTCCCATTCCCCATCTTCCAGACCCTGGCAGCCACCATCCTACTTTCTGTCTCTATGAATTTGACCACTCTACATGTCTCCTACAACTGGGGTTTTATGGTATTTGTCCTTTTGAGTGTGGCTTATTTCACTTCGCATATTGTTGTCCGAGTTTACCCATGTTGTAGCATGTGTCAGGATTTCCTTCCTTTTTAAGGCCTGATAATATTTCATTGTATGTATACCCCATTTTCTCTATTGATTAAGTGTTGTTGGATACTTAAGTTGCTTCCACTTTTTGGTTATTGTGAATAATGCTGCTATGAACATGGGTGTACAGATATCTGTTTGAGTCCCTGCAAGTCCTATTTCTTTACTTATTAGTAATTTAACCAGTTTTTAACTGTGCTGGTATTTTTTTATTATTTATTTATTTTTTTGAGACAGATTCTCACTCTGTCACCCAGGCTGCAGTGCAGTGGCACAATCTCAGCTCACTGCAACCTCTGCCTCCTAAGTTCAAGCAATTCTCCTGCCTCAGCCTCCTAAGTAGCTGAGGATTACAGGCACGTGCCACCACGCCCGGCTAATTTTTCTATTTTTAGTAGAGACGGGGTTTCACCGTGTTGGTCAGGCTGGTCTTGAACCCTTGTCCTTGTGATCCACCTGCCTCGGCCTCCCAAAGTGCTGGGATTACAGGTGTGAGCCACTGTGCCTGGCCTATGCTAGTATTTTTTAAAAATTGTAGTTGTTACTCTCTTGTTAATTCTCTTGGTATAAATTTACACCAATAATCAATGGTTGGTCTATGAGTCTCTTTCTTTATCTTACTCTCTCTTTTTCTCTCTCTCTTTCCATAAGCCTTATTAGTTTTACTACAGCATTTTTGAAGGTGTATCCTTTTTGATAATCAGTATAGCAATAATGATTGTATTTGATGATGAGGCCAGAAATGGGTAGAAAGAGGCACCTCCTCTTCTCACTGACATCAGTAAGATATAATGATGTATTGTCATGGGTCATTGTGTGTGTCTGGCACCTTCTGGCACTGTGCTGGGGTCAGTCTGGGTGCTGTGGTCATGACCTTCGATGCATGTGTGAAACATTCTGTTAGGAAGCAGCCAGCTGGAGCCAGCAGCGCTGTGACCAATGGAGATACACAGGCTGGGTGGGTCCTGCAGGGATTACTGTGTGTTGGAAGCGGGCGCGGGGTGGGGGTGTCCTGTGATCCCAAAGGTTATGAATCAATAATCAAATTCCATAATGATAAAATTTCAATCAGAGCCTTTGCTTCATCCAGTAAATAGATGGTGAAAATTAATTCTTCATCCTTTTTCTCTTGTTCTGATTCCTAGTCATCTGCTGAAATGAGTGGTTTGCATTAAAAAAAAAAATTGAGCTCTGAACTATGTGAATGGCTAATTACAGATATTTATTTTTAAATATGTTCAGAAAATGAGTAAATGAATGCTTATGAGGCCCATGGGTTACTTCTGGTGTTTCATTATGGAAGTGTTTAAGTATTGCTATGGGTTGATATAATTTCATATTTGGGAATGCTTTATTATAAGTTATTAGTGAATATTGATTTCTACATTTTAAAAATATCTGTTTACTGGATAACCAGTTAAGTCATTCAGTGGGTTCAATTTGACAGACACAGTGGAAATTTTGAATAGTCTGATGCTATAACCAGCACCATTGAGACATTCCTGCCCTTTGTCAGGGCTCCCGCAGTTGGTGTCTGTAGGTGTCAGACCCTGCTCATTGTACCAGCCCCCACGGAACACAAAACACAAGCAGAGCCCACACAAGGGCTGGGAGAGTACTACCCAGCACCTGACACAGGGTGGTCCCCAAAAACTATTTGCTGGCTGGTTAATCCAATTTGCAGAAGTTTCAAGAGGAGTGTTGATCTAAATTCTGAAGGACAGAACATTTGTCTGGTTGAAAAATGGGGATTTAAAAAAAATTCCAAATCCTAAGAAAAACAAATCAGTGAATAATTTTACTTGGTCTTGAAATGTTAAAACTAACATTATTATTAAATGTGCAATAACTATGGTATAACATGTTAAGCTTCTTTATGTTATCCATAGATACTAGTTTTCCTAAATCTTTTGTGAAGTTCTTTGACCATATTATCTTTTCTAGGTAGAATTTTGTTGAATGCCAGAATCTTGAAATCTGATCAGTAAGGGATTTTGTTGGGCACCTGCCTTGGGTACAGAACTCCACTTGGTGTAGGTGCTATGGGGATAGAAGAAAGTACATGGCCCTGTCCCTGCCCAGAGATGCCTGAGAAGGAAAGCTTCCAAGAAATGAGCTACCCCCATTTTCTTGCTGAGGGTATTTAACACCGTGGTAAAGAGGAGAGGCCTGCAAATGGATTTGGTTCAGTTCCTTTGTCTGACACTGGATCTGACATTTTAAGCAAATTATTTTGCCTTGCATTGCCTTGCCTCAGCTTCCTCATCTATAAAATAAAAATAAATAACATGACCAGGCACAGTGGCATGTGCCTATAGTCTCAGCTACTCAGAAGGCTGAAGCAGGAGGATCGCTTGAGCCCAGGAGTTTGAGGACAGCCTGGGCAATGTAGTGAGACCCTGTATCTTAAAATAATAATAATAAGAATTACATGATTTTGATGGCATGTGGAAAAGCATGAAAGTTTCCTTTAGCATGGTGCTTGGCATGTACAAAACACATAGTGAAGGCTGGGTGTGGTGGCTCACACCTATAATCCCAGCACTTTGGGAAGCCAAGTTGAGAGGATCACTGGAGCCCAGGAGTTTGAGACCTGCCTGAGCAACATAGTAAGATCCTGTCTCAACAACAAATTTTAAAGTTAGCTGGGCATGGTGGTTCATGCCTGTATTCCCAGCTACTTGGGAGGCTGAGACAGGAGAATCACTTGAATGCCGGAGTCAGAGGCTACAGTGAGCTATGATTGCACCACTGCACTCCAGCCTGGGCAACAGAGCGAGACCCTGTCTCAAACAAACAAATATAACACATGGTGAGATACTAACCATGAATTCCAGTTTGGGCTGACTCTCGATTTGACTCCTGCGTCTTATCCCCCACTCTCATTCCCGTGACATAATCAGACAAAAATCAATATAATCTTGACCAAGAAACAGTCCTTGCCTGACTTTTCAAAGCTGCAAGTCCATTTTTAGACATGGGCCACCACGCAGGTGAATCTGTGGGAGTGATAACCAGCACTTGGGGCCACCTTGGCAGACTTGCAGATGGGAAAACATCTGGCAGCTTCCGTTGTTCCTATGGGTTTATTTTAGGCCTCTGAGTCTCTGATACCTAGTGGAAGCCTGGCGCACAAAAATAACACTAATCCAGGTACAGCTGTAAAACAAATGACTCTTTCAAAGTGGGAGAAGTTGGGGATAAAGCATGTAGCTTGGTTATCCCAGGTTACTGTTAGAAAGGAGAAGCCCACCCTGGGGTAAGGGTCATTATCCTTCCTGGGACGTGTCTCAGAACAGGCTCAGGCATGACTTGCAGCCAGCACCCCCAGAATGCCCGGCCTTCCTCATTTTGGTCTCTTGCAGGTCACCTTCCCTTAAGTCACTACCGGTCACTGACCTCTTCCCCAGAAAAAGGCTTAAGAGGTCTCTAGACTTGCAATGATTTCTATGTCCACTCTTACTCAGGAACTTTTATTTGCTCACTTGGGCCAGGTGGCATAAAATCAAATCGTGCTTAGAAGTGACCACTCTGGTATCAGGTCATGAAGTGTGCCCCATTTCTGTCAGGGAAACATTCTCCTGAGAAGTCCTGGTTTGTGCCAAGCATTGTTATCTTGGATGACTTGGGTCCTGGTCCTGAAATTGAGCATGTGCTTAAAATGACAAGAGGGAGTAAATAGGACAAGGAGATAGATTAGCCTGGTCATTCCTAGGTCAGAGTGGCTTCTGTTGAGACCTGAAAATTAGGCTGAAGCCTTTCCAGAGCAGCTGGACAGATAAGCATGGAGGAGAGTGTATGCACACTGGAGAGGTGGGAAGAGGAAGGGGAGAGGACGAGGCTCAGACAGAACGAGAGAGTGCAGGAGAGGGGCAGAGATGCTGCGGTGCACTCTGGAGCCACCAGTGATGCTGCTGTCATCCTGGCAGCTTGGAAGCAGCTATCATCCTGGCTGCCGCATCTTGCCACTGTGACAGCTGAGACCAAAGGTGGGACTGGCTGGAGCTAACTAGAACTGGTTTTCCGCAGTGAGATTTCACCCCACACGGAAGAAGAGAAAAGAAGTCTCAGACTGGGAATGATTCAGTGACGTGTTCAGCTGCCTGTTGTATTATAGTTTGAGCCATCCCAGGAGGTGCAAATCTTCAGCACTTTGGACTAAAAACAAATGCAGACTTATGCCCTGACCATTCCAGCGGGCAGTGCTTGGTGTCTGATTGGACATGTTTCATTTTAGGAAGTTGCTCATTTCTGTTAGTCTCAGGGAGCTTATCATGGACCAGGAACTGCAGTCTTTTCTGGTGTGGGAGTCTGGGATCCTAAACTGTTGTGAGACCCCTGCTACATGCCCTTAAGTTTGAAGGGGCAGTTTCAGGAGGTAAAGATTAGGGGCTCTTCTTTAGAAGAGTCTAAGCCTTTACAAGAGTCTTTACCAGACTCTTCCCGCGTTGTCGAAACCCCATAGGTTAAAATGTCTCATCTGTGTGTTCTGCACAGGCACACAGAGGCCTGAGTTGAATTTAAAAGAAGGCACTGGGCACCCAAGCCCTTCACCCTTTTCTAAAAGAGCACATGAGCTTTGCATTGCAGATTCAATTTTTATTTTTAAACACTGTAAGTGATGGCGTGTGAGCAGTGACGCATCCACAGCCAGCTAATCTGTATTGTGTAAAAACACACAAACCACAAATTATTTTTAAAAGGGAAGAAAGCAGAAGAACAGATGCAGCAAACTCCTTGTATCACGTGAATTGAGGAGAAAAACTCCACCAGATGCGTTTCTGAGCAACAGCAGAGGGAACACTAGCATGCCCGGATGGGGCAGGGAGTTCTGTCTGCCTGCTTCTCTGGGGGAGACACCTTTCTTTGTGTCCAATTTCCGGGACAGTGACACTGTCCATTTTTGTGTGCATGTATTTCTTCTTTCTCTTTCTTTAAAAAAAAAATTTTTAACAATTGCATACATATTGAAAAGTACAGCAGTCAGAGAAGTGTGCAGTATTATTACAAAGTGAGCCAACCTGTAACTCAAGTCGCAGAAATTTACCCAGCAATGGCCTGTGTCTTACTCAACACACCTGGGTTACGAAATAGCCTATTATATAACGCAGCTCCCCTTACTTTTTTTTTTTTAAATGAGATTAACATCTAAGAAGTAACAAAAATGGTACTCCTTGGACCATGACTAGAACTAAATGTTGTTTTCATGAATGTGGTTAGAGACCTTCTGGATCAAGAAACGCAGAGCATCCATCCGAGTGGGAAGCATTCTGTCTTCTGTCCTTGGCTCCAGCAGCTTGGTTGGGCTGCATGTTCTCCATGACGATGAGTGGTGGCCAGATCTCCGGACCAGGTGGAAGGCTATGCAGGGCATCCCTTCTCTGTCGGTTTCCTGGGTGGGGCTTGGTCACTGGAGTGGGGATGGGCAGCTCAGGGCAGCTCAGGGCTGGACTCTTCACTGCTGTCTCCTGAAGGTCTCAGCTAGACGCTGCTGGGCACTAGTCTGCACTGAAGAACCCCCAGCTCAGTGGGGGAGGCAAGCAGGGCACAGAGCAGTGCGTCATGATGGGGGCACAGGATTCCGTGGACATAGGCAGCAGGCATGCTCACCACATCTTGGGATGAGTGGGATGGCAGGGAAGGGTCCCAGAAGAACTGATGAGGAATGCCAAGATTGGAAGTGCCAACCAGCAGAAGTTAGATGGAGAAGAGGCCCAGAGAGCAGAGTTCCCGAGAGGAAGAGTGTGCAGAAGCCTGGAGCCTGGAGAGGGGAGGAATGAAGGTGGGATGAGGTATGGCCAGAGAGCAGAGGGAATGCCACACAGGAGGACAAAGGAGAGAGGCGGCTAGACGAGGAGAGAGCAGCCACTTCATGCCAGCCTTGGGAGGTCCCCTGGGGGAGTGCGGTCCCCTGAAGGCAGAGGCAGAGGTAGGCCATGGGAAGTGCCCAGGGCTGGGCTCTGGGTGTATCTTCTGTGTGTTGATGGAGTGCTGCCCAGAGGTGCTGGGTCCCCTCTCCTAGGAGAGTCCTGTGTCTAGAAAAGCTCCAGGGACCACGGCCTTCAGTTGGCCCTGCCTGTGGACACTGTGGGTATTGTTTGGCCTTCGGTGAGGGGCAGTCTTGATCAAGAAAATGTTCCTAGGGCTATGTTTCCAAGAGGAATTCAGAAACCCAGGCCATCAGGTCCCGTGGTCAGCAGGTGGCCAGCAGCAGAGCAGCCACATCCATCCTGGTGCCCTCTCTTTATGGCTCCCACCTCCCTCTGGGAGGGCCTGGGGGACCCTGACACTGTTCTGTGGGAGAGATGACCGTAAAATTAGGCTGCAGACATAATGTGAGCATCTTGAGAGTTCAGGAGCCTCTTATCCCCATTCGCATCCTCAGAGCCCTGCAGGTCCCCACCAGCCCCAGGGCTCCCCAGTTCTGGGTTTATTTTGTGTGGTCTTTGAACTCCATATTTTGAGTTCTTTTCATCACAGAACTATGGCTACTTCTGTTGTGAGGCCAAAAGAAGATCTAGTCCATCTGAGAGGGACCTGCAGAATTCCAATTCCATGTGGTGAAGAGGATGTGGGTGTCTGCAGTACTGAATTTGGTAGTATGCTGATTGCAGTGAATGTCCTCTCATTTGGCACATTCCCCAGGCCCTAAGGGCTTCCTTGGGAACAGCTTTAGCTTCAGATCCAGGTCCAGGCACCATAAGTACATGTTGGAGGAAGAAATCCTTGAATGAATGCATTAATGAGTGAATGATTGAATTCCAGTTTCAACCTGAGGCAGGATATTTGAGTTAGTGATTTTTACCCCAAAGTAATTCTGGCATCCTGCCCCATCTCTTCCTTGTGACCCTCTCCAAGATGAGTGTGTTTCCTTTTAAGGTGGGGGCAGCACAGAAGACTTCCCCATCCTGGCTCCTCCTCCTGCCGCCTTCCTTCCCAGGCTTGTTACCTCTGCGTTTCCCTTGTATCAGAACCTAAGTCTTCTGAATCGAATCCCCCTAGAACTTGTGAACATTCATCTCAGATCTTACACTCATGGGAAAAAGCCCCTCATATGGCTTTCCATGGATGTGACTCTAGGATCTAGGAGGAGTCCCAGGCCAGGCCTGGGCTGGACCCGGAAGAGCGGAGGAATTGATGATGGAGCTCTGCCATGGGATGTGGTTGGAGAGGCAGAAGGTGGTTCTTCATTGAGCCTCTTCATCTTTACTTGCCTAACCTTTAGTTTGGAGGGATCAATTTCTTTATCAGAAATCCATATGTCCCTGAGTGTGCCAGGAATAATTAGTTGATTCCAATGGTGATTGAATGTGTCCTCACCTAATGTACAACTACTAGACACAAATACTCACAAACCTGGAAGCTACCAAAATCTTTCTCTTTGCAACTGCGAAATCCTTCCTAATGCCCCAGACAGAGCTCCGATTTCCAGCCCATCCCTCTGGGTTCCACATCCTCTTTTGTTCATTCATGTATTCTGGTAGTGATCAGGTGTCATGGGTGCTCACTCTGCAGGGACCTGGTAAGGTCCCAGACAACAGGAGAGGCAGGGCACGCTTCTGAGTTCCACAGCAGTTAACTCTTAGTAACTTGGGAGGGGAACAGGCTTCTTGGAGGGATGCTCATTGAGACCAGACACGTGCTGAGGCCCGAAGTGGGGAAGGGGGAGCATGTGGGATTTACTCATGGGAGACATGAGGTGACTCCTGCCTCTCTGACCCAGTGTGCTGGGGGCAGAGCAGCCCAGCGGATGGATGGCTCCCTGATGGAATGATGTGGTGGCAATGCCTCACTGCCTGCTTCTCTCCATGGTATAGAGGTGGGTCTGAAAAAGGTTCCCTTCATAAAAGAAGTAGAGAAAGCCATCAGAGAAGGCCCGACACCTTTATGAACTGAGTTTCTAGCAACTTTGCCATTTTATTTAAGAACTGATCTCATTTATATGTGGAATCTAAAAAAATTAAACTTATAGAAGCAGAGAGTAGAATGGTGGTTAAAGGAGTTGGGGTGGGGGCTGGGGTGGAGTGGATTGGGGAGATGTCGGTCAAAGGATACAAAATTTCAGTTAGATAGGAGGGATAAGTTCAGGAGATCTCTTGTACTTCATGGTGGCTGTAGAGAATAACAATGTATTATATAATTGAAAATTACCCAGAGTAGATTATAAATGTTCTTATCACAAAAAAGGGTAAGGATGTGAGATGTGCATATTAATTCGATTTCACCATAACACAATGTATACATATTTCAAAACATTATGTTGTATACCATAAATATATGTAGTCATGCCTTAACAACTGGGATGTGTCCTGAAAAATGTGTCCTTAGGCGATTTCTTCATTGTGCAAACATCCTAGAGTGCATTTACACAAACCCAGATTGTAGAGTCCACTACACACCTAGACTATATATGGTATAGCCTATTGCTCCTAAGCTGCAAACCTGCACAGCATGTTACTGTACTGAATATTATAACTGTAACACTATGGTAAGAATTTACATATCTAGCTAAACATAGAAAAGGTACAGTAAAAATATGGTATAAAAGATAAAAATGGTACACCTATATATAGCACCATGAATGGAGCTTGCAGTACTAGGAGTTGCTCTGGGTGAGTCAGTGAGTGAGTGGTGAGTGAATGTGAAGTCCTAGAGCATTACTGTACACTCCTGTAGATTTTATAAACACTGTACCCATAGGCTACACTAAATTTATTTTTTTTAAAAAGTAACTGCTATGATGTTAGGATGACGACAACATCACTAGGCAATAGAAATCTTTCAGCTCCATTATAATCTCATGGGACCACCATTGTATATGTGGCCCATTATTGACGGAGATGTCATTATGTGGTACGTGACTGTACAATTTTTATTTGTCAATTAATAAATAAGTAAATAAGCTCACAAGATGTGTTAGGTGAGCAGGGCACTCTTTGGGTTATCACGCATGACTCAAAGCACTTCAGTGCTGGAATGTCAAGTCCTTCTTCCCTGAAAATCGAAAGGAAAAGTTTTAAACGATTAGACATTCTATATTCCTTGGTATGTGGGGATGAAATAAACCCCATCTGTCAATACACAGTTTCTGACTGATCACTGCTTTGGCCTTCTTGTCTCCTTCCCAGGAGGCCTCAGCAAGAGCCATCTCTGTGGGCGTTCCAGCCACGGTCACTCTGGTGAAGCCCCCTTCTCCTGCCACCACCTGGCTTTGGGGGCCTGATTGACTGCTGTGCTGTTGCCTGAGCAGTGCAGCTGGTGGGATGAGGTGCTCTTCTAGATATGCAGACAGCCCTCTACAGGGAGGGGTGGACCACAGAGGAGAACCAGAAAGAGTCTCTTCCTCTCCTTCTCTAAGGCAGAGCACCCTAAACATTGCCCACAGGCCCTCAATTTCACACTTACCCAGCCAGTCCAAGTAGGAGGCACACATTTTGCATGCACACATTCTTCCACTGGAATCTGGGCCCAGAAATGCCAGTTTGTCCTCAGAAAATGGGAAAATGGGAGCTCTTTTGCTTTCTGGGAAATCCGAAGAAAGTTCTCAGAAGTTGTGTTGTCTTGCCACTGCAGAATGCCCAGCACAGACTGACTCAGACCCATCTATTTATCAAGGTGGCCCTCACAAGCAGTTTCTCCTTTGGGTATCAGGAAACTGAGTTGACGCAGTTTTCCAGGGTAGGGACTGTCTTGGTGATAAGAATTTTTTGGGAAGAGAGATTTTAAATTTTCATTATGGAAAGCTCATTACCTGCCCCCCCCCCTTTAGAATTTTAACTTGCCTGATTATTGGCATGGCCTGAGAAGTGGGGAGGATGAGGACTTGCTGAGACAGGGCAGGTATGGGTGGCAGGAGCATGGCATTTTTTGGGAATGAGGCCTCATGTCGTGGGTTAGCAGTCATGACATCTGAAACTCCCAGGACTTTTTTCTTGGGCTCCCCGGGCAGCCTGGGCCAGCTCTGCAGAGCCTTGAGGTCAACAGTGGGTGGGGAGCACAGACTGCCTGACTTCAGGTACCCTTTTCCCTCTTCTGACTGGGTGACAGCATCCTCTCTGAGTCTCAGTTGCTTTGACCCTAAAATGGGGATAAGACCTCTTGCTTTACCACTTGCTGAGACACTGGGCAGACTGCCTTCAGAAGCTATGGTGGTTCCCAACAGTGAGGGAGGTGGGGAGTGCTTCCCTGGGGGTCGTGCACTGTGAGTACCAGAACAGAGGGCCTGTGGGTGCAGGTTGGGAAAAGCACCTATGGACTGTCATGAGCTCCCCCTCCAACCTGTTGAATGGGATTGTCCTGAAGACCAACGCTAATGCACGCTCCATGGGACACCTGGCCCTATGTAGGCATTTATAAAGAATAGCTATTTTTTTAACTTTTATTTTAGGTTCAGGGGTACATGTGCAGGTTTGTTATATAGGTAAACTCATGTCATGGGAGTTTGTTGAACAGATTATTTCGTCACCCAGGTACTAAGCCTGGTAGTACACAATAGTTTTGGGGTTTTTTTCCTGATCTTCTCCCTCCTCCCACTCTCCATCCTCAAGTAAACCCCTAGTGTGTGTTGTTCCCCTCTTTGTGTCCATGTGTTCTCATCGTTTAGCTTCCACTTATAAGTGCGAACATGTGGTATTTGGTTTTCTGTTCCTGTGTTAGTTTACTAAGGATGATGGCCGCCAGTTCCGTCCATGTTCCTGCCAAGGACATGATCTTATTTTCTTATGGCTGCATAGTATTCCATGGTGTATGTGTACCACATTTTTCTTTATTCAATCTGCCATTGATGGACATTTAGGTTGATTACATGACTTTAAGGATAGCTGTTACTTATTACCCTATAAATCTTGAACTCTTCCTGTTCTTTTCTAAGATTTATGGGTATTTTCTCCTGCATCACATTGCTTTAAGCATGCATAGTTTTGCTTAAGCTAAGAGGCCATTTCTAAAAAGAAGAACTTACTTTCAGGGAATCATTAGCCTCACATTCCAGTTTTCTCTCAAGGACATTGTGGGATGTTAGATTTGTCCTTCAGAACATTCCTGTTGGGAGGTTGACATGGAGGGTTTGTTTGGTTTCTGCTTTTTGTTCTGGTCATCACTGAGATTACACTTCTCAGGCTGGATTCCTGCTAGAGGCTGTGGTTGCTGGCTCCAAGTTAAAAAACCCGTCACCAGGTTTCTCATCTCCTGTCCCTACTCATTGCTCCACAAGCCCAGCAGTAGCTCTCAAACATGACTGTGCACCAGAACCACTTGTTTGGATAATCTCAAAGTTTCTTTCTTCAAGATGCTTATTCATCACAAAGGGGAAAACAGCAAGTTTCCATTGGAGACATCTAATAGACACCACCTAAACCAGATGACCCGAGTTAACATCACCTGTAATGGGACATACCTGTCATCCTGTATCTCCTGATAGGATGCCCAAGAAGAGTACAATCTTATGTCTGTGGTATTTTTGCCAAAAATGCATAATCAGAATTTAATCACAAAGAAACAACCAACACACCAAATCTGAGAGGCAGTCTACAAATAACTGACCAGTACTCTTAAAATATTCCAGAGTTACAGAAGACAGACTGAGAAACAGCCCCATATTGGAGAAGACAAGGAGAGATGGCAACTAAATACACTGTTGGGACCCTGGACCCAAAAAAGAACATTTGTGGACAAATGGCAAAACGTGAATATAAGTTATAGAGTAGTTCATAGTATTGCATCACCATTAGGTTCCTGATTTTGATAATGTACTGTGTTTTATAAGATGTTAACTGTGGGGGAAGCTGGGTGAAGATTCCCAGCATCTTCTCTGCACCAGGGCATGGAGAAGAGCGCTCAGATTTGG
This sequence comes from Pongo pygmaeus, assembly GCF_028885625.2. Lineage (NCBI taxonomy): Eukaryota > Metazoa > Chordata > Mammalia > Primates > Hominidae > Pongo > Pongo pygmaeus. The sequence continues at coordinate 50,314,354 of NC_072379.2, read as the reverse complement.
GAGCAGGAAAGGTCTGGACTAGTTTCGAAACTTGTTTCTGATGACTATCAGCTGAGTGACTCGGGGCAGGTCCCATTACCTGGCTGAGCTTCTGTTTCCTGATCTGCAACCAGGGATGAACTGCCCGCCTCCTGGTGTTACTGCAAGGATAAATGAGGTGCTGTGTTTGGTTCACAGTAGGTGACACTCCCTTCCTACCGCCTTGCCTCCCCAGCTGTAAACCATCAACTCGTCTTCTTTCCTTCTTTCCAGCCTTTTCCCTGACCTGTCCGTTATCTCTGCCAACCCTCACCATGCACCCTCTTGGATGGTGTTTTCAAAAAAAGCCTGCAGGTGCATTTACTCCCAAGGACTAGAAATCTGAGATGAGAAACTTTCTCTGTTTCTTGCTGGGTGGAGCCTGAGGTAAAATTGAGCCCTGCATCCTGCCTCAGCTCTCTTTTTGTGAGTTCTGGCTTCCCTTAGAATTCTCATTCAAAGGGCTCTACCTGCCTGCAGCTCACAGTGTGGTCCCTGGACCAGCAGCATCAGCATCACCTGAGAGCTTGTTAGAAATGCAGAATCTCGGGCCCCACCCTAGACCCACAGACTCAGGCCTGCACATATCCAAGATTCCTGGGTGGTTCATGATTCAAGTTTGAGACTTTCTCTACTCGAGGACTTGTCATAGAGGTTGATTCCCAGGTGAAAGAACAGCTTGCCTTCTCATCGTGTGCCTCCACAGTGGAGGGCTGAATAGGAGTCAGTGTGAGAGCTGAGAAATGTGAAGATGGGTTAGAAAAATCTGCAGGACATGCACCATTCCCCGCCAGGCCCTTGTGTGGAGTTCTCTCCCCAGACATTTCAGGGGCCTGAGATCCTGCCGACAGCCTAGAATTTCAGCCAGGGCCTCTGCATGGGGTTTCCTGGCCAGTATCTTGCCTGGGGGTGCTGCTTACTTTCTGCAGGGACTTGGGTTTCTCATCCTGTTTGCTAGCCTGGGTGAAGCATGCCTGGAGCCTCCACACAGTAAACTTTTGCTGCCAGAGCAACTCACAACCAGGACTGTAGCCTGTTTCTGAGGGTGGTGGAGCTGGCATCCAGGCTCTGCGAGGGTGTCCACAGGAAATGAACTGTACAGATTGCTTTTAAATGATAAGAGGCTTGTGGCAAGACTGAATAACTCTCAGCTTGATTCAGGTACTGAATAGGCTGTATTTTAATCTAAGCTAATGTTTCTTGAATGACTCGGTGTCCCTGAGAACCAAGCCTTGTGCTTTATGTTTCTCTTTGTTTAATCTTCACCATGACCCTACAAGGTGAAACCACCACTAGCCCCATTTTATAGCCCTGAACACTGGACCTTACAAAGGCTAATGTGGCACAAGGTCATGTAGCTTGTGCGTGGAGCTGGGATTTGAACCCAGAATTCTCTTGAATTTGGAGCCCAGCTTTTGAACCCTGTGCTGTACTGATCCCAGCTCCTGCCTGGCATCTGAAGCAGGACAGTCAAACCAATGCCTTCTCACAGGCAGGGCAGAGGTCATAGCCCTGCAGGCTCTTTCCAGCGTCTGTGTCCTTGCCCTGGATTAACCAGGTGGGGCGGGATGTGCTGGTGGCCACTCTCGGCATGTCAGGGATAAGTGTTGGGTTCTGGGTTTGGGTCTCTGGCTCCCAAAGAGGGAAGAGTTTTGTGCCTGGAGATGCAGGGTCAGAATGCCCCCTTTTTGCATGGTAAATGGTGCTCATGACGGTGCCGCTTCTCGTGGCAGGGCCATGCCAGTGTGCAGGAGGCACACAGTGACTTTGAAGTGTGGGATTTCACCTGGGTTCAGGGCATTCTGGGAGTGGGCTGCGCACGGAAGGGAAGTGGCTCAGAAAGGCACCACAGGTCACACCCACACCACGCAGTCACCATTCCTGTTCTGTGTTCATTTTCTTTCCTTCCCCCCTCCCTTTCTAACAGATAAGCAAGGGAAAGTGGAAAACCACCAGAAACTCTAAATTAACACCTGCCCGGTTTAGTTTATCCTTTCTTCCTCAGGATTCCAGTGCAAGAGAGGCTGGTGTTTTTAAAACCCGGTTCTCTTTTAGACTCAGCTGAAAGGCTCAGAGGTAATTAGCTGTTATGGAAAGACTGCATTGTCATTTTTAAAGACTGCCTTGTGGGAGTGATCATTATCTGCAGCGGGATAGGAACACGGCAATAAAAATAGACCCCAGACCCTTGTCTGCAGGAGCTAAAAGAAACCAACCAATTGGTATAATGAAAATTAGGCAGTGGGCTAAAAGTTGCCATTCTCTCACTTTTTAGTTAGAAAAAGTGTCATAAAGAGAATACAGTTTATTTACTGTTAAAATTTAGTGGATTCAGAAAAGCAAAAATAATGAAGAAGAATCACCCATAAATACTACCACTCAGAATAGCTGCTGTTAGTGCCTCAGCAAATGTACTTCCAGTCTCTAGCTCCGGTGCTCATGAATAAATGTTTATTTGCACAGAATGGAGACCACGCTGATGTATAATTTTATAAACCACTTTTTTTTTTTTACCCAATAACATTGCAGTCTTTTCCTATGTCAAATGCCCTTTCTTTCTTTCTTTTTTCTTTTTCTTTTTAGACACAGAGCCTTACTCTGTGGCCCAGGCTGGAGTGCAGTGATGCGATCACAGTTCACTGCAGCCTTGACCCCCTGGACTTAAGTTATCCTCCCATCTCAGCCCTCTGAGTAACTGGGACTACAGGCGTGCACCACCACACCCAGCCAATTAAAAAAAAATTTTGTGGAGAGAGGGTCTCACTATGTTGCCCAGGCTGGTCTCAAACTCCTGGCCTCAAGCGATCCTCCCACCTCAGCCTCCCAAAGCACTGGGATTATAGTTGGGAGCCACTGTGCCCAGCCATAAATGCCCTTTTAAGTAGCATTTACAATGGCTGCATTGGATGAAGGCATGATAATTTATCTAAGAACAGCAGCAATGATGAGGAGGAGGAGGAGGAGAAGAAGGAGGAGGGACTTTTGTGTAGGACTTGCTGTGAGCCATGCCCTATGCCAAACCCTTTTGCAGAAAACTCATTGGGCTGTGTGGGTGTGGGTTGTCTGCCCACCTAAGTGAGACACTGACCTTCCCTTAGGGTACCCCAATGTGATTTAGGGGCCCTCCAAGTTTTTCACAGTTGCCCCTGGGACAGATGAGGAGGATCCCAGCAGAGTGAAGCCTGCAGGTACCCCAAGCCTAGCAGACAGACTGGGCTCACCTGGGCTGCAGAGCCTGGAGCTGCCACCTTCCTGGGTGCACCTCCTCCCCCCCATATTCCGGAAGGCCTCCTGGAATTTCTGAAGTGACTAGAAATTACTATGTGACAGTGTTTTTGTTTGTTTGTTTGTTTTTTAAAAAAAGAGCCTTAGGATAGTGTGGCAGATGTCTGTTAATGACTTCCTGGGTATGAGATCCTGGGCTTGATGCTGAGATGTAGGAATGAATAAATTATGGCCACTGCCCTCTAGGAACTGGTGGAAAAGACCATCTTGGAATCCTTATAAGACAGGGCTAAAGCTTAGCTGTGCATAAAGCCCGGGACAGTGGTCCAGGCTCATTTCTGTTCTCACCACTGGCCTGTGTATCCAGTTCATTCCCACTCACCTGCAGTCAACTACACTAACTTTCAGCGGGGAAGGAGTTAGGTCTGTTCAGAGACCTGGTCCTCAGGGAGGTGTGAGATGGGCAGGGAGGGGGGTCACCAGCTGATAGAGACAACACAAACAGGCATCACATTCCATGAGAAACAAAAGCCGGAAGGAGGTTCTGGAGGTGGCAGTGATGTGAGACTTTTTGTCCCTTACTCGCTTCTGTATTATTGGGTTTTTCTTTGCAGTGAGAATGTAGTCATGTATTATTTGTATAAATAAAATCATTTAATAGACAAACAATATAAGGAAACAGTTTTTCTCTAGGCTTTTCAAAGATTCATCTCCTTACACATTATATCATCCCTAAGTCATTGCAACGTGATGATTTTGCAGTGAGGAAGATATGGCCCACATTTTACGTGGGAGAGAAGGGAGTGGCCTGTAAAGTATTTCTGGCCTCTCTGGAGCTTTGCAAAGGTTTTGTGTGTTCTTGCCCATGCAGCCTGCAGGTTTTGGGTCCCAACGCTGCATCTGGAGGGGTAAAAGCATGGTGCTAAGTGTTGATCTGGAAAACTGAGCAGGTTAAAAGCATAGAATGTGATTTTTCCCCACGTGAAATGGCATTGGATTTTTAATTATGTATTTAACTTTTGAAAATGGTAAGAAATTCCCAAAGTGATCAGGGAGGTGGGGAGTGAGTAGCAAGCATAAACCAGGTCTCTGGCTATTTTTAAAGTGTGACTGCCTCAGCAAAGTGGAGTTTTCTGCAAAGAGGAGACAAGGATGGCAAAGAGTGGCACAGACAAAACCCCATAGAAACTCTCTCAGACTCTGGGGTAATGGGGGCACTGACCTAAATAAGGACAGGAATCTGCCAAGTACAATGAGCTCAGGCTGCAGGACAGGCTGAATTGAGGGCGCTGTGTCTTCCATTCACACACCGGCCCTGTGTGCATTCAGGCCCCAGATAACATATAGGCCACTGCCCCATGCCAGCCAGACTGCCCCAGCCCCGCTCACAGAAGCTTTCCTGGTTCAAAGGGCTTGGTTGAAGATTGAGTGGTAACAGGGCTAAATCACTGACCAGAAACACTGGCTAAGACATAGATTTTATCATAATAATCCCAAGAAATGAGCGAATCTCCTTGGGCTCCAGGGCTAGGTCAGAGAGAACAGTTCTCAGTGGACTGTCAGCCATGGGGCTGTGTGCAATGTGAGCCACATATGCAATTTTAAATTTTCTTTTTAAAAGGCAAGAAAGGGGACAGTCATTTTGATATTTTTTATTCAATCCAGTATATCTAAAATATTAACACTTCTGCACATAATCAATATGAAAACTATTAAGGAAATGTTTTACATTCTTTTTGTGTACTCTTCAAAATCTCAACTCAGATCCGCCGTATTTCAGGTGCCCAGTGGCCACATGTGGCTTATGGCTGCCATATTGGACACCAGCAGTAGAAGCTGTATCACTCAGCACCTTACAGAGTGGGGCTGGAAAGCTGCAAGGATGCTGTCTGGGCCCATGAAATCCCTGCATCTTATGTAGAGTCCTCCTAATATTCATCTGTCATTAAAAACAAAAGCGTTACACCTTCATAAGTTATAGGTAATAAGAATTATTTGTATTTTCACAGGCCCTTTCCAGTTACAGGACACTTTGGTATGTTTTCCTGTGCACCTAAAAACTCTATGAGGAGGCCGAGCACAGTGGCTCATGCCTATAATCCCAGCACTCTGGGAGGCTGAGGCAGTCAGATCAGCTGAGGCCAGCAGTTCGAGACCAGCCAGGCCAACATGGTGAAACCCCGTCTCTACCAAAAATATAAACATTAGCCAGGTGTGGTGGCGTGTACCTGTAATCCCAGCTATTCGGGAGGCTGAGGCAGAAGAATTGCTTGAACCTGGGAACTGGAGGGTGCAGTGAGCTGAGATCATGCCACTGTACTCCAGCCTGGGCAACAGAGTGAGACTGTGTCTCAAAAACAAAAACAAAAACAAAAACAACAACAAAAAAACTCTATGAGAGAGGCAGGCAGATGTCATTCTTTTGGCAAAAATTTATTGAGGGTCTGCCACGCGCTAGGCCCTAATTTGCATATAACTCTGGCATTCCTAGAGTTTGGATTCCAGTGGAAGAGGAAAAGAAATCATGATATCAGCATGGTTCAAATGGTAGTGGGAACATGAGTGCAGCTGCGGCAACACATGAGAAACGTTTAATCTGCCCACGATATCAGGGGACGTTCTTCAAAGGAGGGATATTTGATTAGAAAAATACAGAATGAGGTGCTCTGTGCTGGGCAGATAAGTGAGGATGGAAGGAGCACTGCACGTTCTGAACATAGTCCATTTGGGGCAGAACTTCTTACCCTGGTATGTCCATTTTAGACCCCTAACAGGTGAGGCCACCTACTTGAAATCCTACCACGTGTTCACAGGAGATCGGGCTGGAACCCAGGAGTTTGAGCTGGCCAGTCCTCAAGCAACAATTCATCTTGAAAAGGTGGTTCTTTATGCAAGGTCTTTAGGACGGGGATAAGTGTGGGAAGGGTTCCAGCCCTAGAACCTGCTCGATCAGGTGACCTCAATTCCAGGGTCCTTTCCTGTGTGCAGCTACCATTTTTGGTTTTGAAATCTGCAGAATATTTTGAGTACAATTCTGCTGTGTCATCATGCTGAAATTCAGTAAGGATGTGTGCTTGAAGTCTGTTTATAAAGTGTTTCTACTTTAGTAATCCTTGAGTCTTAGAAGAAGAGTCACCATTTCCTGGACATTTTGAACCCCAGGTGAACTGGCTGCTTGTCTGGAATCTCAGTGCAGGAGTTTTTTGTTTTTTTTTTAACCTAGACAGGGAGCCGGGCTCTTGCCTTTGTTCACACAGGCCATTGGCCACCACTAGGGAGAACAGAGACAGTGCCAGCCTGAAGCCTGTGGCCCTCCAGGAACGGTGCCTCCTCTATACTCAGCAGTTTTTATTTTTATCTCATCAGCGTGTTCCTCCTTTTGAAGTGTGAATCCTAGTGACCCAAATGAGCTGTCTGCCTGGGCCTGGGCCAGGAGGACCAGGTTACTTGAGTTCAGCGGTGACCCTGGGCTAGGGTGGCAGGAATGCTGGTTCCTGTGTGACTGGATGGGGGTGGGGTAGGCGGGCTTACTGGGGTCAGAGGCACAGGCAGCCTACCCGACTGACAAATTTTCAAACCAGGAGGACTTCATGCTAAAAATAAACTGGATCCTGTATTCCCCCTCCCTCATTTGCTTCACAGCAGCCCTTTACAAAGAGTAAGCAGCATTTGCACAGTTTAGATGTTAACATTTAGAAATGCAGAATTAAGCATGTGTACCTCTCAGTGTTTGGCTGTGGACACAATTCAGGCCCAGTGGCTTTGACAGTTGTCTCCATGCTGATGCATTGGAACAGTGTGGTGGAGAGTGGTTTAATACTCAGTGGTTGGGCATGGGGGGTATGCTGTGTCACTGGAATTGAGTGGTCAGCAGTGGTGCCTGATGCTGGAGGCAGGGAGTCTGGTAGAGTTTGAGAAACAGGAAGGCAGATGGGCCCCCTACCCCTCTATTGGCTGATGCCTGAGACACACTTGGTTTAGAGGGAAGAGAAAGAATACTTGTGGGTCCTCTATGCTGTAACAGGAACTGTACTAAGTACTTTTCCTGTGTATTCCTGTGAGTTCCACACAACTAAGCATATCCTCATTAGAGGCAGTGATTTTCCAAGTGTGGTTCCCAGACAGCAGCATCTGCATCACCTGGGAACTTGTTAGGAATGCAGATTCTCAGGCCCCGCCCATGGTCTATGGAATGAGGATTCAAATGGGGCCCAGCAGTCTGTGGTTTAACAAGCTCCTGGGTGATCCCCGTGCACGCTAAAGCTTGGGAACCCCTCCTGGAGAGGTAGAGCGCAGACCTGGAGCTAGACTGGTCTCAGGCCTCAGGTGTTTGGCCTTTGACAAGTTGTGCAACCATTTCTGTGCCTCAGTGTTCTCATCTATGGAGTGGGGGTAATAACAGTGGGGTTGTATGGGATTACATTAAGCAACATATGTTAAAACCAGCCATGGTACTGGGCATGTGGTAAGCATACCATAAGTGCTTGCTGTGACTCACTAGCTTTGATCCCATGTCTGTTTAACTTCAAGGCTGTTTACTCATTATTTTATACTGACTGTCTCTTAGCAACCTAACTCAATTAGCGATTAAGGTGTCTAATTCTGCAAAAACAAAAACAAAAAAAGTAGGTTATTCTATAGGTCAAGGCTAGCAAGGTGGTTTCCTTTCTCATTGCCGGCTCTCTTTCTGTAGTAGGAGCCACCTGGTGCCCTGTGAGGAGGATCATAGAGCCAAGCCTGAGCTAGACACATACATGTGTGCTTTTATTGATGAGAGATGTCTGTCGTGGGTGTGCAGGGGTGTGATGTGCCCTCCCCTGCTGCTGTTGGTTTTTGCCAGTCAACTTAGTGTGGATTTCTGATCCTTTCCTGTAGCTGGGTTTTAATGGGAGGCTATTAAGAGCCACTACTGAATACTGCTGGCCAGAGGAGTCATGTGGGCTGCACATGTTTAGGGCCAATTATCAGGAGACTGCATGTGGTTTGTGGGCAGATCTCGCATGAACTACCAGAGCAAGAACTCACTCATTACTGTGGGAAGAGTACCAAGCCATTCATGACAGATCCACCTGCATGACCCAAATACAGATATGGAAATTATCCCATTTCTGTATATGGGATATAAGACACATATCCCAATAAACACCACCTCCAAAATTAGGGATCACATTTCAGCATGAGTTTTGTTTGGGGGCAAACATCCAAACTATGTCAGGCACCTCGTGCTGGTTGGCTGTGGAGGTGACTGAGTCCAGCCAGTGCAGAGGGAGGAAAAGGTCCCTTAGAGGGTGGTGGAGGGCTCGAGGGAGGATGGAGAGGACGTTGAGGCGGGTTTGGACTTCCTGCAGGCAGCGAGGGTTTCCAAAGCAGACAGGCAGCTGGAGATGAGGTGGTGGGTGGGTAGGGGAAGTGGAGGGAAGGCAGGACCCCAGTTTTAAGAGTTAATTGTTGTAACAGAGCAGGAAAGTGATGAGGGCCCAGAAATACAGGTTGAGTGTTTGTACAGAAAATTTCAAACTTGTTACTGATGGGTTTTTTGAATGATTTGAATAAAAGGAAAAATAAACCAGATTCCTGGTGGAGAAGACTACATTTTATAAAGATGACAGTTCTTCTAAACCAATGCAAGGGGTATTTAATATGATTCCAATGAAATCCCCATGGAATTTTTGGGAACACGACAAAATGGTTCTAAGATTCCTCTGAAAGAATAACAGCTGAAAATAGCGAGAGGATTTTTTTTCATGAAAGAGGATAATGATGTCTCCTTCAGCTTGTTCCCTGCATACCTTCCAGAGCTGTCTTTTTAAAACATGAATCAAATCCTGGCTGCTTGTGTCATCCTGCGGCTGTTAGAATAAACCTGAGCCCTTCCCTGGGACCTGTGTGGCCTGCCTGGCTGGCCTTTGACACCTCCTCCCTCACTCTCTCGCTCTCCCAGCTCCAGCTGTCCTGCCTTCCCTATCCTCCTAGAAAACATCAAGCTTCTTCCCACCTGCGCATTTGCTGCTGCCTCCGCATAGACCTTTTCCTTTCTCATGATTCACTTGTTCTTGTGATGTCCTTGTGGCCTCTGCTCAAATGGCTTCTCCAGGAAGCCTTCCCTGACCACCCCATCTCCATAACACTTGTTCCTGTCATTTCTTCTCCTCTATTTTCATCTGAATTACACACTTTATTTATAGTGTGGTGGCTCAGAGCGTAGGCTCCGACCTGAGCTGCCTGCATTTGCGTCTGGCTTCACCCCTTACTGCTGTGTGCCCGTCTAGGCATCAGTTTGCCTCATCTGTGTAATGGGAATAACAGTGTCTATGTCATAGGGCTGTTGTAATGTGACATGAGAAGAGCCTCAGGAGCCTGTCACACAGAGTCAACTGATGTTGTTGCTTGTTCAACCTTCATTCACCCCACACCAGAAAGGGAAGCAAGACAGAAGCGCCTTGTCTGGTTCACTGGCAGTATCTTCGGTGCCCAGAACTATACCTGGCACATTCTGTGGCACGGTAAATATCTGCTGAATGAATAGCATGATAGTAAAACATGCTATACATGCGCAGTGTTAAAATAGCAATTGGTGTCTGAGTAGAGATACAGATTAAAGGAACAACATAATAACTCAAGAGCCAACCCTAGCATTTATGAAAATTTAATAGATGATGAAGAAGCAGCACAAATTAGTAGGGAGACAAGAAAGATAATTTAGTAAATGACCGATGAAAAAAAATTAGATCCTCTCCTCACGACATATATCAGAATAAATTCCAACTAGATATTTCAAATTAAATTCTAAGAAAAACTAAGAAAATATATGAGGGTATCTTCTTTTCTAGGGAAGGGTTGTCTTTTTAAGCAGAAAACCCTGAGAAAAAAATCAGAAAGAAGAAAGAGTAGTGGGTTGGACTACTTTTAAAAATTACCTTTTGTGGCTGGGCGTGGTGGCTCATACCCGTAATCCCAGCACTTTGGGAGGCCAAGGCATGCGGATCAACTGAGGTCAGGGATTTGAGACCAGCTTGGCGAACATGGCGAAACTCTGTCTCTACTAAAAGTACAAAAATTAGCCAGGCGTGGTGGCAAGCGCCTGTAATCCCAGCTACTCAGGAGGCTGAGGCAGGAGAATAGCTTGAACCCGGGAGGTGGAGGTTGCAGTGAGCCAAGACTGCGCCACTGCATTCCAGCCTGGGCAACAAGAGCAAGACTCCATCTCAAAAAAAAAAAAAAATTTAACTTTTGTGTATCACAAGCATTAGAAACAAAATTTAAAGTTAATGCAGAAAAATTGCCTCAAGTGACAGAAAAAAAAGTTTAAAGCCTGTAATGTAGAAATTACTTACATAAATCTAAAGGGAAGGTCATTTATATCTTAATAGAAAAATTAGCCAAAGGAAAGATATAGATCCTGCACAGAAGAAATACATGCAGCCAAGTAGCATAGGGGAAATGTTTAACTTATGAGTAATCAAACAAATGCAAAGTAAAATGAGATGTCAGTTTTCCTCTATCAGGTAACCCACTGGGGATCGTGTTAAGAAAGATACATTTCTAAATTGCTGGTGGGAGCATAGCTAGAAATAGCTTTTCTGGCACACAGTTTGAAGAGGCTTAACTATGTACAAATCTTTTGACCCAGTAAGTCCACCTCTGGAAATCCAGCTTAAGGAGATCATCAGAAATGCATCCCGTATATATGCAAAGATATTCATTTATCATAAGTCAGAAAAATGTGAAAAAATTAAATACCCAGCAATAGAGGAAACAGTAAATTATAGTATATATATATACCAGAATATCATATATCCTTTAAAAATATTTTTTAAGATTACTTAGTGTAGTGGTTCTTAACCTCTGTTTGCATCATGCTTGCTAATGTCCCATTGGCCAAAGCAAGTCACATGGGCAAGCCCAGACTCAGTGGGAGCCGACTACACAAGGGATGAGTACTGGGGGGCCACCGTGTAACCATCTACCATATGTATTCATGATATGATTGCAGTTTCTAAATATAAGACACAAAGACACATGTACATGTAGGAATATACCAGTATGTAAACAGTCGTTATTTTAAATTTGTTATTGTTTGTATTTTCAAAATCTCCTATAACAAGCATATATTTTATCATCATTAACAAAAGTATACCTTAAGAAAGCATGGCTGTGTCCGGGCGAGGTGGCTCACGCCTGTAATCCCAGCACTTTGGGAGGCCAAGGCGGACAGATTGCCTGAGGTTAAGAGTTTAAGACCAGCCTGGCCAACATGATGAAACCCTGTCTCTACTAAAAATACAAAAATTAGCCAGGTATGGTGGCACACGCCTATAATCCCAGCTACTCGGGAGGCTGAGGCGGGAGAATGGCTTGTACATGGGAGGCTGAGGCAGGAGAATGGCTTGTACCTGGGAGGCGGAGGTTGCAGTGAGCCGAGATCGTACTACTGCACTCCAGCATCGGCAACACAGCAAGATTCCAACTCCAAAAAATAAAAATAAGTAAATAAATAAACAGAAAGCATGGCTCTGGATATGGAGAAGCTAACCTAGTATAACAGACAGATTCAGGAGGTGGTTGGGTAGATGGAATTAACTGGCACTGGTGGCTTTTTAGTTGTGGTGGATGAGGTGGGGAATGGGGGCGTTCAAGAATAGTGTGACTCGGGCTTGGTCCGATGGTGTCTGAGATGGGTAAAAGGGATGTGGTGCAATTTGCTTGTAAAGTCTCATTTACCATGTTGAGTTTGAAGTTCCTGCGAGGCACTGTAGTTAGAGGCCCAACAGATGTTGAAAAGACAGAGATGGAGTTCAGAAGCAAAGCGAGGATTGGACAGAAATATTGTTGAGATTATTGGTGGTCATCGTGAGGGAGAAAACGTGATTGCCCAGGAGTGGCATAGAGGGGGTGGGAAAGAGCACGGAAGACAGGTTCTTGAGTTCATCAACATTGAAGGCCCTGGCAAAGGAAGCGTCAGGCCAGCTCTAACTCCAGACACTGCTTCAGTGTGACTCCACTCACAAGACCTTTCCTGCCCACAGCCTTGACTACCCCCTACCCCATCACATGCAGGCTCAACACCCTATGCTTGTCATTTGGAGGGCCTGGCATGTTTGTCATGAAATTGATTGGTGGGCGTGTACCCCACCAGATTGTCGGCTCCACAAGAGCAGGGGCAGGGCAGGGTCTGTCTTGTCCTCTGTTCATCACTGTTGTCTACAGCAGTGCTTGACACGGGTTTTCTGGGAGGCTGAGTGAATGAAAGCATGTAGCAGCCAAACCTGGGAAATGATGGATAAGGGGGATCCATAGGATAGATAAGAATTCAGAGAAGATGTTGGTGGTCCAGGAGAGTTTTGAGAGAAGAGTTTCAAGGAGAGAGCAGACACCAGTGCCAATGATGAGAGATCAAGAAGGATGGGCTCTGGAAAGATCTAGAAAGAGCAAGCTGTCTTAGAGTAGGGATGGAGGCAGGTCCTGGGGGAAAGGAATGGATTGATTCTATCCAGAGCACAGGTGGCTTCACTGGTCTTGGGAAAAGCCGTAGAAGCTCTTCTGAGTGGGCAGGACAGCAAAGAGGATGGGACAAATATGGGAAAGGAGGAAAGAAGTTCACATAATGAACTGACATCTTGGCTCTGGGTCCACTGGGCTGACATTTGGTTTTTCAGACAGCATCCACAGGAAATAGCTGTCCTATTTGAGAGATAATGTTGGGCTGTCCCATCTTGCACCCCCACAAAGCCACTGGGTATCCCCCAGAGCATGCTGCGGCTCCTCATCAACAGGTCTGGTCAGGGAGATCATCAATGATACTGTGTAAAGTTGGCTGTGGTGCAGTCTTCGTCAAAGTGGCATCATTAATTTGGTCTTATACCCCATTCAGTCTGGTGGCATCTGCCTCTTCTGGGAACTTGTTAGAAATGCAAATTCTCAGGCCCTACCTCAGAGAGACTTAAGTAGGAAACTCTGGGGCTGGGGCCCAGCCATGTGTTTTAGGAACATTCCGGGGTGATGTTCACTAAACATGGAGAACCTTTATCTTACTCCAGAAATACAAGCCAGCAGTTGTTGCAAGCTAACTAGCGCTGGCTGACATTGACGCAGGAGCTTCCCAGCAGGAATGGACGTTTCTTCCCGCCGCCTCCTTGGAAGTGCTTTTGAAGTTGACTCCACTCAGAACCTCCTTTGGAATTCCCTGAGCTGGGAGAATCAAGCTGGTATAATTAGAGGCCCCTGTCATGCAGCCACTCGGTATTACGGGGTCAGCAGTTTCTGCTGGGATCCCAGGCAGCTTTCCAGGCTTGACTCTGATCTGCACATGAGGTTCTGAGCCAGTGAGGAGCTCCTGGGCCCCCCTGAATTTTGTATTTTAAATTGTGGACTATGAGGGACCAGAGGGGCCTCAATTGCAGGCTGGAGGATAGGGTTTCATGCATAGCAGCTGGAATTCATAGCAGTGGTGTCTGGGACCCATAGCTTTGAAGACACGGGCGAGATGCTGTTGCTTAACGAAAACCAGACCCAAGCCCACCCGCTGCTGCCCTCCCTGTGACTCTGCACCCCGCAGCGCTGCACCAGGGCAGTAGGGGCCTTGGCGCCATGCGGGGTCATCAAGCCCCTAAATGCACCCTCCTGTTCCCCAGAAGATGAAAGCTGATTTGGCGGGGCTGGGGGCTGCTGCTGCTGCTTTTAAGGGGCCCAACCTTTTAACTGCAGCTCTCAGTATGGACATCCAGCAGCAGATGTTAATTGCTGGAGAGGTACGTGGAACGTTTTCCTCTTTGTAATGCAGATGCACAGATATCTAGAGGCCAACCAGATCCCCACACATCCGGAAGCTGATTCCAGAAACCAGGTTTGAAATTTCACAGCCAGTCAAAGCTCTCAATGCAGAGTAAGTGCCCATTTGTCCCTGAAGAGGGATGCCCACTCACATTCTCAAAGCCCGTAGGCACCATGTGTTGGGGCCGTTGCTGCCTGGGATTTTTGTGCCAGTCTGTTCTGCACTGTTGAGTGCAGCGTTGTGGTTAGATCCTTGGGGAGTGAGGGCTGGTCCCCTTCCCCTGATGTTAGGGCTGTTTCTGGGTGGGAGACGAGAGCAGGCAAGTGCCTGCAATATCTCTGGGAGACCCTGCTCCCCTTCTGGAAAATCTCTGGGCCTCCCTGCAGACTGCAGGCATGTGTCCAATACAACTAAATTCTTTTACGTTTTGTACACTTCTGTGGGTAAGTCTTCCTTTTCAGCCAAAGACAAAGAGAGGATGGGAGCCCTACGTCCTCCTGGGTCTAGTTTACCCATATGATTTTGAGCCAATGGGTAAATCTTTTCAAATACCTTTTTTTCCCTCTCTCTCCAGTGAGTGGGCTTTAATCATGCTTATTACAGCTGGTGGGCCCCCACATAAAACCTTTGGGGCAAAATATTGATAGTAGTTAGATTTGGGAATCTAAAAATCCTATACATAGTATTCTAGTTTATCCAGAGAAGTATATCCAATTATCAAAGGAGAGGAAGGAGAGAAGAGGTTCCAAAGCTCAGCTAAGTTGTTTATTGACTGACCCACACAAGGCTGCTGAGCTTAGAGGACCTTTCCATGTGACTCACAGTGGTGGAGACAGTTCCCTGAAACTGTTCCCCTCCTGTCACCATTGCTCACTGGTTCTGAGGAAACAATTGGCAATCGTCAGTAAAATCTTCAGTCTCTTTAGTGCTCAAGTAAATGTAAATTTAAACTGCATAATAACACCTTTTCCACCTATTGGATTGGTAAGGATTTTCAAAATTACCCAGAGCAAGGGAGTGGATTGTGCAATTGCTAGTGGAATTCTAAATCTGCGAAGC
This sequence comes from Pongo pygmaeus, assembly GCF_028885625.2. Taxonomy (NCBI): domain Eukaryota; kingdom Metazoa; phylum Chordata; class Mammalia; order Primates; family Hominidae; genus Pongo; species Pongo pygmaeus. Next base: position 50,299,281 of record NC_072379.2, on the reverse strand, counting down.
AATTTTGCAAAAGTTATTACAGATCTTAAAAATGCACACAGCTCTTGACCTGGCACACCTGGGAAGGTATTGTTTGAAACAATTAAAGTTGTGCAGAGAGTTCTAAGTTTTTCACCAAAGCGAAAAATGTGAAATGGCCTTGATGTTTAAATGTTCAAAAAGACTTATTAAATTATAGCATGTATCTATGTATGTGTATATATCTCCATTAAAATTATGTCAAATAATACTTAATGACATGAGGTCATATGACAATGAATAATAATGACAGTAATTTACAACATTACTTGGTGGCAACTTAAAATAACAGACAACAGCACATGCAATATGATTCCCATTTTATTAAATGTATACATTCATATTTTAAAGGTCTAGAAGGATATATATCAAGACCTTAATGGTAATTCCTAGGTAGCAGAATTATAGCTGATGTTTCCTTTACTTTTTTCTGTATTTTAAAACTTTTCTGCAGTAACTATATGCTTTATGAATGACTGCTTTTGTTAGTGGAAAGGGGTCCCGATCCAGACCCCAAGAGTGGGTTCTTGGATCTTGCACAAGAAAGAATTTGGGGCAAGTCCATGGAGTAAAGTGAAAACAAGTTTGATAGGAAAGTAAAGGAATAAAGAATGTCTACTCCATAGGCAGAGCAGTGGTATGGACCACTGGTTGCCCATATTTATGGTTATTTCTTGATTATATGCTAAACAAGGGGAGAATTATTCATGAGTTTTCTGGAAAAGGGGTGGGCAATTCCTGGAACTGAGGGTTCCTCCCCTTTTTAGACCATGTAGGGTAACTTCCTATAAACTGTCACTTACAAACTGTCATGGCACTGGTGAGAGTGTCTTTTAGAATGCTAATGCATTATAATCAGTGTGTAACAAGTAGCGAGGATGACCCGCGGTCACTTTCATCACCATCTTGGTTTTGGTAGGGTTGGGCCAGCTTCTTTACTGCAACCTCTTTTATCATTAAGATAAACGACCTGTATCTTGGGGCATCCTCCTATCTTATCCTGTGACTTAGAATGCCTGACCTCCTGGGAATACAGCCTAGTAGGTCTCAGCCTTATTTTACCCAGCCCCTATTCAAGATGGAGTTGTTCTGGTTCAAATGCCTCTGATAACTTTTAAAACAAATAACCAAAAGATTCCTGTGAAATGTGCTCTTATAATTGCTATTGTAAACAACTCCCTGCCCAGAGAACCTAACTGGCTGGTTTGTGTTACAGGGAGAGAGGGGGGATTGCTTTTTACTGATTAGCGAGGCCATGGGCGCTAACAAAACCCAGAGGTGAATTTCGCCTGGCCTAAAAGGAAGAGAAGCCTTGCTAAGAGGTGAAAGGTCAGCACTGAATGCCAAAGGAGGAATTTTGGCTGGAGTATTAATTTGCAATCACAGACCCTGTATTGTGTTAGCTAACTTTCTAATTTTCAGTATGTTCTGAAAGCAGAAATTTCTTTTTCTCTTGTGTGTTCAGTTAATCACTCTTACTCTTTCCCAGAGAAATGAAATAAGAAGTTCTTAAGATGGTGGCAATGAGTGGTTGAGAACAGCAGCAGTAAGCCTGGCTGGGCAGAAACGATACTCTGATTGTTATTAAGAGCTGCGTAATGGTCCCTAGGGGCCCAGGGCAGAGCCAGTATCATTCTATTTTCAAGTGCACGAGGGGGGCTCATTTATACTGAATACAGTAGTTCCCCTTGTCCTCGGAGGTTATCTTCCAAGACTTCAGATGTGCCAAACCCTGTATACTGTTTTTTCCTATCCATACATACCTATGGTAAAGTTTAACTTATAAATTAGGCACAGAAAGAGATGAACAACAATAATAATAAAATAGAAAAATTCTAACAAGAGGGGGAGGAAGAGGAGGAAAAAACTAAAAAAAAAATTATAACAATAGACTGTAATAAAATTTATGTTAATGTGTTCTCTTTCTTTCTCAAAACACCTTATACCGTACAGACTCACCCTTCTTGTGCTGATGTGAGGTAATAGGAAGGCTGCTAAGTGTCTGAAGGATGGGAAGCATCTGCAGATGAAGACGCTGAGCAAAGGGAGGGTTCACATCCCTGGTGAGACAGAGCGGTGCAGTATGAGATTATCAATTGTGTATTTCCAGAATTTTCCATTTAATATTTTTGGACTGTGATTGACTGTGGGTCACTGAAACCATAAAAAAGTGAAACTGCAGATATGGGGTGACTACTGTACTATGTGAAAATATCACCCTCTTTTTGTTAAAAATATGTGATCAAATGTAAAGTTGGGCCTTAGAAATAGGCATGTTATGGTGGCTTGACAAGCTTAGGATGGGAACATTAGAAAGTGGAAGAGAAGTTGGCCGGTGGGAGGGAGAATGGCGATTTTGTCCAGATGAGGAGGGAATTTGGTTAATAAAAGCTTAAGGCTGGAGCCTAGGAGAAAGGCCTGGAGGAGAAGCGTTAATACTGGGTTTTAGGTAGAGCAAGAAAGTGGGGTTTCGGGTTGGTATCTGGAAGTCTGTAGGAAGTTCCCTACAGAAAATAAGAGAAATTATTTTTCCTTTGTGGGAAATATCAAAAACCAAATCATTGGATTGTAACATACTTTGAAATCCATCTTAGAAAATAAGATGGATCGATGTCTGATTAGGTGGGCAGATGTGTGATAATGATAATGCTAATTGTGGAATGTAGGCAGTGTGTCTATGAGTCTTCACCGTATAGTGCCCTAAACTTTCTTGTAGGTTTAAAAAATTCATAATTTAAACGTTAGGAACAAAAGAGCAACTAGATGGCAAAGCCTAAACTCGTGGACATTTTACAGGAAAAAAAAAAAAAATCAAGTAACAAGCAATCTCCTATGAATTCCAAAATACAAGAGGTGGGGACCTAGCTGGGTGTGGTGGTGTACACCTGTAATCCCAGCACTTTGGGAGGCCGAGGCAAGAGGATTGCTTGAGCCCAGGAGTTTGAAACCAGCCTGAGCAACATAGCAAGACCCTGTTTCAAAGAAGGAAGGAAGGAAGGAAGGAAAGAAAGGAAAGGAAGGAAAGGAAGGAAGGAGAGGGGGAGGGAGGGGAGAGAGAGAGAGAAGGAAAGAAGAAAAGAAGAAGGAGGAAGAGGAAGGAAGGAAAGAAGGAAGGAAGGAAAGAAAGAAGGAAGGAAGGAAGGAAAGAAGGAAGAAGAAAGAAAGAGGTAGGGACCAAAAACAGCCCAACCCCCTAATTACTGGCCTGATAGTTGGCCAGCATGCATTTAAAGAGAGAGAGAGAGAAAGAGAGAGAGAGAGAGAGAGAGAGAGAGAGAGAGAGAGTGTGTGTGTGTGTGTGTGTGTGTGTGTGTGTATTTACTTCATTCTCACAGGCTTGGATACACATAAAGAGATATATAAAACATGAAAGATTACAGTATTTGAGGGGAAGCTAGTGAATGGAAAGGAAAGGTAGGAAAATCAGACATGATTGGCCCCTGGAAGTCCATCCCACATGGCCTGAGCAGGTTGCAGGAAGAAGAACACAGGAAAATGGAAGTACAGACGGGAACAGGCCCAGCTAGAGTCCCCTCTGCTACCAGGTGAGGTCGTGGAGGATGGGGATGCTGTCCCCACAGTAAATGCAGAAAACTAGTTTGATCTTGTTGTTTCTCATGCTTCCTCCAGTGAAAGCCAAGAAATAATCAAAGAACAATTCAGGAAGAACAACTGGGAAAAAGGGTGGTAAAAATGACTTTTTCCTGAAGGAACAAATACCTTCAGATGATGTTTGCAGCATTTTCTGATTTTATTGAGCAGATGGCTCCTTCTTGGGTGAAAGCATGTTGAAAAAATTAAGGGGGAAGGGAAAGGCTCAAGTTCCAAGGAGAAGTCCCCAATTCACTTGGGTTAGGGAGATGAATGGTACCAGTCAGAGAGCCCTCTTTGCTTTGGAGACATCTGGACTTGTATCATCGTAACCACGTGGATTAAGAATAACCAAAAAGAACCTCATGGAAGTTCCATAGCTTCATCTCTTGCCAATTGGATGTGACACTGGGGAGGAAGTTTGGGATGAAAGAAAGAGGTACCTGTAGAAGCCCTGAGCTCCAGTGGTAAATGGCACTTTGCTCTTTCTATTCATTTGGCCCCGTTGTCCTCATCTCTAAAGCAGAGCTAATGGCATCAACTCCATCTCATATCCTGCAGAGAACATGAGAATGTCTCCGATGTCTGTGGTTCAGAGTGTGTCAGATGGTACTGAAAAATGCTTTCTCCTTCTCCTTTCACCCTCTGCCCATAACAAACTTATAACTACACTGAATTCGTTTTTTTTTTTTTTTTTTTTTTTTTTTTTTTTTTTTGAGATGGAGTCTCGCTCTGTCACCCAGGCTAGAATGCAGTGGTGCGATCTCGGCTCACTGCAACCTCCACCTCCTGGGTTCAAGTGATTCTCCAGCCTCAGCCTCCTGAGTAGCTCAGATTATAGGTGCCCACCACCACACACCACCACATCTGGCTAATTTTTGTATTATTAGAGACAGGGTTTCACCATGTTGGTCAGGCTGGTCCAGAACTCCTGGCCTGAAATGATCAGCCTGCCTCAGCTTCCCAAAATGTTTAGATTACAGGCATGAGCCACGGTGTCCAGCTAACTACACTGAATTCGTAAATTATCAAGGTAGTAATTTTTCTCAGTTTGAGGGAAGAGTTTCATCCTTCAGTTTAAAATAACCCAATATGTAATTTCTTTTCAACATTTTATGCAACCTTATCTTTTGGAGTTTTGTTCCTTATCTTTTAATAAAGAAACTTGCATTTTGAATGAATGTTACAGCTTTGAAAGTATTTAAGAGCCAGCTCTATGGTATGTGTTTTCTTATTGTCTGTGTATCTTTTTACTTTTAGCTTTAGAAGATGGAGAACAAAACTGTTTTATATACTCAGCTCCAGAAAAGTTATAATATTCTTTGTACTTCTTTAAGAAGGATGAGCCTGGATTGATCTGGAATTAAAGTGCTAACTGTCAAAGAATGTAATCAGATTATTTAATAATAATAACAGGGACACTGCAGGACTGCATATACCAGCCTGGCACCATAAAATCTGAACTCAGCAATTCCACCTTTACAGGAACATTTTCAGGTTGTGGGTCAATCATTTAGATCCTGTTTTTTTAAGTGGCCAGAATACCGTGTGATTTTGAGGAATGAAAGCTTTATATTCTGATCAGTTCTAAAAAAGGTGAGAATCATGTATGAGGTCATGTCCATTTCAATTCAGATAAATATAATAACTGTCATTTATGGTGTACCTATTATATACTAGAAGCAATATATTATAATAAATGCCATTTCAATGATTTTCTAAATAGCTGAAGTCATTATCCTGATTTTACAGATAAGAAAATCCAATCTCTGATCAAATGCCTTTTTATGGGACAGGTCCTCTGTGTCCCCCCCACAGCACACTGGCCACACATGTACCTGTGCTCCCTGTCACTCATACTCCCTTACCTGGCTTTATTTTTAATACATTTATCATCACTAGACACATTATATAGTGGCATTAATTTATTTTATATTGTATTCAGGATCCAGTTAACCCTTGAGCAACACGGGGGTTAGGGGAGCCAACCCGCCCTCCCCTGCAAAATTGAAAATTCACATAGAACTTTTGACTCCCCCAAAACGTAACTACTACCAGCCTACTGTTGACCAGAAGCCTTACTGATAACCTGATAGTTGATTAACATGTATTTTGTATGTCATATGTACTGTACTTTGTATTCTTACAAATAAAGTAAGCTAAGGAAAAGAAAATGTTATTAAGAGAATCATAAGGAAGAGAACATATGTTTACTAGTCGTTAAGTGTAGTGGATTATCGTAAAGGTCTTCATCTTCATCGTCTCCATGTTTTCAGTAGGCTGAGGAGGACAAGGAAGAGGAGGGGTTGGTCTTGTTATCTCAGGGTGGCAGAGGCAGAAGAAAATCCACCTGTAAGTAGACCCACACAGTTCAAACCTGTATTGTTCAAGGGTGAACTGTATATATAACAGAAATATTACACATTATATAATTATGTGATAGTTATATAATGTTTGTTGCAGATCATTCCTGTCTTAGTGTTTTTGGAGTATAATAACAAAATACTATATACTGGGTGATTTATAAACAAAAGACATTTATTTCTCACAGTCTGGAGGCTGGCGAGTCTAAGATCAAGGCGCCGGCTAATTCAGTGTCTGGCAAGGGCCCATTTCCTAGTCCATAGATGGCATCTTCTAGCGGGATCCCCACATGGTGGAAGGAGCAAAGCAGCTGTCTTGGGGCCTCTTTTATAAAGTCACTAATCCCTCATGTCCTAATCACCTCCCAAAGGCCTCACCTCCTAATGCCATCACACTGGTCATTAAATTTCAACACAGATGGCTCACGCCTGTAATCCCAGCACTTTGGGAGGCCAAGGCAGGCAGACCGCTTGAGGTCAGGAGTTCGAGACCAGCCTGGCCAACATGGTGAAACCCCATCTCTACTAAAAATACAAAAATTAGGCAGGCGTGGTGGTGAGTGCCTGTAATCTCAGCTACTTGGGAGGCTGAGACAGGAGAATCGCTTGAACCCGGGAGGCAGAGGTTGCAGTGAGCCAAGATCCCGCTACTGCAGTCCAACCTGGGTGACAGAGTGAGACTCTGTCTCAAAAAATAAATAAATAAATAAATAAAAGTAATAATAAGAAATAAATTTTAACACAGTAATAATAAGAAAGAAATTTTAACACAGACCTCAGCACCTCCTCACTATTGCATGCTGGGTGGAGCTGGTGTGCAAGGGCTCTTGGGAGCCCTTTGTGTGCATCTCTTCCCAGCTCCACATTGAGTCACACCAGATTGGTGACTTGAAATAGACCTTGGTGGGAGTATGGAAGACACCACAGAAATTGGCAAATGCGGCGACTCCTCTGCATCCTCCACCCCTAGAGCCAGTGTTTAACATTGACCTGCAGGCCACCACTCCCCACCCCTCATTAGAATGTAACCTTCCTCAGAGTCAAGATTCTGTTTTGTTCCTTGCCCTATCTCTGGTGTTGAGAACTATGCCAGGCACATAGTAGATGCTTAGTAAATATTTGTTGAATGAATAAAAAGCAGTGCATGCTTTTAAATCATACAAGCTTGAGCTCATCCCTGTGTGGACCCTGAGTAAACCACTTCATTGCTCTGAAGCTGTAAAATAGAAATCGAAATCCCTGCCTCTTCAGTTAAGCCAAGGGTCAGGGGGAGAAAGATGAAAAGTTAATATTGTAGTGTACAAATCATACAGTCAGTCCTTGAATACTTAGTTTAGCTTTAGAATCTGCAGTTTGTTACAACTATGTCTGCAAGGAGAAACTTGCAGATGTAAGTAAAATAATATAATCAAGGCTTAGCAGGGTACCGACATCTGGAAAACACTTTCAACTGAATCGTCTTTCTCCTCTTCATTGGTTCTTTCTACATTTCAGTCTGTTCCCCTGCCTTTTCTTCCAAATTTTCCAGGAATAAAATTGCCTAGTCTACTTTAGTTTTATCTCCTGCAGTTAAGCCAAGTCATTAACTTTATAATGGACTTTCCTGTGGGGCCTCAGATCTTAAATTAGGTTAAATGTTTCAGCTCTTTAAAAAGTGGCATTAACATCAGGGAGGCTCTACTCTCATGATCTCATCTAAACCTAATTGTCTCCCAAGGGCCCTGCCTCTCAGTACCAACACACTGGGAATTAGGGCTACAACATATGAACTTTGGTAGGTCACAAATATCCAGTCCATAGCAATGTGAGTCTTCAAAATTTAGTCCATCATTTCCCAAAGCATGTTCTTAGAGGTACAAAACGATATTTGCAAAATGAGGTTTCCTAGTCAAAACTTTTAGAAAACACTGCAGAGTATATATCCTCTTGGAAATTCAACAAGTATATGCATGTACTAAGTGCTCTGAGAAAACTTGTAATAAACAGATTAATACAATGTCTATTATCTTGATTGTGGTGGTGGTGTTATCAGTGTATTCATATGTCCAAACTCATTAAATTGTATAAATTAAATATGTTTAGTTTTTGTATATCAATTATACCTCAATTAAATTTAAAAACTTAAAAAATTAAAAAAAAAAGTGGCATTAAATAGGCAATTTGCTGTTGGGAAGAAAAGCTTGTATATGGAAGTGTTTCCTAGTCTTTGGTCAGCAGCCAGCCTGACTTTTGCTGTTCATCATCACCCCTGTTCAGTGGGATCTCAGTGGAGTGAAAGGTTTCAAGATGACTGGAAGCAGAGCTCTTTCTCTGTGCCTTCCCAAGGTGGGTATGAGAAGGAGAGATCGATCCTTTTCACAGGTGGGTAGAAAACGGGCTGACTGTCAGTCCACTCATAATAGCTGGACAAATGTTTCCTTGTTTAAGGATGCATAAAGACTAAAAAAAGGCTGTGGAAAAGTCCTGCAGAACAAGGTAAAAGCAAGAGCTTCTGTAGACTGAGATGGAGTTTCTACTTTGAAAAACCATCTATAGCAGACTCCAGAAGATAGTTTTGGGAAAATATGTGGCATCCTCAGTATACAGCAAAAGGACATGGTCTCCCTGGGACAGGAACGGTAAAACGTGAAGAAAGGATAGTTGATATGGAAAAGCAACAGAAAGGGAAAAGCAAGGAGATGGATTCAATAAGGAAAGGTTTTAAGGATCCAATAGCAGAACTAAAATCCAAATTAGCAAGAGTATAGAAAAGTATTCATGTATAGTAAACTGAATAATGGCCTCCAAAAGTTTTCCATATCCTAATCCTTGGCACTTGTGAATGTTACCTCACATAGAAAAAAAAAAAAGTTTTGCAGATTTGATTAAATTAAGGATCTTGAGAGGTACGGGGGTTATACTGGGTCATCTATGTGGGCCCTAATTGCAACCACAAGTGTCCTTGTAAGAGACAGGAAGAAGGAGATGTGATGATAGACAGGAGAGAAGGTGACGTGACCATGGTGACAGACTGGAGTGATGAGGCCACAAACAAGGAATGCAGGCAGCCACCAGAGACAAAAAAAAAAAAAAGGCTCTCCTCTCGAGCCTCCAGAGGGAGTGCGGCCATTCCGATAGCTTGATTTCAGCCCAGTGAGCCTGAGACTTCTGGCCTCCAGAACTGAGGGAATGACTTTCTGTTGTGTTAAGTCACCAAGTTTGTGATAATTTGTTAGAATAGCCACAGAAAACAACACAAATGCCGTGGAAAATCAAATCAGTGATATGAGTCAGGGTGAAACAAGCCTAGAAAAGTTCTGGAAAATATGAGAAAAGAAAAGAACAAGAGACAAGGTTATACATGTGGAAGATGGAACTGACTACCTACATTCAGATTTTTGGCGTTGGTGATTATTGAAATCAGTGATCCGTCATCCAAACTGTGACGGAAGGAAACCCCGTGCTCACGAGGGACTGTGCGTGAATATCAAAGGCCTCACTCCAACCACATTCTGAACAAACTCAGAAAGAGACAGCCACATCTGAGCATACCCCGGGAATAATAAAGAATAACAAGGATAAGAGAGGGGGACAAGCATTTCACCCAAACGGAGAAAAAAGTAACAAAAATTAAGTCAACTTTAGACTTGTTCTGTATAACAAAGAGACAGTGTTTACAGAACCTGTCAGAAGATTAAAACATCTGGGAATTAAAAAAAAAAAAAATTTGGCTCTATTCCCAGGCCCCATAACACCAACCTACGTGTGGAGCCTGAGAATCTGAAGCATTAAAAGTTCTTCGATTATCAAGTAAGTTTGTGAACCCTCTACAAAATTTGGGGGTTATGTTGCAACCCAAACAATTTTTTGCTCAGCTGAGTTGCCTTTTGTCTGTGAAGCCAATCAGAAAGACATTCTCAGACATGCAGGGGCTTAGGGAAGTATACAAACATGCTCCTTTCTTTAAAATTCACTTTAAAGACATGTCATAGATGCTCAAGAGTTAAAACAGAGCTCAAGAGTAGGTAACGTAAGCACCAGATTCCATAAAACTAGAGAGCAGTTTAAATTATTGTTATAAGTCTGATTAGCAAACAAATACAAATGTCAAAAATTGTTCTTACAATAAGCTATATAATGGAAAGACAACCAAATGCCTGTATTCTGGATCTAAGCCTTAGAGTATTGCTAATGAAGATCAAAGAGGGAAGGGGAGATAAGGGTTGTAATGCTGCTTGTCCGAAATGGGATGGTATCAAGAAAAAGTTGTTTTAGTCTTTATTCTAATCCTCAAGAAGTGTTAGTGGCTAAAGAAAGGCTCTGAATGATGAGTACTAATAGCCGCCATTCAGAGAGGCTTATGAGCGAAGCAGCGTGCTAAGTACTTTAGTCACCTCTGCTCTCGGCCACAGAAGCGGGCATCAGTCTCTTTCTCTTCTCACCTGCTGCTGAGTTCTTCAGGTTCCTTAAGACCCTGCAGCCAGTAGGCAGTGCAGCTTGAACTGACTCTTGTTTCCTACATTAATATAAAAAACTTAAAGTGAACACTGATAGATCCAAAAACATGTTCAGGAACTACTCAAATGCTTGGGAAATGGAAATGTGAACTCAGCCCAAAGTAGACCCAAAAGAGTCTCAATACACTTTACTAATCAGGAAATACACAGCGTGCTTCACCTAACAAGAGTGCACTAGAACTATAGAAAATAAAATTTAAAACCAAACTACTTAGAGATAGAAGAACACAATTCAAATAACCATTGAAACCAATAAGAGGTCAACACTACAACTGTAGACTACATAGATAGTAACAAGAAGACTGCATAATGAAATTTGAAACAAGGATAAATACATACTTAGAGAAAAAAGTATGGCTTTATATATATAATAAATCATTTAAACAAAAGAAGGTGACAGAGAAACCAAAGAAAACAGTGGAAAATTGGAGAAAGGAATTAAGATAAATGTGAACCTTAATTAGCAAAAGAATGGTACAATTGATAAATCCTGGTGCTAATTTTTCAGGAAACCAACAAAGTAGACTGATTTCTCACAGATCTAATTTTCAAAATGAGAAAAAATATCTACCCATCTTAAAGAAGGGAGGGGGGTGGCCAGAAACAGATGCAGAGGTGGTTATTAAGTTTAAAGTGATTACTTGTATAATTTTGTGCTCAAAATTTGAAAATCTGAATGGATTGGATAATTTTCTTAAAAAATTGAATATACTGTAATTGATTCAAGCAGTTGAAAACCTGAATGGAATAAAAAACGTGGGCACTGCCATCAAAGAAGTTTCCTGCCCAGATTGTTTTGCAGACTAATTCTTTCAAACCCGCTAAGAACAGTTAACTGCCCAAGCTAAATTCCATGGAGATTGTTCTGTGCTGACATCCTAATCCCGCACTTGGCTTTGGCAAGGAAGGATGTCTTGGCAGTGACAGGATGCAACGCTGTCAAGGACATATTTAGGAAAAGCAGCTCCTTCTCCAGAGCTCGTCCCTCCTCCTGGGCATGTCCACTGACGTGCAGATGCTGATGGCCCCTGTGTTTCCTCAGCTCTGAGCCAATAGAGGAGGAAAGTAAGCATGGGGGAAAACAGGCCTGCATGTGACACCCATGATGTCTTCTAAAATTTGGTGATAAAAACAAGAGACAAGAGATTCTTGGCCGGGTGCCGTGGCTCACACCTGTAATCCCAGCACTTTGGGTTTTTTTGGTTTTTGTTTTTTGTTTCTTTGAGACGGAGTTTTGCTCTTGTTGCCCAGGCTGGAGTGCAATGATGCAGTCTTGGCTCACTGCAACCTTTGCCTCCCAGGTTCAAGTGATTCTCCTGCCTCAGGCTCCCAGGTAACTGAGATTACAGGCACATGCCACCATGCCCAGCTAATTTTTGTATTTTTAGTAGAGAGGGGGTTTCACCATGTTGGTCAGGCTGGTCTCAAACTCCTGACCTCAGGTAATCCGCCCACCTCAGCCTCCCAAAGTGATGGGATTACAGGCATGAGCCACCACGCCTGGCCTAATCCCAGCACTTTGGGAGGCTGAGATGGGAGGATCGCTTGAGCCCAGGAGCTGGAGACCACCCTGGGCAACACAGTGAGACCCCATCTCTATTAAAGAAGGGTGGGGGGATTCCTTCATTAATTTCCTCAGAAGTTAACCTGGAACTTTGCTTGAAAGGGAAAAGAGGCATATTCAGACATCTGGATTGATGCCATTTGTGAATCTGACTTTCATGAAATTTCTTAAGTAACTCCACCCCACATAAAACAAATACAGACCGGGCATGGTGGCTACCCACCATAATCCTACACTTTGGGAGGTTGAGACAGGCGGATCACTTGAGGTCAGGACTTTGAGACCAGTCTGGCCAACATGGTGAAATCCCGTCTTTACTAAAAATACAAAATTAGCCAAGCATGGTGGCAAACACCTGTAGTCCCAGTTACTCAGGAGGCTGAGGCAGGAGAATTATCTGAACCTGGGAGGCAGAGGTTTCAGTGAGCTGAGATTGTGCCACTGCACTCCAGCCTGGGCAATAGAGTGAGACTCCGTCTCAAAAAAAAAAATATATACAACTGCTGTGGAAAATCAAATCAGTGATGTGAATGAAGGAAAAAGTTACTCTGCAGACACAGGTGGGGCCAGGCCTGCCAGGATTTTATGCAGTTGTGTTTGATTAAGTCCTCCTCAACTGCCTACAATAATGGATAGGATTGTGATAGATAGGAGGATATTCGTGTTTATTGATGGGAGAATTTGAAACATAATCAAGATAGGGGCTAATTTTTGTCATGTGAGAAGTGTGCCAGGCATTAGGGAGGTTCCTTGGGTTACCTCTGGGACTCAGAAATGAAAGGGGACTATTCCTAGTTTTATTACTAGGGCTGTTATTAAGGATGAAAATTGATTAATAGGTTTGTCACAGGGACATATGAGTAGAGAGTGGCCATTGCCCCTGGCCTCCGGGCCCTGGCTGTGATTACACCTTAGCTCCATGTTCTCCTCTTGGGGCTCCTCTCTCCCTTACTGAAAGGCTGCCTGGAGATCCTCTCTTTCCCCAGGTTTATGCTGCTGAACCCCTCTTCTAAAGGCACATGTGGAAACCCCTTCCCTGTCACTTGCTGTACAGTCTGGGAGACAGTGTGGGCTGATACATCAGGTACAGGGCCTGTGTCACCAGCATTGCTGGAGGTGCTGGGGTTTGGTGTGGGCTCTTCAATTTAGGGTCTTCACATTCTTCTCTTTTTCTTGCAGAGGAGGGTGTGGAAGTATTATATTATAAAACAAAACTAGCCTGGGCATCATTTACAACTTTCATGACCTTTAGTTTTCTTCCAAATCCTGCAAATGGTGATTATGCTCTGAGAGAAAAACTGGGTCCCGTGACTATATCATTTGGGTAGGGAGGGAAGGCATGGGGGAAAGAGAGAGAAAGAGAATGTGAATGCAAAGCTTTGAGAGGGACTGTTTGTGCTTTAATAATTGCCTTCACTTGGATAAGGCTAAATACCTGCTAGCTTTGAGTTTTCTCCTTGGAAAATCATGCTGTGAGAAGCCACCCAACATGTTGTATCTAGATTTTAATGTCGTCATTTCTCCTCCTTCACTTCTATCCACTTCTCACCCACTGAAACCTGGCATCATCTCCACCACCCCCTGCAGCCGCTCTCTCCAATGCCACCAGCCTTTGCTTACCTGGCATTCTGTAAATTCTGAACAACTGGCTCCCTGCCCTCTTGCAGCACTCTCCCCCCATGGCTGCTGGCCGTGTTCTCCGGGTTTCCCTTCTACCTTCCTGGAAGTCCCTTTGCTGCTTCCATAACAGCCTCCCATTCCTGTTTCCAGCTGCTAATTGTTGATGGCCCTTGGGCGCCTACCCTGGACCGTCTTCCTTGCCCTCACAGCCTCCTGGATGGTCTCTCCCCTTCATCACCATCCTCCCGCTCCTGATGTCCAAATCTATAGCCCAGGACTTGCTGAGGTACAGCCAGTTACCTCCTCAAACTCCACTCAAAGGTCCCAAAGCCCTGAACCCCAGTGTGTCCAAGACCAGACTCGCATCTTCAGCCCTGCTTGGGTCCCTTAGTAGATAGTCCCTTCAATACCCAGTTTCACAAGGTGGAAACTGGGGTAATGTTTCTTTCTTGTTCCCCTCATCTGTTCATTCATCAGGCCCTACCAGCTGCTCACCTGTGTAGAATTAGCCCAGTGCTATTTGCCTGCACAGGCCACCTTCATCTCTTACCTGGACCCGTCCTGGGTCTCTCTACCTCCAGTATTGCCACCCCCACCCCATCCCCATCCATTCCCCACACCATGGCCATATTTTTATTAGTTACTTTCTGTGCCCCCGGGCCTCTGCCACATCACTGCCCTAAATTATTTGTGACTATTCCTTGCCAGACTCCTTGATGTGGCTTGACAAACCCTCTGAGCAGGGCCAGCCCCGCCTGTTTCTGTGGAATAATCCTTGAGTTCCTACCTCCTACCTTCAGTCCCGCCTCCTCATGTCCCTGGTCGGCGTGCAGTCCCTGAGCAGGCCATGCTCACTTTGTCCCCTCATTCCTTTGCTCTTGCCGTTCCTGCCACCCTGCCTGGAACATTCCTGTCCTCCCCTCTGCTGTGTAGGCCTGAAGGTGTCAGCTGATGGGCTACTCCTCAGGAAGCCTCCCACCTTTGTGCAGTGCCCTTCCAGCAGGCACATGGTACCATGTGTTTGCCTCCTGAGAGTGCCCATCACGCGGCTGATGCACTTACCTGGTTCCTCCATTAGACTCAGATGTCTAGGGGCAGAGGCTGCTTTTGCTCATCAGTGTGTCCCTAGCACCCAGGAGTGCCTTGTGCATACTGCATAACCTTAGATAGTTTATCCATACAGTGAATGAATGGATCCATCATATAGCATCCATTCTCTATCTGTTACATACTGCTGTGTCTCATGGACTATACTATGTCATTTAATAAATGCAATGGGAACTCAAAGTGCCAGAATCCTCAGAGAAAGGGAGCCAGGGTGAATCCTGACTCTAGCATCCTTTAGGTTATAATCTATTCTGGAAGCATAAGTGTCTCTATAGTTGAGGGTTTATCCTTTAAGTGCTTTTGAAGCATCCATAGAGTTATCCCATATCTGTCTTTTGGGGGGCCATCGAGGCTTATGCGGTCTGTGTCCCATGCCGTCCTGGACTGCAGGGGTGCCCTCTGGCTTCTGTCACCTCAGTGCTGCTGCTTGTCTTCTGTGCTGTCAGTGTCTGCCTGGCACTCTCCCCATCACCTTCTCTAATCCCATTGTAGATCTTAATTGCACGCATTGTAGGTCTTTCTAAGTGTTGCTCATCCTGACTTCAGAACTTGCCCTTCAAACTGTCATTTATCTAAATAAATCACTGCTCTCAGCTGCTTTTGTGTGATTTGCCACTCTTCTCAAAGTAGGGTACAGAAAAAGAAATTATAGTTCATTGCAGCTTTCATCTGCTTGAGGCTCTGCTGTTCTCAGAGGATGAGGACCAAGCTCCAGGCCGCTAACAGACACAACCTCTTAGGCCTGGATCTACTGGTCCATGTTGGAACCCAGGTGAGTCTCAGGAAGACACCTCCCTCTTCCTCGGACATATGCTGAAGCAGCTTCCTAACCCCTGTGGGCCCTTGTGGAGGGCAGGAACTGTGTGTTCATCTTGTCCCTCAGACACATGGCAGTTTCTGAAATATAGGAGGTATTCAGTATAAGTTTGCAGAATCAGCAGAAGAAAGGAGGGGAGGAAGAGGCAGAATTGAAAATATGAGATATCAGATTCCCTTCCAGGGCAAAAAGTTAGGTGGTGTCAAGTGGAGGATTTATTGCTGCTTCATATGTCTGAAGTTTCCTCCCAGGGAGTATCTGATATGCTAGAAGAATCTGATATCATAAATACTGAAATAAATACCATAAACTGGAAGGGTTTCCAATAAGGTTAGAAATAAAATCAGGACAGTTATATAACAGGAAGCATCTCAGAATACCTTAAGGACTGCAACTCTCAGGAGGACAAAACAGCTTTCTGAAGAAATCCAAAGTTATGAACAGCTCTAGCAGTAGCTTCTTAATATGCACTGCTCTCATTTTGAAACACTAAACTGTGTAGATCTGAGTGTCTTATCATCTTC